>NW_008238325.1:2763981-2781568 GCF_000691975.1 Corvus brachyrhynchos | reverse complement strand
CGGGTGCGCAACGCGCCCTGCAGCCTCTGTCCTTGGCGTGGGACTGGGAATGTCCCACAATAAACCCTGCTTCACAGGCAGGTGTTATCCGCACGGCTCCACTCTGCACCATGGACAGGAATGCAGTCATGCTCTGTGTCCACCAACACCCTTAGATGGGATTACAAGCATTGAAAGAATATAAACATGAGCGTGGAAAAGTTTCCAGGATGCCACAGGCAGCATCCCAGGACAGGGAGACAGAGACTCCTCCCCACTCAATTTACTCCAAGAGCTGTTCGGGGAAAACAGGGAAAGCCAGGCAGAGGCCGTGGGGCAAGCCTGGCATTATACTGTAACAATATTGTAGTGGCCTGACATGGTGACAAAAACTGAAGCTATCACCTCACTTTAATAGTGTAGCACCAGCATTTTGCAAGAAATCTAAATGTGCATGGTTTTTTTCCCCTCAATCACCAGCATCTCTGTGAGAGAAAAGAACCTAGCTCTGAAACACTCGTTTTATTTTTCAGGAATGAAAAGCCCCAAACCTTTTGCTGCCCCTTTTACCCCTGCATGTAAGGGGAGCTTCACAGCTGCACCACGAGCAGACACCCGAGTGGGTTGTCTGAAGGTGGTTACAAAAGGTCACTCTGCAGAGTGCTCAGTGATCTTCCAACAGCGTGGGGGATGCATATTTTCTTGGAATAATCCTCTCTTTATTACCCCATAAAACTGGCAGAAACTTCTCCTTTGTATACAGCAAGTCAGCTCGATGACATTGAAGCCAGCCTGGAAAGTTATTTTGGCTTCCTCTGCCAAATCAGATCTCAAAAGTCAGGTAAAGCTAAACCAGATTGTAGTGTTTATGTTTTAGCTCTGTAACATTTTAATTGGAAACATTCGATTTCCAGCATTGTTAGGCACCCAAAGACCTGTTTGGGCCAGCGGGATCTTTCAGAACTATTTCCCTCTGTGCCTGGTAAATGAACTGAGTTGTAAAAACATGGACATGGTCACTGTGGAGTCACTGCTGGCCCTGTGTCAGTCACAGCTGGATCAGTCTGGGTGGGCTCAGTCTTAGACACCGAGGAACTGGTCATGAGGGGAGACCCTGAGGTGGAGCTCAGGGTGGGCTCCGAGCTCAGCCAGCCCCTCGCAGGGAGGGGGGTGTTCCCACCTGCGGGGACTCCCTGATGTGCTGCTCAGGTGCTCAGGGACACTGCAGCTGTGCAGGGATCGGCAATCTCCAGGACTTAGCCCCTCTCTTTCAAGGCATCAGATGAGACTGGATCCTCCCTCTGCCCTCAGTTCATTCACAGGTGAAGAAACCTGGTGTTAAGACAATTCCCAAACAGAATGTCACACTTCAGTGCTCCTGCTGACTGCTGGAGTGGCCCAGGAATGTTCATGGCTGCACTATGGTCAAATCTATTTGTGTTTCCATTCCTAAAGCTCAACAGACAGTGCCCACAGATGGAGACAGGATGTCGGACTGATGTGCCTTCCTCACATTCTCAAAATTATACAAATTGTGTGAGCAGGAGTCAAAAAAATAGCTTCCTTCTCTATTTAACCCCATCAGGGATCATTAAGATTTTTTCACATTCCCTTAAGCATACATCTTGCTGGGATCTTCCAGACATGCCTCTCTCAATCAATTCTCTGCTTTAACTGGGGGTTGAATTATTAATGATTTCATCTTCTGAGAACGGCAGTTCTTCAGTATAAAAATCTTCATGCTCAAAAACCCAAAGCTGTCTGTGAAAATGCAGCAATCTGATGCTCAGCTGTGATTTAAATGGCAAAGTCACTGGAAGTTCACAAGGCTTATTACTGACTGGGGGAATATAATTATCTCCAATTACAATTAAAGAAAGCAAACCCCCCAGTACAAGACACTCAGGGCCCTCAGTGAGCCTGAGATTGCAGACACACTCAGCTGTACAACCCTCCCAGCCCCGAATAAGCCTGAGGTTTTCTTTTCGAAGGACATACATGTTTCTGTTTCATAACAATAGATTCCAAGAGATTTTCCCCATAATAAGGCTAAAAATACTTGCCCAGGCCCCATGAGAAATTAACCCTTGCCTGTTTCTAGCAAGCTTGTAGTTCCTTAGCTGATAGCAGCTATTTTAAAAGTTTGCTGTTCAGCAAGCAGGCAGGTATCTGACCTACCACAAGATTCCAAAAACCACCCCCTCAACTGCAAATAATCTGAGAACAGGGAAATTGGTTTGGTGATTCTTCCTAATGCTGTGGATAAAAAGTGTGCACGGCCTTTACATTATTGATATTAAAAATAACTCATTTTATACTTCTTTTAGTCGTTAGAAATCTCAAATAAACTTCCGTGTTCTTCTAATCAACATCATTGTCGGTTCTTCTGACCTGTAAGACACAGAAAATTCCATTTTAAAGGGTGGCAGTGCCAAGCAGGGCAGGGGAGGCTGCTGTGTGCCACTGCCCTCACTTACTGCAGGGCTGCTGTGTGACTCTGCCATCCCTTCCTGCATCAGGAGAAGACAATGTAGACCATGAGGGCACAGCCCACGATCCAGCCGAGCGCCAGCAGCACAGGGACCACCAGGCGGGACAGCGGGGCCTGGGCTGGCACAGAAAAGAGGGTCACGTTACATTGACAGGGAACTTGCTAAATGAATCCCACCCAACCCAGGACTGTCACAGAGCAAAGGGACACCCGGCAGCTCAGGCCACACAGGCTGTTTCCAGCACGGAGTCACCATGTCCTGGGGCCTTCCAGTGAGAATCCAAAGCCCAGAGGGGACAGGGAGGAGATGAGCACAGGGCTGCCCTTCAGCTCCACAGGAGAACATCCTCACTGGACTTACTGACAGCAGAGCCTGGACCCGAGCCCTGACACCTGCAGCACCTGCCAGGAGCTTCCCTGGGCTGGTGACAGTAAACCAAAAATAGTAATTATTTAAAAATGCAGCCAGTCCAGATCTGTGTGCCTGGGGCTGCAGTGAGGAGAGGCTGGATGGGCTCCCACATCCCAAAGGGAGGCTGGCAGCGGCTGCACACCAGGCATTCCCAGCTCATCTCTCTGCCCACCATAGCCCTCTCCTATCCTGCCTCCACGGTGTTAGGGGGTAGCTCAGGTTGAGGTAATTACCCACTGCAAAGGTGTTCCCTCCTTTCCAGAAGGAAAATATCACAATGCAATGGGGATGTCCCAGGGTGGCTGAGCCACCACCCCTGTTCAGGCTGCTCAGTGGAGCCCAGCGCAGGCCATGGTTCTCTATGGAGCACATGGGAAGCAGGACTGGCTTTACATAAATAAATCTCCATGCAACATCAGAATTTTAGAGACCCTTCTATCAGTTTCCAGCAAACAGCAGACTCTTGCCAGAAAGCAGAATAACAACCTTTGAGATCCTATTACTTACCAATATATTACAGCCTCTTACAGCACATCTTTACACAGTTAATGGTTTTTGAAGGGATTAATAAATTATGTAAAACAATTCACAACACCTTGCACAGTTTAGATCAAGCAGGCAGACTTGGAGGGAAGCTTAATAATTTAAGGATTGCCACATTGTTCTTCTAAAGCTCAGCAAACCTGTCTCACCATGACACTGCACAGTGTGTCTGCCAGAGGGGGAGAGAGAGCACAGAGAGAGATCTGCATGTGCTGCCATGAAAACATTAAAAACATTAACAACCACACAGCAAACAAATCCTGCCCTGAAACTGGGTGTCCTCTTGCCCCAGGGGAGTCCCTCATGTGTTTCATTTAGAGACAGCTACTGCTTTGACACTGTGTACAGTGAAGCTGCTGGGGATCATTTCCCTGAACTTGCCATTTCTCCAAAGGTCTAATCACAAACACAGGGCTGGGCTCTGCTGGGCTGCACGGAGGGGCTTGTCAGAGCTCTGCTGATGCTGCTGAGGCTACTGACTATGGGGGCTTGTAATGGGAGCTCCAGTTTAAACCAGTATCAGGGTAATTTCTGGGGCTATCAATGAAAACTCAGATAAATAAACAGTGTTCAGCATCCTGTTGTACCTTAGCAAAACTCACTCTCCCTAGACACCAGAGTCAATGGTGAAAAAAACCAGGAGATAAGTCCTTAAAAACTTTGAACGTAGCTAAGAAGACATATTAAAAAGTTCCCTTTACAAGTGTTACCTGAGTAACTGTGCACACAGCACACACCACAGCTACAGCTGTAAATTTAAGTGAAATAAATAAAAAATGACAACAGATATAAAATGCATTTTTATGAACTGCCTTTTCTCCTTAGAGAGAGTGAAGTGTGCTTACAATGGAAAGGTCATTATTAAAATTTCATTTTGCTCTGACACTTGAGCTTTGTGGGGTTAAAATCTAAATTATTCTGTGTTTACATAGCACTACAGTTGGAGCTCAGCTACACACAATATAACCAAAATGCTGTCAAACATAACTCATTTCACACACTGTTCTATTGTATTAGCTAACTTGGAATGACAACTAGAGAAAATAAACAAAACTAGTAGGAGTCGAAAATACAGGAGGAACCCAAGCTGTTAATAGAATTAGCTTTTAAAGTGATTACACTTTCATACTGAAAAGTAAAATATATATCATGTATCAGACAAGAATACAAGTAGCTGAGTATGTTCACACTGCATTGCTCAGCTCTATTAATTTCAGTATATTATCACATTAACGTCTAATTGTGCCTCTTACCTGGTTCTGCCATTCCCCCTCTGCTAGTTTAATGGCAGGTTAAGGTTTGCCTCTGCAGTTGCTCTGGGAGCCCTGGGATGCTTTAAATAGAGCAATATTTGGAATGTGCTGCAGCTGCCTGGCTCACTGGTGCCAGGGGTTGGCTATAAGCATTCAATTGTCTAAAAAGGCAGGAATTCAGGGGTTCAAGGTTACCTCTGCCTGTTCTTCCAACTGCACCTCTATTTCAGAGAAATCTGACTAAAGATGGGTCAGCTTATAAAAGAGGGAGGGAAACAAGGGTGAAAATTGCTTTATGGTCTCTTTATAGCCGTGGTAAGTTCAGACATTCCTCCTGACCACCCCTGTAATTCCAGTATCACAGGGATCTGGTGTGTTCTGAGTTCCCCAATCTTCTCTCATCCCGCTCCAATGAAAAGCCCAGCCAAGCCCTGTTCAGGATCCCTGTGCAGGATTCCTGTAGTTGTTAATTCTCTGCTAAGCACCACCAGCTATCTCATACTTGCAGGAGAAGTAAAATCCAAAGGAAGGGCTGCTTTGCAGGGATCCCTCCACAGGGGCAGAGCAGGGGGGCAGGAACATGTCCAACATCACGGCTACAACACACCTGGGAGGGACAGCCCTTCCCCAGACACCACCTAAGGAAGGGGATTTCATTACTGCTTCTCCAAAATGGGAGCAATCTCAGGGCTATGGAACACTTTATTATGCCATGCACAGTTCAGCCTATCATAACATTTTGAGACACGAGAATAAACTCTGAGCTTTACTTTCTTTGTCTGGCTTTGCTATAAAGCAAATCCTTTTGGGATAAGATCCAATATGTTGTAAAAAGAAATATGACTCTGTGTAAAATATTTATTAAAAAAAAAAATCTCTGATACAGTAACTTTGTTGGCTGCACAGCTGCTCCTGTAAGAATCCTATCTGTTTCGGTTCTGCTAATTATATATATCCATCTGATCTCATGGAAATAATTTCCACCAGGAATCATGTATTCCTGACAAGACCATCTGACCTTCATGGATTGGGATCCTTCCAGGCCCAGTTGCCACAAGCAAGGGCAGCGAGTCATTGTTGCTCACACCAGTTTGGGTAACTGCTCCCCAGTCAGTGCTGTCCTGCACATCCAAAGCTGGACTTAAAGGAGATAAAAGCTGTAACTGCAGCAAAGAATAGAGTAACAATATAGACATTATTTTAAACAACACGTCTTCTGTTGGGAACTGAGGAATGAACTGCAGACATCAATTCTACAATAGAGCTCAGTCCAACAGCCAAAAAAGAGCAGAGGGACAGCTTCAAAATATAAAAACGAGGAGAGGACACAAGGCTTAAGAAAATACTCAGAATGATCCGTGGCAAAACGCATCTACTGCTTTGCTGATGAAGAACAACACACAAGAACAACAATTCCCTCATTTCTATTTGTGTTTCCAATTACGTGATCTTTTTTATATTTTCCCTCTGTGTTTGTGCTGGGACACTGAGATACTCAACATCCAGAGTTACACTCACACGGGCAGTTGGGCTCAGACAGATTGGTCTCAGGGCAACCTTTGGGGCAGCCTCTGGGACTTCATTCGCATTAACTGCTTAAAGCTGGGAATCACTTCAAATGCTTGAAATGTCTACAGTGCTTTAAGGGAATTGGGGCCAAAATTAGGGAGGAACAGAGTAAGGCAGCAGGGCTGCAAAGCTTTCTGTAAGAGAAGTGATTCTAAGGGGAAAAATCCTTTTAGTGCCTGGTGTTTGGGCAGGAACTGTCAGAACCTCACTGACCTCCCCCCACTTTGCAAGGCAAGTTGGCCATTTTTTATGTTAAAATATCCAATATGTTTAGAGCACATCCCAATCTTCATCACTGCACCAGTACCCAGAGATCAAATACTGGAATGTCACATTTCTGTCTTTGTTACTGTACTTGTAACCTCTGGGAATCTGCACCCACATGCAGGAGGCTGGCAAAGAAATGCTTTGTTTTACAAATTCTATATGATCCCTATAAATAACTGCAGCCTACACTGCTTTACAGGAGATTAGAAGGACAGACCAACTCATCTTCACAAAGGGAATGCTCCAAGTAATAAAGTCTTTATAGCTTTGTAATACTGGTATTAATTTTTAAATCACATTTCTTTCAATTGATCTTTTTCCTTAAAGAAAAAATCCTGATTTACTAGCGAATCAAAAGCCAAGTTTATATGCCTTGAATTATTTTATGACTTTACCATACTCTCTTGTGACCTGCAGACTAACATATGAGAATATCATATTATTGCATTCTCAAAATAGGTTTATGTGTGGAAAATTTGTCTAATGAAATGCATTTTATTAGTCACACCAATCTTAGCACTTGAAAGGTCCCTTACAAATTGCTAGACATTACTTCTACTCATATTTACATCATGAAAATAAAGGCTGATTTATTTGATAACTATGCAACCAAAGACCCGAAAAAATCCATATATTAAGCTACTAAATAATTAATTCCACATGCTGCTTCCTGGGGTTCCAGGTCTGCACATCATTTCTCCTGGCAGAGAGAAGCATCACTCAGCTGAATGCTGAGATTCCCGCAAAGAACAGCCACAAATACGACGGGGAAAAGCACCACGATGTAGAGCTCTCCATGAGCTGTGCCATTCCTGGATCAGTCCCCACTGGTGTCTCAGAATAGCATCGATAATGAGGTGGGCTTTGCCTTTGTACGGCTCCATCCCTGGCAGCTGAGGGACAGCAAATTCCTCTGGAGCCGGCGCAGGGCACGGCCCCATCTCCCTGACACCGCATTCCCGGCGGCAGCTCCCGGCACCGCTGGGGCCCCGCAGAGCCGGAGCTGGCTGCGAGGTGAGGAGCAGCACCACGAGCCCAGGGATGCAACAGCCCAGGGCAGGGCACAGCCCAGGGCAGGGCACAGCCCGGCCATGGCAGCAGCTGGACACGGAGCCCAATGTCCGTAACCACAGACTGTCGGACCCAGAGCAGCTCTGCAGCCGTGTCCTTCCCCTGAGCTGAACTGGCACTGAGCCCCCCCAGGAACAGCTCAGCCTCCAAAGCTGCCCAGCTCAGGGTCAGCCACAGGACAGGTTTCAGATTCTTCATATAAAAACTTCACCCATTTCTTCCTGCCCTGTGATTATTATTCTGAAAGGGAACCCAGCCCATCGCACACCAGGGATTTATGATTTGAGAAATGGCAGCTTTCTGGAGGATGTGGGTTATGATTTATACATTACTGCAACCTGTTGCTGTGGCTTTTACTGTCTCCTTGGCATTTTCTTCAGAACTGAAAGGCATTTAATGTGTCACTTGGATTTGCACTGAATCCTAACTCCTTGACCAAGTTAGAACTCCAGGCTTACCATGCTGCATTTTCCATGTGATTTTTCTGCTGTGACAGAACAATGAAGTTAATAATTACTCCATTCTGTTTCTTTGGATGAGAAAAAATAACCTGCAGTGCACTCTGTGTGCAGCAAAGTTTAAGGAAAACTGCCTGGTGCAGGCACAGGGAGGTGTTTTTGGCCAGTCATCACCTCTTGCACTGCTCCATGGTGGTGGCACAAAGCTGGGAGGAGCCCCAGGGCACCCCCAGGACACACACAGCCCCCAGACTGCCCTGCAGCAGTTGCAGCCAACTGATCACCACCCCTCACCTGCCACTCGAGGCTCAGCAGGCAGGGAAAGGTTCCTCCAGAGGGGGCTGAGCAGGGGAGGCAGCAGAGCAGGAGGCAGGAGCACCCCAGCAAGGGCTTCACCAGCGTGCTCTGGCCGTACCTGGACACAGCAGGTGGGACACAGCGGTGGGAACAGCTGGAGACTGGATTACATTTTTGGCTGCTCCTTTGTTTTAACTTGTGAAAAACAAGAGACTGAACCCCTGCATGTCCCAGTTGTTGGTCCAGCCCTACATTTCCTGGTTGAAGACAACTGAGCAGAGTGAAGATGCTGTGTTCACAACCAACCACTGGCCTGTGTGATTTCAGCTCATGTGCTGGGCAAAGTCAGACACGGGATGAAAACATCTTTATTTGATCTTAGTGTGTCCTCTGAAAGAACACTGGCTTGTACCAGCAAGGAACACTGTGGCAAAACACAAACTGGCTGAAGAAAAAAGGGTATGTTCATTATCATAAATTGTGAAAGACCTTCTAAAATGTTGTGTTTGTCTAAGATCTAGCTAATTTATTTCTTGATCTGACCATTTCAGTTGACCATAAACACTGGATAAAATGGAGCAAGTTAATTTCAATGTCCTCTTTAGAGCAAAATGAAGGATTTCTTCAGAATCTTTTATTCTACAATTTTGTAGAATCTGGTAATGGTTAATGTTGGAAAAGACCTTTAAGATCACCAAGTCCAACCATCAGCCCAGCACCATCAAGGTGGTGCTACAGCTCAAGTGGGTACAAGCCAGCCCTGAAGTCACCTTCCCCAGCAGAGACACCTGCAGATATCCTGCTCTTACCTGGTCACTTGAGGACTCCCTGTTCTCAAAAACTTGGAAAAGCAAGGTTGGGACAAAATTCAAGAGCTGAAGCAAACTTCAGATAAATCCAAGCCATACCCCGGTGCAGGGACCCCCCAATGTGTCCCAGCAGTTCCTGTGAGTGACAGGGAGCTCCACACCCTCCGGACTCACGGCTGGGAATGCCAGCTGCACCCCTGGGATCCTGGTGCCAGACAGGCACTGTGACCTGGAGGGGCTGCCTCACTCCCACCCCTTTTGCAGACAACCAGCCAGGTCATCTTCTCCTGCCTTTTCCAGGTGATTCTGGCATCAGCTTCTCTGACTCCATACCTCTGTGGAGATGTTCCCTCCTTTTGCAGTCCATCTACCGGAGGGAGAAAATCAGAGGGATCCTTGTCCTTGCTTTTCCTATAGCTTATATATTCCTTTTTAAATGAACCCTCTGTGCTGGAAAAAATACACTTTTAAAATTACCATGGCAAATCACTTAATTCAAAAAAGCTTTGCAAGCCTTGAAGAGCCTTGAAGATATTACCAAGTTTTACCTGACCAGAAATAAAGTTCTCAAAAGCAATAAAAATGGACAATTTCATGCCCAAATTAAAAGAGAATCTTATTTATAAGAACAGAGCAGTTTTAGGAGGAAGATATGACTGAACCACTGAGTCCTTAGAGAAAAGGTGTGTGAAGAACAGCAGCTCCAAACTGGTGCTGCAGTTCCCTCTTGTGACAGCCAGAGCCAATTCCTGTTTGCAGAGAACCCGGAGGTTCTGCTGCCTCAGTCAGCAGAGCCACTGCAGCTCTATGCACACAAAAAGGTGTGGGCTGGGGATTTTAAACAAACTAAACCTGCTGGTATTGAAACATTCCTCAGGAAAGATGTATTCACTGTTTGGAGGCTTTGGAAAAGGAGTTTCCACACCCTGGGGTGCCTTTGCCCCTGTTCACATTAATCCACAACAGTTACAGAAAATGAAGCACCTGAACCCCCTTCCTCAGTCTGAGGTCCCTGTGGCACTGGCCAAGGATGCTCCAAGGTGACAGGCATGGGCACTCTGGCTGCTGTTCAGATCACCTGAGTGACCCAGAGCAATATTTACAGGCACAAACAGAGACTTTGCTGCTTGTTTGACATTAATTCTCATTTCTGTAGGTTCTTCACTGTATTTTGCCCCAAACTTAGCTCCCAGAATTGACTGGTTTTAGCTTTTGGAAACCAGTTCTTGGTTTGGGTTGGAAGGGATCTTAAAGCCCATCTTGTTCCATTAAACAAACTAAACCTGCTGGTATTGAAACATTCCTCAGGAAAGATGTATTCACTGTTTGGAGGCTTTGGAAAAGGAGTTTCCACACCCTGGGGTGCCTTTGCCCCTGTTCACATTAATCCACAACAGTTACAGAAAATGAAGCACCTGAACCCCCTTCCTCAGTCTGAGGTCCCTGTGGCACTGGCCAAGGATGCTCCAAGGTGACAGGCATGGGCACTCTGGCTGCTGTTCAGATCACCTGAGTGACCCAGAGCAATATTTACAGGCACAAACAGAGACTTTGCTGCTTGTTTGACATCAATTCTCATTTCTGTAGGTTCTTCACTGTATTTTGCCCCAAACTTAGCTCCCAGAATTGACTGGTTTTAGCTTTTGGAAACCAGTTCTTGGTTTGGGTTGGAAGGGATCTTAAAGCCCATCTTGTTCCACCCCCTGCCGTGGGTGGAGACCAGGGTGCTCCAAGCCCTGTCCAGCCCTTTAACACTCCAGGGAGTGTCACTGACTCCCAGATCACTGGCCCACAGGCCCAGGAGTGCACACAGGCTCCTGGCACACTCTGGTTAGCTCAGGCTGTACCCCCGGCATCACCCCGGGCACTTTGGCGCTCGGGGGCTTTGTCCCTGCCCGTCCTTTGTCCCTGCCCGGCTCAGATGGAATTGCTGGGGTCTCAGCAGGTCACACAGCTCCTCCAGCACCTGAGGAGCGGGAATCTCTCCTGGAACCTCTGCTGCTCCAGGCAGGGCTGACTGCCAGCAGATGGCAATCCCTGCCCGCAGTGCCGGGCAGCCAGGCCAGTGAATGTCTCAGGGTTTGGGGAAAAGTCTTCTGAACGATTAAAAAATGGAAAATAATGAAGCATTTCTAGAATTAATTACATTACATAATGTTTACAATGGAGAAATATCATTTTGTCTTGGATTTCTGGATGTAAACCCCTTCTGTTGGGATACAGATCCTACAGACAGAAAATAGTGAGGCAGCTCTCCCTTTTCCCTCAGCCACCTCAACGATACCTCACAGCCACAGACTCCAGGAAATAATGTAGAATAATCACCACACTGATGAGAGAAGATCAGCACTGGGAAGGGAGCTCCTTCTGCAAGAGCCCTGCCCTGGAAAACGTTTCCATGATCCACATTTCTGTTACTCCACCTCTCAACCCCCTTCCCTTGTTTTTAGGGAGCAAAGAATAATGCCTGAACTCACCTGTCTTTCCTCAAAAATCAGCGTGTTTTGCAATGCACCTCAAATGACAAAGGAGGTCACAAGTGAAATTTCCCCAAACTGGTGTTATATTTTGAAGGCAAATGAGTTTATAAAATCCTCATTCAAAAGATAAAAGGCCAATAGTCCTTTTTCCAAGCCCTTCCCTCCACACAGAAATTCACCACTTTAATTACTCCACTTTTAAGTCTACAAAAAGGCAGAAATTCTTAGTTCAGTAAAAGGCTTTCCTCAGAGTCAGTTTATTCTTGGTTCATTTAAATTAATCTGAAATAATCTATCTTTAAACCTCATCAAGAGCATGTTATCTTTTGTAAGGGCTTAAGAGCTTTAAGATCATGCTGCCAGTAAAAGGACGGGCAAAAAAGCTTGAAGACTAGGGGAAAAAAGACAGTTTTGAAGATTTTTATAGGGGTATAATCTCCAAAAATAGTCTTTTGATAAGTTATTTTGAAGTCTGAATTTAAAGCAAAAATGGAAGAAAAGCACCCTCCTGGGGGTGTGATAATCTCTGCTGGATCATCTTATCAGCAGATAGCAAGAAATTCATGTTTGCTAAATGTGTGTCAGAATTTTTCAGGGATTTTTACCTGGGCATCAGCCTTTGCTACTTCAGCAGGTGAACTGCCATCGAGTTTTCTAGGCTTCAAAAATCACTAAAAATATTGAAGTCAAAATATTGCACATGTTACATGTTACCATCATCATCAACCAGCAGCAATAGTCTAAAATATACAAAAACCCCAAAAGAAGCACAAAAATCACTTACTTCTCCTCTCCAGAGAAACTGATGCTGCTGCTAACTGACACAAATATATTCAGTGAATATTACTATTATCATTATCTGATACATTCCTTCATGCAAATTGAAGATTCTAAAACCCCAAGGCTTATTTTTGTATGAGCAGACACATGGGAAAGAAATTGAAGCAACAGTTTAATTTCCAAACAGTTTGGGATTTTTCAGACATTCCCTAAGTGACTTTTTTCCCTCAGGACTTATTTCTGAACAAGCAACATAAAGCTTAAATGCTGTCAAATGCCAAAGGATGTTCTCTTCTAAACAAATGCTAATTAAATTAGTAGCAAAGGTAATTACATTGACCTTAAATTCTGGATGTATTAAGCCACATTCAAATGGAGACAATTAATATTCAGTGTCATGTCTTTCTGTACTGATATATTAACATCTAATTCTTAATGGTGCACAGTTATTAAGTTAAGGATCTATAATGTACTGACCATGTCCTTGATCTCTGTTTGTGCAGCTCCTTGAGCAGTTGACTGTGACACTCCCAGTGCCAGGTGCCCCCATCCCACAGGTGACACAGGACAGGCCTGCAGGTCAGTGCAGGATTTGGTGCCATGGCTCTGTCCTTCTAAAATAAGCTCAGGTGAGTTAAAATTGATCCCAGAGAATTTCATTTAAAACAGTGTCCTTCACACAGCTTAAAGGAACCTTTGGGTCATCCCTTCCAGGAGTTATGAACTGTCACAAGGATGCCACCCTTGCCCTTCCAACACCTCCATAGCAGCAGGACTTGGGAAAGGAACCTGGGAAAGAACATCAGGAGCTGGAGGGACAGGACAAGGGGGAATGGCTTCCCACTGCCAGAGGCAGGGTTAGATGCGATATTGGGAAGAAATTGTTTCCTGTTCTCCTTGGAGGAAGAACAAGGGCAGCACAAACCTCCATTCAGATTTAGTCAAATCACAACCTCCAAAGCGCCACCACTCATGGCAATGACAGCATTAAAAAACCTGCTGAAAATAGAGTAGAACAGTCTTAAAAGGCCATTCTTTGGCCTTTGTCCTGTGCCTGACAACTGTCCCTGCCAGCTAGAGGGGGGTGGTTTGTGACAGCGGCTCCTCCCAAAGCAGCCCCGTCCCTCATGTGGAAACAATGCCCAGCCTCTTGGCGGGGCTGCATTTCGGGCTGAACCCTTCCCGTGTTGAGGGCACCCGGGGCTCCTGTGGGGACTGATGACTGACAATGTGTCGAGTTCCAGGTTTGTCGATGCACAGCCTATTTTTAGTTGATTTATTTTTAATTTGCCTTCTGTACTACCCTTACTGCTGCAAGATCCCTGGACTGCATTTCCTGTTGCAGTGCTCACCCCTGTCCCACTGCGCCTCACCTGCAGTCACTCCAGCAGCATGAAGTTATGCCTATATTATATATTATGTTATATTTTGGTGTACACAGGAGTCACTAAGATCACAGCTTTGGTCCCTCTGTGCTCTGCCCTGGGCTCTGACGCTGGAATGATGACATAAAAAAACCTGCACAACTGAGATATTTCAAAGTATTATCCTCTAGCCTCCCCAAAGTAGTTAATATGCTTTAAAATGTCAATAAATGAATTTTCTCCTACTAAAATTAAAAGTTTTGGATGGTTCTCTCCCGATTGGTCAATAATACTGACAGAAGGAGCTATTTTTGGAGCTCTTCACTGACTTCAATGAACATTACAGGAGAGCCTGGGCCTTAAACCACAATTTCTACTCACTCTGACAAATCATTGATTTCCTCACTCTTCTGGCTGTGAGGAAGAGTTCTCCCCATCCATCCAGGTATATCCACCAATCTCCTCCCAACATTATCTCACCACAGCAATATTCACCCACAGCACAACATTCAGTGCCATTCCTAAAATGACAGCTCCCAGACACAGGGAAGCCTATGATCCCATCATTTAAACAGCCTCATCTTTAAATGCTGCACCTGGAAATGCATTTTAAAATTTAGCATGAGATAACATTAACAAACTCGCAGTATTGCACTTATCCCTTATTTAAAAGGCTTAAGATATATCCCTTTCTCCTTGTATAAACCAATTCAAGTTATATAATGTATGTGGATTTACTTTGCCCCAGTTCCAGCTGGCAATATATTGCTAAGCCAAGGCTGTACAATTGCAATTTGGCAGAAAACAGGTCAGGATTTTATTACACATCAAAACTCTCAAACTGTTCTGAATGTTTCAAATTAAAAAGGCAAATAGAAAATAACCCTTGTGTCAGAGTGATCCTATTCCATTACCTTGCTCATAAATTTATATTGGGGATACATTTTATTAGTTCTTTTGCTGCTTTTCCACATCTGTACGTGCAGTTTGTTGTGACAAATCCTGGGACAAAGCAAGGGTGGGAGTGCACGGATACAGGAGGAGGGGGCACCTGGCCACCCCTGCCCCACCCAGCCACGGGAAGGGCTCCAGCTCAGATCCTACAGGGAAAAGGCAGCTTCAGGTGAAGAAGGAGCAGGAAGACAAAGAATGATGTGGGAAAAACCTTACAGGCAGTGGGCTGAAGGTTTGGTGATCCTGGCAGGACACTGGGCTGTGACCCAGGCCACAGGAGGGACACTGGGCTGTGACCCAGGCAAACGTTTGGCTCCCCGAGCTCATCTCTGAGCAAAGATCTCCCTGCCAGCAACCCGAGGGCCATCGCTGCCCTTTCAGTGCCATGTCCTTGGAACCAAAGCATGTGGAATGTCAGACTGCTCCAGGGCAGCCCTTGCTAACCCAGCAGATCCATGAATTTCCAGCCTTGTCCTTCCCTGGCACATGAGGTCAGTGCTGCCTGTGAGCCGTGGTCGTGGCTGCTTTGGGCAGATTCACTTTGCCTTGTGCCACCCCACTGCTCAGCCACTTCCTGGCCTGCCCTAATCCTCTCAACATTGTATTTTTAGCATAATTACAGCTGTTCACTAATTTGCTGCTAACAGATCATTCCAAGTTCATTGAAGGAGATACCAGAACTACAAAAAGCCTCTTTGAATCTCCACTGCCAATTTTAACAAATATTAAGGGGCCTCTAATAAGTCATGTTAGTACTGAAATCAAGCTGTATATTGGCTCTTTTGGGAAAAATATCTTCATAACAACATAGACCTGAAACTAATTATAGATCTTAAATGATGGGACTGTCTTCCACCAAACAAGACATCCCAATATAAGCTCCTACTGTCTCTGAACTCTCCTTTCTCCACCCTTCTACCTGTGTGATGTCAGTGTTGTGTGCCTCAATTTCATAAACAGCAGCTGCTCCAGGAAAACAAAACACAGATCATTTCCTTCCTTATTAAATCTCCTTCCCAGCTTGTCTTCTGGATTTTTAAACAGCCTATTACTGAATGAT
Organism: Corvus brachyrhynchos; assembly: GCF_000691975.1. Lineage (NCBI taxonomy): Eukaryota > Metazoa > Chordata > Aves > Passeriformes > Corvidae > Corvus > Corvus brachyrhynchos. The sequence goes on along the minus strand of NW_008238325.1, from coordinate 2,765,781 downwards.
CCCTCTACACATTTTGATATCGATACATCCTGAGCCTGAGACTGCTCCCCTGCCACATCTGCACATTGATTTTTTTAAGGAGAAAAACAGGACCTTTTCCTTTCCTCAATCCATTGCAAAGCTGATCATCTAATCTTAAAGATTAATGCAAGCATATAAACCCTGGAATGCTGTCATTCCTGGCTCAGAGGCAGTGGGATGTGTTATGGGTGGCACCCCAGGGGTGGGTACACAGGGTTTTGGGAAGGAAGGGAGACAGGGCTGGGAGCAGACAGAGGCAGGCACACGAAGCAGCTGGAGGAGCAGCCCCTGGAGAGGGTCTGCAGGGGAAGGGCAGGATGGAGTGGTGAGCATGAACTACTGGCCACTCACTTTGTCTCCTCTGGTTAACAGAGAGTGCTTTCCTCCAAGGACACAGTGATACCCTGATCCCATCACTCAGTGGTGTTTTTAGGGCAAGGGAGGTATTTTTTAGCCTGAAATGAGGCAGAGCTCCCCAGGGAGAAGAGGAAGTAGGCAGCACCTCTGTCTGTGCAGCTGCACAACCCACACCTGAGGCTGCCCACCAGCCCACGCCCCGGGCAGCATCCCAACATAATTCCAGGTACTGCCATGGCTCCTTGGCTTCAGAGAAGAGCATTTACAACTCCCCCTGCCATTAAAATGCTTAGAAGAGTAAGGGTGGCTCAAGCCTGTCTAAACAGTTGTCATTTATTAACTTATGTTTTATGGCACCAGCTCTACTGCTGCAAGGAATTAGTCATTTATTTAGTTCTGACATTTCCTCTCCTGTCATTAAATTCAGTCTTCTGTATAATACAGAGAAAATAAAACAATTCCCCCATAGCTACTCAAACTTTATGTGTAACAATTCTCTGAACAAGATGATGATTGTGTGGGCTGAAATCTCACAGAACTGCAGTGGGACTCAGGATCATTTCCAGATAACTTTAAAAATCCTATTAAAATTCATCTATATTTTTTATTTGTGTCTCCTGACATGTGACAACTCATTGCACACAAATCAATGAATTTTCATTGCCACAAATGCATTTCCCCAGCACATCCTTGCACACAGGGCTTGATCCCTGTTCCCTCCCTGCTGGGTACGGATTGCTGCCACACACAAGGAGCTGTCAACAATCTTGGTACACACAAGGCAGACTTGCATGTTCTTGGGGTTTTGTGACTCAGTAAAACACACTTTGCTGCAGAATCTGCCATTTCCTGCTGGCACAGGGAAAGGTGCTGGGCATTCCCAGTGTGAGGAGTGAGCCAGCTGCTGGACAAGTTAAGCTAAGGACGAGGAGCAGGAATTCATGGGCTGTCCTTAAGGGATGGCTTTATTGCTGCTTCACAGAACTATTTGCTCCACATCCAGGAAACACTCTCTCCTCAGTTTGCTTCCCTCCATGGAGGGAAGCCAGGACTGCTGGAGGTTAGAGTGCCTGCTGGGAGCTGGGCAGGGCAGCTCAGCTCCCTCAGGGATGGGCCCTGGACACTGAAATCAGTGACTCCAGAGATCCCAGCTCTTGAGGGCACTTATCAGCCACAGACAGGACTGAAACTCAGCTCCTACTTTGAATTACAGAAATAAAACCCCAAACATTTTTCTCTGTTGCCATATCCCAAGATTAAACACACTGCAATTCAATAAAGCAAATGCTGAGGAAATAAATTCTCCTCTCTGAACACGAGTGTAAGGAACTAAGGATGACAACACAGTTGTTGATCATCTAACAAACTAAGGCAGAACCATGTGCACATTTAGCAAAATAATTAGCTCAAGATGCAGGAATG
>NW_008238325.1:2753625-2763911 GCF_000691975.1 Corvus brachyrhynchos | reverse complement strand
GGAATGCTAAACAAAAGTCAGGCTTCACTGCATTGATCCATCAGAGCTCTTGCCTTCAAACTGGACCTGGCACAATGCAGTCCTGTCACAGTGGGAACAATTAATCATGGGAAGTGAGATGATAGAGACTTTTCTATCCCTATCCAACAGTTCACAGATTTAAATATATATGACTAGTGAGATATTTTCCATCATATTTTCCCATCTCCTCCGTTTCTATCATTTCCAGGTACAGGTCCTCTTGCTTTTGTTTTATAGAGAAGGAAGAGATCTGCTGTACCTGCTGATTTTCTTGGCATATATCCTCCATGTTCAGAGCATGTGGCAGAGGGGCTTTTGAGAGTCACCCTTTGTTTTCAAATGCAGATCCACTCAGGTTTATCCCACTGAATTGTAATTTGAAGTGTACTATTCTGCATATGGCACTCTGATTCTTTGTTCTAGTTTCCCGAAAGCAAAAGGATTTGACAAGGGGCCAAAAGAGGAAGAAGTGTGTGAGCGAGTTCCAGCTGCACCTCAAGAGCGCCTGCTTTGCTTTAGGAAGCTCCTGGTCTCCATGGTTACAGAGGAGTTGAAAAATAACGATCCAATGTTACCTGAAATGCTCCCATCCAGCATGAAAAATAACCCTGCTCAGGATGCCCCGTGCTGACAGCCCACTGGAGCACAACCCACATCCTGCACAGCCTGCCCCGGGGGCTGGCTCCAGCCCTCTGCACGGGGTGCTGCTGGACATTCCCCTTGCTCCTGCTGCACATTCCCTTTGCTCCTGCTGCACATTCCCCTTGCTCCTGCTGGACATTCCCCTTGCTCCTGCTGGACATTCCCCTTGCTCCTGCTGGACATTCCCTTTGCTCCTGCTGCACATTTCCTTTGCTCCTGCTGGACATTCCCCTTGCTCCTGCTGCACATTTCCTTTGCTCCTGCTGGACATTCCCCTTGCTCCTGCTGGACATTCCCCTTGCTCCTGCTGCACATTCCCCTTGCTCCGGGCGTACCCAGCCAGGAGCTGCCCAGCACCCCAGGCCCAGCCCCAGGGGCCAAGCCAGACAAGGCACCCCTCACCCAGGGGTAAAAAGCGCCATGAGCTGGGGCAGCAGTGGGAAAGCTCCAGTCACACCCTGTGTCAGAGCCAGCCCTGGAGGCTGAGAGCTGCTCCTTAGGCTGAGCACACAGAAGGGAAAGACACGCCTGGAGAGCAAAGCCACCCCGCAGCTCCTCCGATACAGATGGCATTTGTTTCATTTATAAAAGGGCAAAGAACAAAGTCTCTGATTCACATTAAAAAAATCCCAAAGAACCAAATTCCAAAACCCAGACCAAATCCCCAGACATTTCAGAGAGCCCAGTTCTCCCCACACTGCTCTCCTGGCTGTCCTGGAGCAGCAGGAGCTGTGATGGAGCCAGGGAAGGGAGGGACACCCACGGTGGGAAGGGCTGACCCTGCACACCCGGTTTGACTCAAAGCCCATCTCTACTGCCACGTGTTCAAGCTTCTCTGGCTCCTCCTGCCCACACCCGGGCTGAGGATGAGCAAGGGATGAGTGTCCCCAGGGTGGAGGGGCACTGACTTCACATGTGCCACCAAGGAGAGCTCACTCATCTCTGGCTCCTAAAGATGCTGACTGCTTTAGCAGATTATTTCTGTTTTCCTACTATCCCTGCTGATCAACAAGTGTAATGAATCTTGACAACACAATAAATCCACCAGTGAAAAGTGACATATGCCAGGGCTGCCATATGGAGAGGCCATGAGGGCAGCCCAGTGACAAAAAAAAACAGAACCATTTTTTGTCTACAGTGCAGAATAGCAAAAAAAAAAAGGGGAGCCACACATGAGAGATGGAGGAGAAAAATTCCAAACAAATTCTGACCCCAGACAACATATGCCTTCAAGAAGTCTTACAAACCTGACACCCCTAAGCATCTCCAAATAGGTTTATTAAATACACTGAAGTTTAACCTGTCCCCTGGAAACCAAAGGATCCATTTCAGTCTGGAGGAGCTGAGTGTTACTCAGACACTGACAGGCAAGTACAACTCCCAAAGAGCACGAGGGACCAGCGTGACACCTCAGCTCTGACAAATCTGTTCTGCAGACACTCAGGGTCCCTGCCAGCACTGGCAGCAGACAGGACAGCGACAGAACCCAAGTGTGCAAGTCCAGAGCTGGATCCACCCTCAATGTCTGAGTGATTAATTAAACTTTACAGGTGTCTGTCTAGCAGCTATTTAGTTATTGTGCCCAGCTCCATACTGGTGTTTGTGTGGCTCAGGGGGCCAAGTTAAACCCAAGAGGTTTCTGTCCAATCCTTCCCCGCTGCCTCTGAGTCCCCCAGGCCCAGGTGTGCCCAGGTGTGCCCAGGTGTGCCAGGCCCAGCGCTCAGCAGAGAGGCTGCAGTTGCTGAATGGATACATGATCTGGAGAGGTTGCCAGCTTTTGCAAACAAAGCTTTGTGTGTAATTCTGGGTAGCTCAGGAGCTGCCTGGATAGAAAAGCCTTTGGCAGAAGGGTCAGATCCGTGTCAGATGGGCAGCCCAGGGCTCCCTCAGCCCCTGAGCTTCCCCATCATACTCTGGATTGGTCTTGGCAAGGTCTCCAGCAATCTCTGTTCCTTTTTTCTTCTTTATTTCTTTAGGCTTAAGAAAAAGCTGCTGCCGATGCATTCAGCAAAGCCCTGTCAGCCAGTCTGCCTTGCTGTGGAATATTAGCAAACAAGCACTTATGGTAACACAGCCAAGTTTAACAAGATCTCCACTTATTATCCAGTCATTTTTGGTGGGAGAATATGGCACTGCTGTCAGATCCATCTGTTCAGTGCACAGCCCATGCATAGAAATCACCTCGTCTCACACATGGGGAAAGATTGGGGAGAAATCTGAAGGTAAGAGTGAAAGATGAATTAAAGATCTGTTAATAAATAGTGAGAACTCAATTAAGATAACTGACTGTCTGAGAGCAGCCAGGGTTTTTTCTGGTATGGAGGGGGTGAAACTTTTGTCTCTTTGGCCCAACACAAATAGGATTTGTTGCAGCCTGCACAGATCAAATGCTATCCACAGCCTGGATCACCACAAAGTGATACAGACAGGAGGCACAAGAGCATTGCTGGGGAAAGCCATGGAAGGAAAGCCTCTAAGAAGGTACCAATTTAAACATATTTTTTTCAAAAACCAACAAATTAACCTGATCGCTTGCCACAAAAACCACTGCTGGTGTAGCTGGAGTTACTTCCATGGAAGAAGTGGAAATGGAATGAAGAAACTAACAAATGCTAGAGAAGCTTCAAGGGACAAATATATATCCCTAACAATATCCCATTATTGTTTCTCTTTTTACATCTAAGAGGTTGAAGGAAAGGTGGTCAGCAAGAGAACAGCTGCTGGAATGATTTCCTCAACAAAAGCAGGAGGCTGCCATTGGATTCTGCTGGGGGTGAAAACTGTGAGCTCTGAGGGGTTGTGTTCCTGTCCCTCCTGCAGAGGAGATGCCTCAGGAAAAGTAACTGAGAAATCCAAACTGGATATCATATTCCAGTTCTCACCAATCAATCAATAACGGTTTGACTAACTCTGAAACCATTCCAATAAAAAATGAATATAAATCCATTCAGCAACTGCAGCCTCTGGACTGTTGAGCCTGGGAAGGCTTTGGTGGATCAGCACCCCAGGACTGCCATCACTCCCCACAATTCTTTCACTTGAAAACAAATGAAAATATATGGGATGCGTATGACCAGCAACTCAGAATTTTGGTCTAATTTAGATTATTATATGCCTCAAACAAAATACATGGAGTTACTCCTTGTTCAAAGCTTCCCATCAGAGCAGCACTGGGACTTGCTGTGTGAATTCCTCCTGCTGAGCTTTCAGCATCTCCATTATGTGCAGCAGGAGGTGCTGCCAAAACCATCCCAGAGAGAGGAACCATTTCCTCCAGCTCTGGACTGAATCCCTCTGCACCATTCCCAGCAGAGACCTACAGCAGAGCAGGGCCTGCTGGCCTGATGATGGATGAGCCTCAGTTACTGGCCAAAGAAACACCTCCTTTCAGTCAAAACAAGGGCTTTTCTGCAAGGAAATCAAAGGGACAATTCCTGGACATGTGTGCATCAGCGCTTTTCCCTCACTCTGGTTGTCAGTCCAGCAGCATTCCCGCTGCAAGGCTGGCTCAGCTCTGTGCCTGGAGCAGGGGCCAGAGGAGCTCCTGAGGATTCATCTTTCCAATTAAAAACTATATTGATTGGTAAATCTTGGTTTTTCTCATGAAAGCACATATTGGCTTCAGGAAATGCTGAAAGATGAAATCCTCTGCAGTCTTCTCTCTCTGCTTGGATGGGGAAGGATGCCACTGCAACCAGGGCCTCATAGTTTCCAAACCAAACTTCCATCTCTGGTGCCTTCGAACAGCTTTAGATGGACCAAGTCTGGACAAGCAGGCAAGAAACAGACCCCACCCCAGCACACGCCTGGGGAAACTCCACCCACTGCACCAGTTACACTGGATGCACACTGTCTAAAGCACCCAAATTCAGCACTCAGTTGTGTTCCCTCATCCTGTTGAACTCTGCACTGCAAGAGGATCCTCTCGGATGCAGCTGAATTTTCATGTTACTGAAAAAATGTTACCAGCGCTGGAAATAAGAAAGTCAAATTAACATGACTTGCAGCACTCTGCAGCTCTCCATATTCTGTTCTCTGAGCAGTATTCATTTGCAGAACTCCACTGAATTTAAAAGTGTCACTTCAGACAAACACATCTTTAACTGAAATAAGATTTTGACTATAAATGTTTAAGATGTGAAACACTAAATTAAAGAATCTACTTTAAAGAGCTTGTAAGTTAAACAGTGCTTGAAAACTCATCACAAATCAATCATCTACTTCCAGACATCTGTTTCACTTAAAAATGTGCTTCCTTAAGTCTATTACTCCTTAAAATGGGATCACATAAGAACTGTCTGACTGCACTGGCGAGCTGAAGTCTCCCCCCAGCTGTACTTTATTCCCCACCCAAGCCACGCCACTGGAACGGGGCTGGAGCGGAGCAGCAGCGCTCGGGGAGCTGCCAGCCCGGGGCCCTGGAGCGCGTCTGACTCGGTGCCCCAGCGCAGCGCTGGTCCTACCAGACACTGCCAATGCCACACAGGCTGCAGCAAGGTCTGATCCCAGCTCGGCCCTTCTCCAGCAATCGTCTGCTCCTCACGCCACCGCACAGAGCACTGCACCCAGCGACGTGGTTCCTCAAGGAAGGAGGTCACAGCCCTCCCTCACAGCTACAGGGCTGTCCCACACCCAAAGTTTTGGGCTGTCAGACACCAGAGTTCCCACCCCTGGTGTCACTTTGTACATGGCTGCACTCCCTGTGTACTGGGATTAGATCAGAGAACAGTGGAGTTTGGAAGAGACCTCACTGATTTGAATATAAAGGAACCATTTCCATGTTGTTATGAAATACGACATGGAAGTTCACTTTTTTTTTTTAAATGCACCCACCAGGAAAAATGGGATTTATCTTTATTTGCAAGTGCCCAGCCAAGCAACCAGTGAAATTCAGACCATTCAGAACCTCAAACTCCCTTTTCACCATCCTTTCCTGTGTTTTCACTGCACACACACACACACAGAACCAAAGCAGCAAATCCATGTGGCTCCACCTGCAGAGAGGCTGACGAGCTCCTCAGGCTGGAACTGGACCCTCCAAACGCTGCTGGGACTGCAGCAGTGCCAGGCCAAAGGCAAGGCTCTGCTGCAGGGGGTTTTCACGTTAGAACCCCAGCTGTTCCTAAGGCAAGGACTAACAAAGCCCTGCAGCAGCTACAGCTGCTCTCCCTCCCCTCCACAGCCCCCTGTACACACAAACACAGCCACGTCCATCTGCCAGCCAGCCCCGGGAGCAGAGACAAGGGAGGGCCAGGTAACTCAGCTGCACCTGGACCGCAAACACTCCTGCTTTGGTCCATACCTAGACTAAACTCACATGCAAAAGAAGATATTTCCACTTCCATGGCTTTCTACACACACAGAATTCCACCTCAACTAGGCCAGCCAGGCACTGCGCATTTTAATTTCTTTCTGTCTCAACCAACACAGGACTTCGAAAGATAATCTCTGGAAGAAATTCAATTTATTTCTCCTCCTGCACATCTAAAGCAGATCTGTAATCAGTGTAATCACTGTGCCACTGTCTCGTGTGTGACTGAGGGTCCTGCACATGATTTTCCCTGTTGCAAACATGAACAGCATTAAAATCTTATCAAAACAAATCCAAATGAACATCAATCCAAGAACAAAACTGACCCAGCATGCTCCTGGGTGAAAATCTGGCTGTTCTTTCATGAAATGTTTTATTCTTACATAGCTTAATCTTATTTAAGATGCGAATGGGAAACTCAGGATGAAAGTCCTCCTACCAAAGCATCAGCACAGGGGCTCCTGTGCCAGGAGTGAGGAATGTGGAATGGCTCCCTAACACCTGGAACATTCTGTACCACTGGTTAAAGCAGGGGCAGTTGATATTCCAGTAAACAATCACATAAATGTAACTGGAGACTCTTTCTGGTTTTGAATTAGAAAATATATAATTTCTCAAAAGTAATATTCCAAACCCATCTGTTCTCTGCAGATTCTCGAACAGCTTAATTTATGCCTTCTTTCATAAATTAGCAAAGCAATTTAAGCCTGCTAACCCAGGATGCGAGCCACTAGCCTTTCGTAGGCAAAAGTAATTGTTTATTTTGCATTGGTGCAGATTCTGGACTAAAAAAAGTCTTCACTAGATGGATTTTCAACAAGCTGCAGCCTCGTTCAGACAGTTTAATTAATTTTGGGAGAGGACTAAAATTGAATGGCCTTATAGATGTCTGAACTGCAGATTGCTGGTCTGTTCCACCCATATGTCTGAAACCCCTGGCTCTAAACAATGCTGCTTGGAATCCACACACCAGATGTTCCCATGGTTTAAAGACTGAGTTCTGGAAGTGCTGAATTTCCTAACTGAGTGTCCCTTCAGTTTATGATCCAGGGCACAAAGCTGGACAAGGAGGCATCTGCAGTTTTCCCAAAGTGTCCCATTCCCACTGAGTTTCAGAGTTGCTGCACAGAGCATGTCACCTCCAGGCTGGATTTTCTGGGACCCCAAATCGCTGCTGCAGCACCAATTCACAGTGACACAAACACTTCTGACCCAGAGTGCCCCATACCAGCTTGGGGCTGGTATCACCAGTACTCACCAGTAACACCACATCACCCAGACACAGGAGGATCAGCAGTGTGGCTCAGGTATCCCAGGAAAGCTTCATGGCAGGAACATCCCCGCTGGAGCAGCTAGATTGGCAGCAGGTACATTTGTTTATATTGCTTCCACTCCATGAAAAAAAATGAAGCTTGTTCATTTAAACTAAAAACTGAAGAAATATGATATACTGATATATATGTAAATATATATATGTAAAGATTATAGAAATCTTGAATAGATATAAAATCCATTGGAACTGAGACTATAACCTGGTATAGAATGCAGTAAATCTCCCTTAAAATAATGGGTTTACAGCAAGTGACTTCACTGAAGAGTGACATCTGCCCATCTCCAGTTCACCTTAGCCTCCCAATTAGCACAGAGAAGACTACAAATTAATCAAATAAATGGTGCCTTTAGCTTTCTGTTCCATCTTTTGTCCTTGCCCTACATTTCTACTATTTGCAAGTTCCAGATTCAGAGCAATATGGAGAGTTCTAAGCAAAGGAGAAATTACTGTTTATACCAACTCTGATCTGAAAAAGAAACTGAAATTTTGAGGTTTCAACATCTTTATACACTTATAGACCAGTTCCTAATCCTGTGAAACCTTGAGCACTTATTTAACAGTAGGCCCAGAACAGCCCCCAAAGCTGTGGGGGTCTGACCCCTCCCTGTCCTGGCCCCAGGAGGAATCCTCACCTGCCTGTGCTGCAAGGACAGCACAGACTCAGCTCCTCTGCATCTCATCTTCTTCCTTGCAAGCTCTGAATGATCTCCATTTCTAGCAAATTGAGAGATGGTCAAATGATTATCTTGTAGACACCTGGTGCACTTGCTTTAATACAAAATACTAAATTTAATCCAAATGTATTACATGTGCAAAATGATATATGTGTTAAAACACGTGTTTAAGGACCAAATCCAATTCTAAATACAACCTATTGAAATGTAGGTTCTGCAGACTGAAACCTCCCTGTTTTACCATCACCTTTGCAAACAGACACAAGAATGGTCCTTCCTCAGTGCTCCATGTGCAGGCCCAAACTGCAGAGCCCTGGAGAGCAGCAATCAGTGGGAGTTGGCACAAGTACCCTCTGCCCTCTCACCTGTGCTACATCCCAACAAGGCTGGGAACTCCCTGGATCCTCTGACTCCAGTCCCTCCAGGCTCAGAGGCCCCAGCACTGAGAGCTGAGGAGGTTTGGCACAGCCCAGTGCTACACCACCAAAACCAAACTGGCGCAAACAAAACAGAATTTGAATCTCAGTGAGAGGAGGGGAAAACCGCACAAGCACCAAGTCCAGTGAGACAGTAAAAACCACTGAGGCTGATGTGCCTTTGGCTCCAGCTACTCTACAGAAACCCTGCCCTGCTCCATTAGCCAAATGTCACTGTCCCCATCTGGATTAACTTCTAAAATTAAGAGGAGAGTATAAGAGATTACGTGTTAAAACAGTGCTGCAATAATCTGTCCTGACCTCCTGCAAGCATCACACAATTTTCCTAAATTAATTCCAATTAAAGCAAGTTTTTTCACCTCCTGCAATGGAGAGCTTCTCATTTGCTTCCTTACAAGGCACTTTTACTAGGCTTCAGCCACACCTCCCAAACTGCATCCTGGGTATGAGACAGAAATTCAGGTCCAAATCTTAAGGGATTAATCCAGTGTCTGGTTCTGTTCCTCCATGGAAAAATGCTCTTTGTTTAGAAAATCCACTGTTCTCTCCCAAGTGATAACATAGCAACTCTGTGTTAGAGCCTAAGTGGAACAGTCAGACTCAAATGTGGCTCCTGATCCACAAGGGACACCAGAGCTCAGCTGCCATCTCCAGCCAAGAACCACCGTGTGAAATGAAGGATCTTCCCTTCCTGCATCTCCTGCCAAGACAGGTGTGTGCAGTCACTAACTGCTGCTGGATTCAGCACCAATCTATCTGCTGAATAGACCTTTTTCAGAAAACATGTAACCAAGTGCTTAAAAATCTATTTTAATGATGTTTTCAAGAATAATAATACTCTGCATTACAAAAGAAAGAGGTAAAAGGTACGTCTTTGACATATCAGAAAAACTTACAGCAAAGGCAAAGAATATCTTCCAACCAAAATAAAGCTATGTTGTTCCCTACAGGGAAGCTTCAGGTGTCTGAGAATCCTTCACCCAATTCACTTTCAGCCTTCAAAGAAAAGGGTAAACAGTCAAAACAGTCACTCTACCATGTCAGCTTTAAATATTCCACTGACTGTCGACAATTTAGCAATAAAATTACAAATATACAGAAAATGGATCTGCTGTATCAAAGCTACTCACACAACCAAAAGCAAAAATACGTAACGAAATAAGCAGAAATTAAGTGTTTTCATTCATAAAAGCAGAATTACTCCCACATTCCACTCTGTCCCAAATCAGCATTCAACACAGTAACCAAAAAGGAAGACAACTGTTGTCATATTTTGTAGAGAGGGCAGAAGACAAATCTACACATGACTCACAATTTTGGACTAACCCTAATTCTACAAACCATTTGCTGTAGAATCAGTTCATACATGAAAGCATGTAAAATTAATAATAACAATTCAGGACAAGTGATGCTAATGAAGGGTTGCTGCCTGTTGGGCAGAAAAAGCCCCAGTCCAGCATTCCAGACACCACAGTGCTTTGGAGAATCCTCACAAAAGGCCAAAAGTGATCACCAAAAGTGTTTTTCCAAGCAGGAGGACAAGACACAAGGAAACCTGTATTGCCTTCAGCGCAATGTCAGGCTTTGGAGCACAGCATTACAGACACAGAATGCTACAAATGCACACACGGCCCCGCACTCCCTCAGGTCTGGCCCAAAGTAAGGCAGCCCTACGGCCGGAGGGTGGTTCCTACTTCCCTCAGCTCTGACAGGAAGGGGCACGTTAAATCTCCACTGATTCACGGGCATGAAACTGCATTTAGAAATAACTTAAACCCTCCTTACAGCTCCTCACTAGGCCGGTTCACTGCAGTGCAGCAGCCGGGAGCCCCGAGGCTGTACCTCGGCACAGCCTACAGTCTGAGCAA
>NW_008238325.1:2739982-2753050 GCF_000691975.1 Corvus brachyrhynchos | reverse complement strand
CAGCTTCCGCAGCTGCTCCGTCAGCGCGTCCGTCGAGTGCGGCCTCACGCCCTGCGTGGCAGCCGCTTTCCTGTCCCTCAGGCCTGAGGAGATGAAGCTCCTGCTGATGTACTGATACTTACTCTCAAAGTTGCAGGAAATGTCCTCCGAGGTCAGGTCTCCCAGACTCTTGGACTTGCAGGGGCTGCTCTGCTGGATGGCCGGGTGTGGGGGGAACGGCAGAGCCCCCGGGAGCAGCGGGCAGGCTGAGCTGAGCTGGGGGGCACGCACTGCATCCTTGTGCTTCTCTGAGTGCTGCTGACACAAAAACCCAGCGTTCTCACACGAGGGGAAAGGGAGCTGGCTCCCGGCAGTCCTGAAGTTCTTGGAGCAGTGCCGGGCAGCAGCACAGAGCCCGGCAGTGGTGCTGCTCCCTGAGGTCCTGTCACCACCATGCCCAGGGTCCTGCTTCTGCCTCAGTCTCAGAGGAGAAGCCAGCTGGCTCATGTCCTCCCGTCTGTACTCACAGGCAGTGACCAGGAGGTCCTGGGAGTCCCCATCCACCTCTACGAGACTGCTGCTGTCCGAGTGCTCCCCAGTGACAGGGGGCCCCAGTGCCTCCTCAAAGATGAGGCCGCTGGAACCAAAAGAACTGGCACACTCAGGGGCTCCCCAGCTTGGTCCAGATTTTGTACCACAGTTCCTTTTGGGATTTGCGTTTAGCATAGAGAGGGATGAAGAACAAGGAGAGCCAGGCAAATTATTTTCTAGACTATTTAATCTTTCCTTGCACACTAATTCCCTGTGGCTGTTACATTCAGAAGCTGGAGATGCCTCGTGGATAATTGCATACGTGGAATACTCTGCATCCTCCAGGCTGGAGAACATGGCTGTATCTGGAGTGGAGAATAAAGGGGATTTGCTGGATTTTGTGGCAGTGAAGTTGTGCCTACAGGGGCTGCTCAGGTCTGCAGCCAACACGTGTGGGAGTGCAGCCCCCAGCCTGTGGGTCTGGCTGCTGCTGCCATGGGGGCTGGAGACAGGGGGAAGGGGAGTTTGGTCATCTGTGCCATCAAGCTGCCCAATGAGAGCAGACACAGCGCTGTCCAGCTCGCTCTCAGTCGAGAGAGAGACTTCATCAATGAGGTGAGAAATGTCACTGTCCTGCAGGGCCACTGTGGGGTGACAGTCAGGGTCCTCAGAGCACACAGCAGAAGAAGTATCAGTCAGCGAAAGAGGTGCTGCAGTGCTTTTCCTCATATTGTATTTGTGATCCTCCACCTCTGCTTTCTGAGAAAGAGAAGTCCCCATGAGAGCGATTTTCCCTTCCTTAGACCCTTTTGTGTCATCTTCCTTTTTACTGTCTGCACTGCTTTTGTGGTGTGATTTTTCTGTGGGAAGTTCCGAGTCAGAGTCCTGCATTAGTGGGACAGCTCCATCAGAAAGATTATTCTCCTGATAGTCCATGAGGTGATTTGCTTGAGCTACGCCATTTGCAAAAAGCAAATGTTCAGGTTGCTCCTGTGGAGGTGGTACTAAAGAGTCAGCTGTAGAATCCCTCTGGTCATTCTCCTTCTTGAACTGAGATGCTAAATTTAAAGCATTTGCCTTTTGCGCCGAACATGGAAGAACCAATTCTTTCAAGCTCGTTTCCTTCCCATTTGTATTGTCATCACTGTTGGCTAAATTAAATGAGGAACATATTAGTGGCATACAAGACTCTGCTCTGTCTATCAACAGCTATTTTGTCCTTAGACAGACAAATGGAGAACGCAAAATTAGGTACAGTTGTGACAGAACTTAATCATGGGGTTGTGCAGGTTTAGTACAAATTATCTGAGTGATATGAATAAATGGAAAAATACAACTGCAGGCACTTCATTGAAACTTCCTTGGAATGTCTATTACATCAAGCAGGTGATGTAATATTTGTTGTAAGTAATGTTAATGAGGTACCACATCATAGCTTGCACGTGGCATTACCTTCAGCTGTGTTCCTAGTCACATTTGTACTATAAAGAAGCGTGGCAATAAAGACAGAACAAAACAGCTCTGTTAAAACACACAACACTTGGAAACAAGATGCATGCTTCAAGCTGAGTCAAAAGCATCGAGTAGATGGACTCCAGACTGCTTTACACATGTGGTTACTGCAAAGTGTAACAATACAAGGATTTCATTTGCATCTTCTACCAGCAAGCAGCATTCACAAGGGCAAGGGTTTGAATTCCTCAAAATATACATATTGGATGTTTTCTCCACCAAATCCTCTTGTCTTTCTATGCCAGATCTGAGCTCTGTGACTCACTCCCTTGGAGATTTAATTAAACAAGGACTAAAGAAATAAACTTGGCATAACAGATACTGGTTTTAATGCTTGCTAGAAATCAGGTACTCTTGAAAGAAGCAAGGGGAGCCCCGACCATTCACTGGCAGCGACTGAACCCCTTAGTGGAGTAGGAACTGCTGCTAATGAACATGGCATTAAATGCCCATCTCCAAAATCTGGACAGTTCCCAGGCTTTCCAGTGCTCCAAGAGAAGGGTGGAAGAGATGCACATTTCCTTGATTTGCAGATTTATTTTTTTCTATAAAGAATGGAGGAGAAAACAGACAGCACCCTGTCCCCCTGGCATAATTGCGCAGCAGCAGAGACATGTTCAGCCAGAGCATTTTAGGAAGAGAGATCTCTTTGGGACAGCGTCTTCCATAGGGTATGAACAAAGCCTTACAGAGGCTCTAAGGGACAGGATCCACCCCTCTCACAGTTAAGAAGGGGCAGGATTCAACCCTGTGACAGCTTTTTAGATCGCCTCCCAGGGCCTGTGCTTTGGGCAAAGGGTTCCTTTGCTGGAAGTGTGTAAGCTTCCTTGTCTGTATCACCCTTGGGAAGAAACACGCAGGAAACTGTCACAGCTGCTGTGATGAACGGCTGAGCTGTATCATCTTCACATCTAATTCATGTGCCTGGTTTGCAGAGTAGACACCTTTCCAGGTGTCACCTATGTAAGGAGCTGACCAAATATTAAAGAGATGTGATTTAGCCCACTGACTCTTCCTTGAGTTGAATAAAACTACTTGCACAGAGGCTGCAGCACTAATCCTTTTGAACACACTATTTCAACTTGCTACACCAAAAGTAATTTTGGAAGCCTCTTACCAGATGTGTTTTCCTCTGCCTTGGCCTCCTGGGCAGTGTCCTCTGCTGGGCAGGGCAGCTCTACCATGAGGAATCTGTCCACAGGCATGGACGCAGGACGCGCCTGCCAACTCCGGTTCGGCCGCCGGACCACCCCTTCCTTGTCCTTCAGGTCTGTTGGCTCGGAGGTGCTGTCCTTCATCTCAGCAGCTTCCAGGAAGCCCATCTTGCTCTTCTTCCTGCCCTTGGCCGGGGCACTGGCCGTGCGCCGCAGGATGCGCTCGCCGATGGAGCGTTTCCGCACGTGGTGCCCGCTGGCCTCGGCCGCGCCCGCCTTGGGCGCCTTGGAGAACAGCCCTCGGAGCCCGATCAGCTGCTTGCTCTGCAAGGACAACACCACCACGGTCTGGGCTGAGCTCACACTCACTCACAGGGAGCACGAGGCACAGAGCTGCTCTCACAGTGCTTATGAGTGATGATGACAAAGTTCAAAATGCAGCAAAGCAAAAATTCACACCAAGCCACTCACATCTACTCTGACCAAGGAGCTCCCAGCACAGGTCTCCACGGATTCATGCATGCCTGGCTTTCTCCTCATTAGGATGGCAGCCTGGCACAGTTACAAGAGGGCTTTGCTCAGTCTCCTAATGGGAGCTGACAAGGCTCTAGGAAGTGTGTGCAGTGACAGGCTGCACATTAACGTGGAGGTTTATATGCATGGCTTTCATCAAAGCAATATTCAGATGTTTCAGAGCCTGCATGGAGAGTGGTGTAAGTTTGGCAGTTGCAGATCATGCGACTGGGAACGACTGGAAAGTCTGTGCCCAGCAAGTGCAAAGTGCATGCTCATGAGCTCTACCTTTGTGGCTCCTAGAAAGTGCATTATTGTGTAACTGGGATTGAGGATTAAAGGGCTCCACTGAAAGGCAAAAAGAAATGCAAATCCGTTTGGCTCATGTTTTCAAGACTGCCGCACAAGCAAATAAAGTAACAGTGCATCAGCTGTAAATAGAACCACTCTACAGCAAAGCATTTCAAACTATTGATTAGTTTAACGTAAGCGTCCCCCAGATCTCCCTCACGGATGCAAACTCAGCCAATTAGAAACAACAGTGCAGCCCATCATTCATTCAGAGCAGCATCAGGTGAACAGACCCAGTGACAGAGACCAAATCCCAGTGGGTGTCCCCTCCTGCTCCTCTTGCCTCTCCTCTAAAGTTACTCTCTACTGGTTTTCTTGAGCATATTTGTTCTTACAAGAGCAGCAGCCAAACGGGCACCTGCAAACCCTCCCCAAGGGATGTGATTTCACAGAGGTGCACATATCAATACATGTGATCCCATCCAGTGATCTGATGGGATCAGGGAGGAGAAAGGAAGTGGAGCTGGGAGAAGATCTGGACAAGAGCAAACCTCAGTCCTGGGCCCTTCTCTCTGCTGTTCTCTCCCTGTTCCCCTGAGCTTGCTGTGGGTGCTGCACAGCTTTGTGTTCATGTTTGTCATGACATTCTCTGCATCCTCTCAGAAGGCACAAAGACTGAGGGCTGAATGTCTTCTGCAATCTCAAACCTCACAAAGGTCAGGTTTTTGTGGATTTTTGTGTTTATCTTCATTTCTTAAATCACTGCAAAAGTGCTATTTTACTTTAGCATTCTGCTGAACATGGCCTTAATTTCTTTGTGCTGCTTTTCTCCAAATGGAAACAGCTAAGGGAGGCAGCTGAAAACACAGAAAAAGCACTGTGCTTTCACTTTCACTTTAAAAACATTCTAAAATTAGCAAACTTGCAGAAAACCAAAATTCATGCACTTGAACCTAAAATTAAATTACGTTTATTTAAATTAATTAAATTAGCTGCTAAAAATAGCTTGTCAAATGCCATGTTCTGGTGCAGTTACAGTTCTCAAGATCTACTTCCAAAATAAGACCAGTTTAGCACACTAAAGAAATGTACCTCCTGTACCTAGACAAGATAATTGTTTGGTGCTAACAGTGAGAACATCTGTAAGTATGTGCACACCAAGAGTGGAGTCATGGTGTGGTGTAACCCCCACACACACTCTGAGCCTCCTGGGCACTCCAACAAAAATCCTGAGAGGGTCTGGGGTACCTTCAAATCCATTTTTATCAGAAGGAAGATGTAAATTTCCATCTGTACCTACCTTCCCATAGGTCTCATTAATGATTATATGAACAAATATGGAAGCTTCTGTCAGCCCCTCTAAATACACGTGGCGATAGCCTGGGGAAACAGAAATAGAAATATTTCCACACAAACCACCACCAAGAACCAGCAGTTTGCATTTTATGCCCAGCTAGCAGTGACTGCCTATAAAAGTGATGTATACACAGGAAGCCACCTTGTGCCTTTAGTAAACTTCTCTGGTGTTCCCACAGGTTTTCCAATCCCTCATTATAAATTGCATCCAAGTTATAAAAAACACCAGCAGTAATTTCCAAAAGCACAGACAACCAAACTCCTTTGAGGAATGGTGCATGAAGCACCCTAAGAGAGCTTAAGAGTTGTCCAAGCTTCACATCAAGTCACAGAGATAAACATTTATAAAATCTATCATCTTGTGCTGGTAACATCCTCCTTGGGTCTGAAGGTGGATTTCCATGCCCAGGAGAACAGGGGGACTCACCAGGCACAAGGCTGCTGAAGGCCACAGTTCTCTGCCCCACAAAGTCTCTCCCGATGGGATCGTGGTCCCAAACCAGGAACCGCACCAGGGCGATTTCGGGCATGTGGATGGTGAAGGTGAGGGTCTCCTCCCAAACAGGATTGAACCCTGCCAGGCAAACAGGACACACTTTGGGAAACAAGTCCATGGCGAGTGCTTGCCTCAGTTCCCAAGAGGCACAGGACACAAGCAGCAGCAATGAAAATTCCATCATGTCAGTCACTAAATGTGACACATCTGCCCCTAGGACTGCTTTAAAAACAAAATGGGTCAGCCTGGGAGCCAGCAGGGATACCCAAGGCAAGCTGCTGCTTGGAGGCACTGAGATAGATACAGATACAGACATAGATAGATTTGGAACTTCTGCACAAAGGAGATTTAAGAACAATTCAGTTAAAAGACAATGTGGGGAACAACTCCCACCCTTCACCTCTAACTTTTTTGTCTCCCCACACCAGAAATTCTGTCTGGGAAGCAGCAATAATTTGTTAAAATACAATCATTTGATTTCATCAGATAAGATGCTTTGCAATTTAGAAAACAGTAACAGACACTGAATAATTTATAATAATTTCATATTTTACTCAAAGAAATCACTTAGATTATCTTACCATTGTCGTCCACCACCCTGGTCTGATCTTTACAGCAGTCAACAGGTAACCCAATAATCTCCACCTCAACAAAGGGATCTATTATCTGTTTTTCAAAAGCACAGTATTTTAAAAACAAGCCAGTGATACAAATGAAGGTGAATTTAAAAAAAAAAATAATGGAGAGAGTTGATTTAAATTCATATGAGAATTCAAACCCCTTTGATTGACATGAATTTTCAGGCAGCACTATCATGGGAATTGGTTCCATGAAGTCCATGTTGATGTACTGTTTGTATCAAGAGCTATGGACAGCTGTGACTAATTTTCATAAAAGTCACCTTTTAAAATACAAAACAAATCAGTTCTTAAACATCATGAGTAGGATACAGGCTGGGGGAAATGTAGTATTTAGTGACCAAAAGCTTGACAATATCTGAAATGCACTGGTATATTTGAGTAAGGAGAAGGTATCACTCCAGGAGCTCCCGTGGAAGCATCTGCTGGGACCAGAGCATCTCACCTCTCCTCTGTCCCCCAGCATTGAGTCAGGAGGCTTGGGGAGCTGCTGCCCACTGATGATCTTCAGAATAAGCTGCTTCTTAGGACTGGCAGGAAGTGGATCAGCAGAGTAGGGGTTGAATGTGCCTAAAAGATGGCAAGAATGAGAGTGTAAGGAAAAAGACATGGACAATAATTATCACCCCCAAGACAAACACAGACAAATTCAGTCAGAAATAAGAAACTATGAGTATGGAGCAGCTGTTCAGTAATTTTAAAATTCTCATTCTCTTTCTTACAACCTTTTCTGAGCTGAGCAGCCCTTGTTTATGTGATTCCAAGACAGAGCTGGACCAAGCCCTGGATGGCCTTGCTCCTGGGCCACTGCAGAGCTTTTTCTACTTTCTTGCAGCTGGTCATCCTAGGACCCTTTTTACTTCTTTTCAACACGTTAGTAAGACAAAGACCTCAAAATATACATATATACATATGATAACAGTAAGGGATTGCACACTAGTACAAGTCTAAGAGCTATGAGTGCATGGAAATATGGAAGATTCTGTATTTGTTTGCATTTTCCTTCCTTGTGCCTTCACTGTGAAGGACACTTTGTGAAAGGCCTGACATTTACAGTGATAACTACACTGGAACCTTACCTTTGCACATCTGCTGAGGTTTGAGGACATAACCACAGTTGCCATTTACCCTGAATTTTGCTTCATTTAACTGCATCACACGTCCCTCAGACTGGTAGTTTAGGGCCACTGAAAGAGAGAAGCCAGGTGGCATTAATGAAGACAGTGTTACTTGCACACACGCACCAAAAGGGAAGGAAGTCTTTCATGCAACTCCTACCTAACTGGCAGCCCACATTCCAGTAAGGAACAGGGTTGAAGTTGCTGGAGTCGATCCGATAGGCTGAGGGGTAGACCCTGGTCAGCTGCCTCTGGTTGTAAAGCATGAACTGCTCAGCCTTCTGCTGCACAGCCTGGTGGGCTCTGGTCTCACTGAACGACAGCACGTTCCCTGTGGAGCCTGTGCCATGGTACAATGGACACACAGGTGACAAACAATCCCAGGGCACGGGGCCTGAGCCCACACCTCATCACCTGGGGACTAATTGAGGGCAACGTGAGATTTTGTCCAGCGTTACAAGGATAGATTGTCTTGTCTTACACAAATCATGTACCTTGGGTAACTGAAGGGCACCAGCTCCCGCTTCCAGGAGGGTCTGTTGCTCTCCCCTCAAGTTTGCAGGTTTGAAAGGAAAGGCAAGCAAGAGCTCCAGCTAAAGAGCCCAAGCTCAAGAGCGCCTGCTGGGGCCTTTCCTCCTGCAGACCCCTAGTGATGGCTCTGGGGAACCTACAGCGAAATCCTCTGCTGGCAGTGGGGGCAGGAGAGTCACTGCTGGGGAGGGAGTGCCCCACTGGGCCCTGGCTTTGCCCTCGTGCCACAGCAACAGCAGCACTCTGCCCCGTCCTCTCTCACGAGTGACAAGGGATGTGGCAGCCCCGTACCGTCATCCACGATGTCCTGGGCTGCCACGGAGTTGGTGTACACCACCAGGTCAGACAGGGCCCGGCACAGCTTCACCGTCTTCCTGCGGCGGGCCAGCCTGCAGGGTTCAACCAAACAAAACCAGGCACTTGCACTATTGAAGGCATATTTCAATCCACCTTTCTGTTGTTCTCAATCCCCCTTTCTGTTCTTTCAAACAAGGAAGTGAACAATTGTGAGCAGGGAACCACATGTGACAAACCTCTGAGAGTTCTGGGATGACAGCTCTCCTCTACCTCCACAGCCCATCCACACAAACAAAAAGTTTCATTTAAAACATAATGAATTAGCTGCACCATGGCTGTTCTAGACAAAACCAAGGAGCATTTCAGTGACAGCAGACGCATTCTCAGTGGCAGTTTTTTGATTGCTTTTTCTTTCCATTCTCAGATGCAATAAGGTTGCCTGGGCTGTGATACACCTTCTTTAACCTGCACAGTTTGCTCTGAGCACTGTTTGCAGCGGGTGAAATGGGGCCTGGCATCTTTCCATGAGCAGTTACTGTCACTTCTCTGCAGTTCCAGGGCAATTGCTGCTTGCAGCCTGTGACAGGTGACACAGCCAAAACATGGGGCTCACAGCAAACCCACCCCGACAGCTGTGTCACGTGTGAGACACATCATGTGTGACACGCACGACACATGTGACACACGTGACCTGCTCTGGCACAGCCTCACACGCCGATGGCAGAGAGCAGCCCGTGGCTTTACCTGAAGGTTCCCAGCTCACCTGTGGGGCTGCCCTGGCTCCTTCCCAGGAGGGTGCTGCTGGCTGTCCTCGTCGTCCGAGGCACCGTGGGCTTTGGCTGCTGCCTTTGCAGCTCTCTGTGGGGAAAGAGCCAAGCACGGCTGCGTCAGTCAGGGCTCCAGACACCCCCTTCCCATGGTTGCTGCTGGGCAGGAGGGCAAGCTGGGTTTGCAGCTCCAGGGACAAAACTGACCCCTGGGGCTAGGCCAGCAGAAGTTTCCCTGCTGTGGAGAAGGAAAGCCAGCACAGAGCACCACTCCACCCCACAGCAGGGACCCAGGCTGCAGCACGAGCAGCTCTGTGTGCTGGCCAACCCAGCCAGGCCTCACAGCGTTATTTCTGCCAAGGGTCTGTCCAGCACAGGCCACTGTGTGCTTTGTGCCTGCCCTGCTCCCTCCCAACACGAGAGGACAATGCTGCTCCCTGGCTCCAGGGCACTGCTCCTTCTGAAATCCCAGTGGTTGTGTCGTATTTAACAAACAGCAACACACAGCAGGGTCTAAATGCACAGAGCACTGCTTCTGCCCACCTGTGCTTCCCCCCAGTTTAGAAAGTTAAACATATTCTTTAGTGAAGGTGTGAACAGAGTCTGGGCAAAATGCTCAAACATCATCTTTCTACTCCCTTTTGAGCCACATACAAATATTCACATGATTCTAAATTACTGCAGTATAAAGAAAATAGCTATGATAAAAAAGATTAAAACCTCAAAAATCCCTTTTTCATAAGCACCTATGATTTAATAGTTTCCAATTTCAGCATTACATCTTTTGTAACACTAAACACAGCTTCAAGTGAGAGTAAGTTAATTCCCTTCTCATCAAGAGGTAATTAATATAACTAGGAGCTCCTTATCCTTTTGCATACAGCTCACTGAGCACAGATTTCTTTCCTCCTCTTGTCACACACAGTATTGAACATAATTTAGTTTGCTGTGTTTAGTGCTGACATGAAGTTGACTATATTGGAAATCATTTGCATGGTTCACTTTGGAGTCTGAAGGTCTGCACTGAGGATGTTCCATGCAGTTAACTTTCAGAAACTGCCAGTTTTAGTGTCTTTGTCCCTCCCCTGGTAGTTTTTAAGGAGGTTATTCATTTGGCACAAGAGCTGGCTGAAAATGTCACATATCAATACTGTTGGGTGGATCATTCTATATCTGCAAAATATCCATAGTAACCAGTCTTCCCAGGCATCCCTTCAGCTGGAAAGGCATCAGGGGGCAGTTACAGGATGTCCCTGTTGCCTCAGCCTACAATACAGTCATTGTTTTTAAAAAAATCTGTATACACCCTTATTTTTTTCAGCAGAGGTGAAACGAACTGGCTTTCCAACCTGCTACATCCATTAGGACAACTAGCTGAAGTAATTAAATTATTGACAGACTTTCCAGCCCTTGGCATAACCAGCAGATTCCAGTGGCTGACATTTGCCTGTGACATCTCACTCCACAGCATTGGTCAGGCCAGCAGCAAGCACAGGGTGCTGTGGGCAGTGCCCACCCTCAGGGACCACAGGCACTTGGAGCTCTCACCACACCCTGAGTGAGTAACCTGCACTGAGCTGAAGGTGCTCAAGGAAACACAGCACTTCAAACTGATGTAAGCTTGGAACTGAAGTGTAAATACAGTCTGATACAGTCTGCTTAGGGAATTTTTGATGGCTCCTAGCTGGCTTCAGGGCAGATGGACTGATGGCTGACTAAATTCTTTGGAATGTCTCTTAATCATAAAAAACTGCTCAGATTATCAATCCCAGAGTTTGCTGCAGCCCTCACCAGGGCTAGCACAGACCAAGAACAGCAGGGTCTGGCAGGCTGGGGCAGAGGGGCTGCTGGTGGCACAGGGACTGGGCAGCAGAGCTGCCCCTCTGCTCAGTCACCCACTCTAGAGCGCTCACTGACTCCAAGAGGAAGGAAGCTGGCAGCTGGATCAGCTCAGGCTGAGGCTGTAAATCCAAGGCTCAACAAGGCACTGTGGGAGTGTGGGAATAGGGCAGGCAGATGACAGGAGCACATTTGTCAGGATATAGGAACGGGAGGAAACGTGTGCACTGTCCCTCGTGGGGGCTGCTCCGTGCCCAGCTGTGAAATGAGAGCTCTCAGCTCCTGCCTGGGTCGGTGCAGACATCACTGAAGAGCAGCAGAGCAGGCAGCCCGCCCCAGCAGCTGCACAAACATAACCAGGACATGGAAACCAGGAAGAGATCAGGGAAGAACACATCTGCACAGAGCAGGAGCACAGAGCCAGCACTTGGCCACAGCAGCCCCTGGGAGCAGGGACAGTCCCAGCATGGTACTGCCCAGGGTGGGACACAGCAAAACTGGGCTCTGACTGAAGCAGACACCGTCAGCTGTGTGGGAAACAAGATATGCCAAGACATTTGTCTATGCTGCTCTTCTGCTGCTGCAAGTTTGATCAGAAAATCAGCAATTCCACAGCACAAGTAAAGGTGATATTTTAGTCATGTGAGATGTTTTTGTTCATCCTTAAAGGTTCTCAATCTTCTGAACAGTATTAAGACACCAAGTGTGATCACACAGGCTCCCTCCTCGCTGCCCCCATGCCCACCAAGCTTGTCTGGAGCAGTAAAACACTGCCAGGGTCTCTGGAATGCTGCCAGTCCCAGAACAGCAACCTGAGCTCTCATTTATTCCACTCACCTTGTGTTTACCAAAGTTGCCCATTAATGATCGACCGTGAGACTTTTTTCCTCCTTCTTTTGTGTCCAGGTTCTGTGCAGAGAAAGTGCAATAAAAAGTGTAACTAGATACCTTCAGAAATGTCTTTAAAGAGTCTGCTACAGTCTCTAAAAGACAGAATTTCAACCTCATACAAGTTCTTGTGCGTCACCCATGTTCACTATCATGAAAGTACAGTTATTGCAAATGAGACAAAGTGAGTTAAAGTCTGATCTGTGCACACAAATTGAAATCCAAAATCTCATTGCAGGACTTTTCTAATTTCTTTGTCTACTTACTTGTTTAGAATCCTCTAACTGTAAAGAAAAATATTAACATTAGTACTCAAGACAACAACAAACCATGTAGAAAAAGCAGTCTAGCAAAACCAGGCAAGAAACAACAAACCAAGACGTCTGAGTGCTCTTGAAAGCAGCCACAAAGGAAAAGGGGAGAGGAAAAAGAATCTCCTAGCAGATAAATGTGGACTTTTCATAGGCAGCCTGCAGGCTGAGTTTCACATTGCCAGCCATGCCCCTAGACATCAGCTGGATAATTCCTGGCAGCATCTCGCTTCTTCTGTCAGGAACACACAGCTCTTCATCTTCTGAAGAGCAAAACAAAACTGAAGAATATTCCCCTAGCATTTCAGCTGGGTGAGTACTTCAGTGCTATGAACTCCAGCTACTCCCTGTTCAGTGCTGAGCTGGAGTCACTCTGGGCTTTCATGACAGTGAGGGCACTGGGGGCCCAGCAAAATCAATAACCTGTGTTCAGAGATTTGCTCAGAGCTCAGGCTGGAAGTCTCTGTAACATGTAGAAAGAATCTTTAGCAGATTTTTATTTCATTTAATAGCAATTCTTTGGGAAAATCAAAGGCAGATCAGTAAAGAAGGAATATAAATGACCAGTAAAAAAATAGGAAAATATCCCAACTGCTCCCTTTCTGGTCCATCAATTACACAGTAACTCCCAGAAAAGAGCTCTGTGACAGCACTACTCAAAGGCAGCTCATGAGCCACACAAGCACCAAAGCAGCATGATGTTTAACCAGCTGGTTTTTTCCCATCTAGTTCAACACTGCTATAAACTAATCTTCCAGTTGTTTTAACTCATTATCCCTAGTCATTCAGCTCTGAATTTCTTTGAGACCCTTGGAAAAAACAACCTTCACATGGGTCACAGCAGGGA
>NW_008238325.1:2733782-2739917 GCF_000691975.1 Corvus brachyrhynchos | reverse complement strand
AAGAGATCTCTAAATGTTCCTTCATAAATTAAAATAAATCAATGAGAAAATTCCAGCACTTTGTATTACCTGACAGATGTTTGAATAATGCACTGGCATTACTGGAGGATCTCAGTATTCTGGTCATGTGGATGACATGTGATGGGCAATCTCAGGTGTCACATCCAACCCCCCGATGGAAATTTGCATTCTTTAACCAAGACTGCCTCAAATGCTCTCCAGGGACCAGTCCCCTCCCCAATACCAGGGAGCCTGTCAAATGCAATTACCTCAACACAAAATGAAACTGAAATGCTCTCCTCTGACCATATTTACTGATATGAGGAGTCTGCTCTCTGCAATCCCACTTTTCTGACCTTGGAGGCCAAAAGGAACCAGCAAAGTGACTGGGTCATGCTTCAAAGCCAGTCTGAAATAACCCCTCTCCTGGGGCAGATGCTTCATCCTTCACTCTTACAGCCCCTTCCCAGCACAGCAAAACCTTCCCCAGACACCTCAAGCAGCAGCACAGGCCAAGGGAGTTTTCTGTCATCAAGGAAGGCTTCAGGGAAAAGTCTCCCAGGGCCAGTTTTGGAAAAACTGACAGGGAATACATAAACCCCACGGAGTGGGAAGACATGCAAAAAGCAGAGCTACACACACATGACCCTTCTGGCTACACTGGTTCCAGAGCAAGCACATCTCCACAGAAAATTCACTCTGTATTTAATGTCCCTGGAGTTTGCATCCAGTTCCTAAGCTCTTGGCTCTCTCATCTGAAGCACTGTGCAACACATGGCCCTGTCCAATCCTCACAGGGGCTGCGAAGGGAGAGCCCACGTACCTGCTTCAGGTTCACATTGAAACTCTGGTGAGTTGCCTTCAGCAGGGCTCTCACAGTGAAGCTGTCAGGATCCTCTTTGTCCCTGATTTGGGATTCTTTTAGCAGAGATTCCAGTTTTGTTCGTATAAAAGATTCCACCTGGTGCTGAGTTGCACCATTACCCTGAAAGACACCAGGAAACCCAGGTCAAGTAGACGCTCAAGTCCACCCCACTGCACACTGAGGGTCACACATTTCCTTCCTCTGCAAGAAAAGACTTCTTGCCTAATCCTGCCTGATTCTGCTCTTCTACCTGTGGTTTAACTGCCCTTTCCCTTCTCTTTTTCCCCTCAGTCCTCCCAACACAGCTCACAGAGCCCCCCAAGACCCCCCCACAGACCTGGCCATGGGCTCTCTCTGCCTCACAGCTCTCACAAGCCCCACCTTCTCTTCCAGAAGAGCATGAATTCTCAGCTAATGCACTTAGAGACAACCTAAACATTAGATTCCTGCTCCAAACAGTTAAAAAAGGAAGCACTTCCTGTTAATAGTCATCCAGACTATACAGACTCAAACCAGTCTCTTACATAAGGCACTTCAAGTAAAAATGAATCCTATGGAACAGCATGAACCTGACACAGGAATTAAAAACTTAGAAATTAAAAACTCTGCTAACAACTGTAAGTAGGACATGGAGTGTGCATGTAAGAAATGCAGAGCTGTCACACTCTGGGAGCTGACTGTGTGCACATACAAAGCAGGGCTTTAACTTGCAGTCATCCTCAATTTCATCAGCACTGTCCTCTTCTGAAACTTCTCCTTCCTCAGCATCTGCTCCAAGGCTGCAGGGCAACTTCTTACCCTAAAATGAGGAAAAACACACCCCCAGTAAATGTGCATGTGGTCAGTGTTAATTACTGCACCCAGTCTGATCCTCTTGCTTTACCAACTGCTCCTAAATAAATCACCTACTAAACTTCTGTGATATTGCTTCAGTGCACAGAAATGTTCTCAGCCTACCTGCTTCATCAGTGGGAGACAGGAATGACATTCAAGATGCAGAAGATTGATTTTTAGGCTGCATTTTGAAATTAATAATGCTGCTGCTAATGAGTGGGTCAAATTCACTTCATGTTGGTACCTTTACACTGGCTTAAATCCATGAGTGTTATTAGAATGACTCTTTATATACACTTACAGGATGAAAATGATGCCATTATTTGAAATTGTTTGGCTAGTGAATCAATACTGCCTTTCAAAGGAAAATGTATAAAAAGAGCAAAAACAACAGCAAAAAGATGAGAAGCTGGCTTACTTCTCAACAAGGTACTGATTCCTAAGTCTGATTTTATCTTTTCCAATAGAGCTGCTTAAATTGAGCAGGAGATGGGAGACAGAGCTTTGTGCAGGGATCCTGTGATGCTCGAGATAGAATTTCTCATTCTGAAAACAGCTCAGCTCCACAGCAGTCTGCACCCACAGGGCTCTAGCAGTGAGAGCTGGAGGATCACACTGAAATTACAGCCTCAGATGTGCTGAAAAGCCAGCTCAGAAGCTGAGGTAAGAACCCAGAACACCCAGCCTCTCCTGCCTTTAGTGCAGTGCCCTGGGATTTCTCATGTGAGTGACATTACACACAACTCCCTGTGGATCCCTCAAACACCAGCCCCACGTTTGCACAGTTCATTAACCAGCAGCTACCCCAGAAAACCGGCACAGTGAAATGCAAAATCACGGCTGAGCACTCAAAGGGCTTCTAATTCAGGGTCAGCTCTGTACTGTGCCCTGCAGGGTGTTCAAACTAACATCAGACTGGAACTGTGAATCCCTGTAGCCAGACTGATACCAAGGAGAGAGGGAGAACCAGAGTTTCCTGAGAGTTCACACAGAAGTAATTGCCCCCAGGTGTCTGAGTAAATGAGACAATCTAATAGGGCAGAACTCTATTAATCATCCTCTCAGAGGTCTGCCTTGTGCCTCTTTCCTGTTCTATCCATCCTGGCCTTTGAAATTCCTTTCAGAGCAAATCTGTTTGGACTGAGAGGCTCACACAATTAATCCTGCACAGAGCACCAACTCCAGGGCTCCGGGGCCTCCTCCAGCTCCTCCTGAGCTGCTCCTCTCCCACAAACACGGCAGATGGACCATGAACAGAGCTCCACTCCATGAACCACAGCTCAGAGCTGGGTGAGGGGAAAGGCAGGAAATCTTCACTTTTCTGTCACTCCAAAGTACTTTGTCCAAGGAAGGACTGTCAGATAACGTTTAGATACTAAAGGGGTATGAACTGGTCCTCCAAAGAAAATCTACAATAAATATCACAAGCTGACTTTGTTGCATTCTGAACATGCCCAGCAGCAAGTTACCTTCACTAGAATTTTCCCTTTTAAATCCTGAGGGCTGGGAAGCTGTCTGGGATCTCCAGTGCTCACAGATGACAAGTCCAGTTTGTCACCAAATATCTCCTTCAGGTACTGGGCAATCTTCTTTTGCTGTTGAATACTGCAGTGGTTTTCAATGGACAGTATCACTGGAAACCTGGAAACAAACCCCCAGACACTGTCACAGCTGTGTGAGGAGAGACAACACCTGTGGATGGAACAGCTGAGTTCTTCCACAAATTTGCCCCACTGCTTTCTAACCTCTTGGTAGCCCAAGGGTTCTATGACAAGGAACCCCACACCAACCCCACACCAAATGAAGAACCACCTCCTTTAGTTCTTAAAGTAACACCTCGTATTTCTCATCAATAACACCAAACTTTTGGGCTTGGTTGTTTTTTTCCCACACATCCACTGTTGGGTGTTTTTTTTTAAATAAAGAGAAGGAAGTATTTTCCTTTTATTCTCTTAGACTACTCAAAATTCTCTACACCCACTCATGATTTGAGACTGCTGGGTGTATGTGTATATATATATATGGTTTAAGTCCACAGTTTTCATAATAAACTGTTATAAAGCACCATGGCAAATCAAACAGATTCAGAACACTATCCCACACCTCAGTATTTCCTCACACTACACATGTGACAGCTTTTCAATTTTCTTGCTGAAATAAAGTATTTTCAGTAGGTAAAGAACATCACAGTATTGATTTTTCAGGAGAACTTCCCTGTGGATGCGAGTGGGAAGTTCTATCGGAAGATATTCAGCAGTGTCAGACTGTCCAAAGCCTTACTGAGTTTAAGAGCACCAAAGGTTCAACTCAGGCAGAGCTCTCTCTCTCAACTGATGGGAAGAACAATAACCACAACACGGGCAATAAACAGGGCAACAGAATCAACCCTAATGTGTTTAAAGGAATATTTGCACTCCCTGGGCTTGATGGTTGTTTCCCATGTGGGATTAACTACGGAAAAACAGGTGTAGCTTCAAAGCTGGCTCCACACTTACTCATTTTTGATGAAGGCGTATTTATTGATGGTTTCTGCCACGTCCCGGAAGAGGATTTTGGAAGTCAGGGTGTAGCCATGGTGCACCACGGGCTCCCCATCCGGGCCATCCCAGCAATCCACTGTTAAGACCAGAAAAGTCAGACATTAAGAGATGTCTCTGATCTCAACCATTCCTGTGCTCCTGCTGCCAGCAGAGCTCACCTGCTCAACCATGCCGGGGCCAACGAGGTTCATCCCACCCCTTGCCACCTCTCACTCCATCTCCTCTGACCTGCCAGCTGAGCTCAGACTAACACGACAGTCAGTCAGATGAGAATTCTGCATCCTAGAACTGTTTTTTCCCTTGTATTAAATTGAGGTTTTTTTCCTCATATATAAAACTAGAAAGTGTAATATGTCAAATAACCTTTACAGCTATCTTGGGAAAGCAGTTTTTGCTTCTGAAGACAAACTATTTAAAAAGAATTTATCTTTTCCCACTCCCAATTTAACTTGCAGCTTTATAACTGATTGTATGAAGAGTAGCATCAAATCCAGCACATGTAGAATGGACCAGCATAAGAATGCTTTTCCTAAGGAACGCCTGTACCCTGAATTTGCACCAAACTTGTCACTGCTGTTGCCTCTACAGGCAGTTAAACTTCCCAAGGAGAAAGCTGCAGAGCTATTCCCCGGGCTCTGAAGTAGCTGCGATAGCTTTGAGGTCAAGCAAAATAATGCTGCCGAGTGTTCTGCAGAAGGCAACTGCCCAATTTTCTCAGGTTCATTTTCTCTAATTAATTTTTAAATAGAGATTAACAATATTTTTTCTCCAGATGACTTTTTGTAATGCTAGTCATAAAAAATTAATATTGAGTCTAACTTTGTCAAAAGATTTCATTTATTTCTGGAAAAGAAAAATACAAATACTGATCTAAAAATATGAATGTTTTGTTATTATTTAAATCATGCAGAGCTTAAACAAGAATCCAGTGTGATCTCCACGCTCCCCCATGGCAGGGGGCTGGAACTCTGCATCCTAGAACTGTTTTTTCCCTTGTATTAAATTGAGGTTTTTTTCCTCATATATAAAACTAGAAAGTGTAATATGTCAAATAACCTTTACAGCTATCTTGGGAAAGCAGTTTTTGCTTCTGAAGACAAACTATTTAAAAAGAATTTATCTTTTCCCACTCCCAATTTAACTTGCAGCTTTATAACTGATTGTATGAAGAGTAGCATCAAATCCAGCACATGTAGAATGGACCAGCATAAGAATGCTTTTCCTAAGGAACGCCTGTACCCTGAATTTGCACCAAACTTGTCACTGCTGTTGCCTCTACAGGCAGTTAAACTTCCCAAGGAGAAAGCTGCAGAGCTATTCCCCGGGCTCTGAAGTAGCTGCGATAGCTTTGAGGTCAAGCAAAATAATGCTGCCGAGTGTTCTGCAGAAGGCAACTGCCCAATTTTCTCAGGTTCATTTTCTCTAATTAATTTTTAAATAGAGATTAACAATATTTTTTCTCCAGATGACTTTTTGTAATGCTAGTCATAAAAAATTAATATTGAGTCTAACTTTGTCAAAAGATTTCATTTATTTCTGGAAAAGAAAAATACAAATACTGATCTAAAAATATGAATGTTTTGTTATTATTTAAATCATGCAGAGCTTAAACAAGAATCCAGTGTGATCTCCACGCTCCCCCATGGCAGGGGGCTGGAACTGGATGATCTTTAGAACCCCTTCCAACCCCGACCATTCTGTGATTCTCTGGTGCCTGCGGTGCTTGCCCAAGGTGATCATGTGCAACAGAAAAATTCAGTTTTGAGTGGTCAGAAAGCGCTGCAGTGCCTGAGCCAGCCCAGCATCCTGCTGGGTGTTTGGCCCTGGCCTCGTGCCCGGAGCAGCAGCCCCCGGAGCAGCAGCCCCCGGAGGCGCAGCCCCAGCCCCCCTTTGGCG
>NW_008238325.1:2725959-2733763 GCF_000691975.1 Corvus brachyrhynchos | reverse complement strand
CTGCAGCACCCGCGCGTACATCTCGGCCCGCGACTGCGACAGCAGCTGGTCCCCGCTCAGGTACGTGTTGTGGGACGAGGCGATGAAGTAGTGGCACAGGGGCTGCTCCATGTCCTGGTGCACCTCGCGGTGCAGGGGGTTGGACACCTCGCACGCCGGGCTGCGCATGAAGCTGGTGAAGCCTGGGGGGCAGAGGGACACGTCAGCCATGGGCAGGAAACGGGCACGGACACGGCAGGGAGAACACTCCGAGCTCCTGCCAAAGCTGAGGATCAGCAGGTACGGGCTCTGGGACAGAGTGGAGGCAAACTGACACAGAAGCAAATGCCTTGTTCTTAAGAGAGCTCCTTGCTGGCACTCCTGGGCTGTGAACGGCAGTGCCCTGAGTGAGTGGGGGGACACACAAGGCAGCAGCCACCCAAAGGAGCACCGTGGATCAGCAGCCAAGTCACTGACCCAGCCATCTTTGCTTCACAGTCCTCTTCTTTCTGCAAGCTTATTCAAGAAGATGGTACTTGATTTATAACCCTCTAAATGAGAGCAGCACTAAACAGAAAGTTCTAAAAATACCTCTTTTAAGAATGAAACATGTATATTTGCAAAGGACAGTGCAAACAATACCAGCCCTGAAAGCACCTCAGAGATAAAAGCAGCAGCAGCAGGTTAAGAGGAGCAGAAATGCTTGCAGAAATATTTTTTAAGTGTCACTGCTTGTTTGTTTTACTTTCCTCATTTCAGCTGGAGTGCAGCACCCTGGGTCACATCAGAAGCTTGTTGAAGGGAGGCCATACCCAGGATTTAAATACCATGTGGAGGAAGATTCCTACTTCCCCCCTCTGACACTGAACTGTGCCATAAATCAAATCCCTCCTGATGGGAGAGAATTTTCTAAAAGTCCTTGCAAGGAGTTTCAAAGATAAACCGAGACTCTTCCTGGAGTTTCAATGCTGCCGGATAGTTGTTTATTAAGTCTTATCAGAGGAACAGAGCCACCAGCGTGACCCAGGTACAGCGTAGAGCACAGAAAAGCAGTAGTGGAGTCTAATTATCAAGATTTACATGGCCTTTTAAAGATAATTTAACCAATAGTTACTAAAAACCTATATTATTTTCACTTTCCTACCAATTATTCAGTAACACGGGCAGGAACTGCAGAATTCTCTATCCAATCATCCCAAACTACTTTTACTGCAGAACATGGAGTAGTAAGAGAAGGAGAAGAAGGTTTAGAGAACGATAACAATCCTCCATTTTGATATTTTTTACTCTTACCTATTTACTACAAAGAGAAGCCCAAAACCTCTAAATTTTTGACCCTGTGACAATCTTACACAGTAGTCTATCACCTAATTCACACCACTTTATTCTCTAGTTCTTGTCTGATCGTTCCAAGGTTGGAGGTTAAAACAGCATTGTTCAGGGGGGTAAGAACCCTTAAAAACAGGCAGAGAAATATTCTCAGCACTCTGGGTTCCTACACCCCTCCCCAAATCACCATGTACATTATGCTGCTCCATGGAAGCTTCCTTCTGGGCAAAGGAACTCACCATGGCATTTAATCTATTTCATCCCAGCTCTGAGTCTGATTTGATACTAAATTGGATTCTGAGTAAACATACAATTTGCAATTGTGAATCAGGTATTAAATTGCATTTGTGAATGTGTGAATCAGGTATTAAAACCCACTGAAAATGCAACTACCCATACTTTATTTCACAGAAGCATAAATGAATGGATTGTGCAGGATCCCAGATCTCCAGAGCAAGGGCAGAATGAACACTTGGCTTTCATTACCTCACTGGGAGCAGGCTATAACATAAACTACATGGCACAGGACAGTTTGTGTTTGCCTTACAAACACAAAGCGAGCAATAAATCCCCACAGCCTCAGGCATCCATCCCCACTCCTGGAGGATGGCTGTGATGGATGGCTGGAGAGCTGCTGCCTCACCCCACCTACTCACATCTCCCCCGGGCTCACAAAAATGCACCCACGCTCCCAACTGTTGATCCAGGGGACTTTGTGTCACAGGCAAACAGCAAAAGCCTCACCAAAACACCATCAAAGCAC
Source organism: Corvus brachyrhynchos (assembly GCF_000691975.1). Classification (NCBI taxonomy): domain Eukaryota; kingdom Metazoa; phylum Chordata; class Aves; order Passeriformes; family Corvidae; genus Corvus; species Corvus brachyrhynchos. The sequence continues at coordinate 2,731,692 of NW_008238325.1, read as the reverse complement.
TTCTACTCCACTGCAGTGCAGCAAGACAAAACTCACTCTGGCATCAAAACTTTTACCTTCAATCCCAAGAACATTTTGCTTCTTGTTTTCTTCTGACACTTCAAACTTCTGTATAATGTCCAGACAATATTCTGGTGTCACATTATTCATCTGCACAAAAACAACAGTGGTGGTACACTTACTTTTAATGCCATGTCACCGGCATGTGAAAATCTGCTTAACTTGGAGGAGACAAATAGGAGTGAGAGATAGCCATCAATTAAAACCTATGACATTTTAATCACAAGATTAAAATTAGCTGTTTAGCAGCCTTAATAGTTGTACTGGCCAATACTGCTGAAATGAGAACTATCACTTTATATTCTTTAATATAATCTTCTTAGACATGCAAAAAGATTTGGCAGGGTCTGATTTCATTTTCATGCATTTTCCACTCCTATGATTTCATTACTTCCAAGGGAGTCCACTATAATACACAGGCTAGGAGAGAAATAATTAAATTCTGAAATGAAAAACAGCAGCTTTTCTGAAACAAATAGGGATTTTGTCAACAGCTTCAGCTAGCCCACAGCTGAGGTTCTAACTGATTTGTGGGGCACTTACAAGAAGACACTTATATTTCCTTCAGAACTAAAGGAAAGAAGCAGCTTCCATCACCCATCTCATCTTTCCTCACTGCCTTGAGTTGCAGAGAACCAAAGGGAGAATGAGGACTGGGTGGATTTCATTTCTCCACGACCAACACCACAGGAAGACAACACTGGCACTCAGACCTCTGGCACTTGTGCCATCATCCTGTTCACTGTTTGTACGTCCCAGATAAGCCAACCATCCTAAGATGCTGCAGGAATTACACGGGATAATAGAAAAAAGAACAATTCAGTAGAAAAAATAACTGATTATCCTTGCTCAAGTTGGTGTTTGATTGCAAACACTGCTCAGAGCAGGCCCTGTTCTGGCACGAGCTGGCTCAAAATAACTTTTCAATTATCCCTCATGGCTTCTTGCTGGCCCACTGTGGGGTTCTCACGTGCTCTAGGAATGAAAATGTCTAATCTAGTCCAAAGATGCATCTGCTGGGGAAGTCCACTCATTTGTGCTTTTTTAATTGCAGCTGGAGAGATGATAACTTTGGCTACTCATTTTTCTGTTACAATTTAAAGTACTCCACTAAAAATAATATGGGGTGTTCTCCTAAACAGGGAGTTCTCCTAAAAAAGAAGCCAGTTTAGCAAGCTAACAAAAACCCCAACCCGCTTTTGTTCTGTCCTCAGGCTGCAGAATATTGAACATCTTGCCAAAGGAGTAGCAGATGGAGCAGGACAGACTGTCCACAGATTTCCAAGCATCCAGACAACAGCAAAACCAAAATGCTGTTTGGGTGAGGGCACTGGGGAGCTGCCTCCTGGCTGGGAGCACGATCAGCTTTTGAGGCAATGCTGCCCTGCCCCAGGATGTTGTTGGCACTGGGAACATTCAGGGGGATCTCCCTGATCTCCCAATGCTGGGTACTGGGAAGGGGCACAGGAGGGCAAGGAGCTTCCAACCTGCCCAGCCAAGAGGTTCATCTCCAGGAGCTGCTGGTTTCACTTTTTTTATGGTTTGCTTTTGGAGCAATGCTGAGCAGAGCAGCTCCCCAGACAGCTCTGCCCACTCAGTGTTCTCAGGAGGGCACACAGAGCAAAAAGAGGATGCAGAATGTCAGACCTGACTGTCAGCTCGGGGTTTCTGCTCCCTCAGGAGTTCCAGAATGTCCTTGTACACCCCCCTGTCACATGTTCCTCTTCCTGCTCCAGCTCCCTGAGCACCCTCTCACACCACTATCCTGGGCACTTCAAAAATCATCCAAAGGAGCTCCAACACTTTCTAGAAGCATTTCAAAAAACAGTAAAACCTTCAGAATTCTCTTCTGTTACATCTGTGCTTTGCCCTCCACCCCAAGTTAATATTTTCCATAAGATCCTTTCCCTACACTGGAATGTGAGTACATGGCCATAGACATGGATGCAGATATTGCCATACCTTCTGTTCCACCTTCAGAAACTGGGCAAGCTCTTCAGCAGTGAGATGATCTTTCTTGTCACTGTAGCTTAAGAGCAGTAGGTAGAGATCTCGACGCAGGGACATCATCTTGTAAAACACAGAGAATTCTTCAAAGTTCAGGGTTCCTTGGTTCTCATCTGTGTCTGCCTCCTAAGAGGTAAAGGCACTCAGGTAAACATGCTCCATACAGGAGAAATCAGGGAATAAAACAGATCAAGACTTGTGTACAGCAACAGAAATCTAATAAATTCTAGTCTGCAAGACTGTTCAGACACAAATTCTAACACGCTAAAATAACTGTAAAATTATATCATCATCTCTTGGGTTTTTGGTGAAAGCAGTTACTAAACTAAAGCCACAGATTCCCTATGAGACTCTAGTCTCCTTCTTTAATTTCAGATTTATTTCCCCCATAAAGAGGGTCACCCTGGACTTTTTTCTGATCTCTTGCCCTCCTGTATGCCCTGCAGTTAACCTGGATTAAAACACAGCAACAGGCATAACAATATCACCCCATGGCTTCCCCAACAACAGCCTGGTGTCTTAAAACATTCAGGACAACATCAGAGTCTTAAACGCACATTAATTTAATCTGCAGCACTCTCAGCCCCAGCAGCACTCTGCAGAGGGGACAACTCTGCAGCAGCACTGAGACTCCACACCAAAATATACACCCAACATCTCCAGTCTTGATTTTCTGTTTCTCCTCAGAGGTAGGAAGAGAAGAAAACAGTACTTATCACACACTAATACAAGCTTTTTCCTGTGAACATCTGCCTAAGAGGATTGCTTTGGATTTTCAAAACAAGGAATATATTCTGGAGAACGGCTGGCAGGCACTGTGTGGGTCTCCATGCAAACAAGAACTGTGAACTCCTATCACAGCAAGTCAGCTGAGAGGAAAAGAATTCCCAGCTAAATGGTGTTGAATGGCATTTTTAATCATTATATCTATTACATGCCTTTATGACATTTATAATCTGTGGGAACAAGTATAACCCAAATTCATCTCTGCAACACCGCTCCACCAGATTCCACACTCCAGGTGTTTGGGAGTAACTCCAGACTCCAAAGATGTATCTCTAATGGGGATTTTATGCCAGACAAACAAAGTACTTTTGACCATAGAAGATTCTTCAACTTTCCCATGTTTTACAGCAAACCAGCTTTGAGCTGGTACTGGTTTGGAAAAGTGAAGAAGACATTTTCTGCTCTCCATTGTGTCCTTGGCTTATCTTTCCTTTCCTACAGTAAACACAAGGACAGGTGGAAAACGGGAGCTGTTTTCAGACAACAGAAGTAAAAAATTGTTTCTAAATCAATCAAATTGAAATGGCTAAATATGAGGAAATCGTTAAAGAAAACCTAATTTCTTGCATAAAGCCAGTTTCTATTAAATAATTTTCCCCAAAGGAAATGAAAAAATATTTCAATAGCAACAAAGTAACTTCATTGTCCATCAATGTCAGCATTGAACAATTCAGTTCACAGAGCTGAAGCCAACAATGCAGCTGAACGAGTAACACTGATAACATGTATTCTGTGTGCTCCTTGTCATTTAAACAATGTCCTGATGCCTCTGTCTAAAAAAAGGTAAGACTTTGAAAAAGCCTGCGAGGTGCTGGAAAGAACAGGGATTTTAGTCCCAAGCTGCAGATCCCGCTCTGGATCTGCCCAGAAATGGACCTTCACTGGCCCAGTCCTCCCCAGGCACCGACCTGGAACATCTGCCGGACCTTCCTGCGGGGCAGGTTCACGTTCAGCTTGTGCATCAGCTGGTGGATCTCCTCGATGTTCAGCAGCCCGTCCCCGTTCTTGTCAGCCTCCTCAAAGGTCTGCTTCACCCAGCTGCCAGCGTGTCAAGGACAGGCACCACAGGTGATCTCTTCACAGAGAAGGGAGGCAGGGCAGCTCAGGAAAGAATCCTTTTTGCCCCTGCCCTCACTACAGCTCGGTCAAATGCTTAAAACCAGAACTGGTTTATGGCAATTATTTACAGCTCAGTTCACAACACCAGCCCCTCTGCACTCCCATTTCTGCTACTGATTCCTCCCCTGAGAATGTGCTCTAAAGTTTTCAAATATTGCTGGGCTTACTCTGGGATCTTCTTCCACCTCTCTCTTCATTCTACCTGAGCTTCACTTCCCAACCAGCACCTTTCACCCCCTCCTTGCACAAATATCCCTCAGCACCTCCTGCTAAGTTCTTGCAGTAGCTGGGAGTGGTACAGAGTCATTCTGTGTGCAGTCTCCCAGCTGCCACACTGGATAAAACAAAGAGGACTTGCAGCAATGTTTCACCAGGAGAGAAGATACAGCAGATAGGAGCAGCTCAGAAAAGTCCTGGTTAAATATAGCAAGCTGAGGACATGTGCAATGGAGCATGCAATACAACCCCAATGGACCTGTGCCTGCTGTGGATCAGAATCAAACAAGGGAGATAAAAATACCTGAAATATGTATATTCTCCAGGAGTATTTACAAGTGACTGCTGGAGATTTCCACGAGGCAGAAGAATAGCCAGGTTACAGTTTTAATTAAGATGGCCTTGGGTTTGGGGTTTTTTTTGTTTAGGGAGAGGAGTGTTCTTTGTGTATAACATTTTAGTCAGCTCTGTTGTTAAAAAAAAGGCACATGAAGAAAATATTCAGTGGACATGAGGTTCACTTTGGCTACTGGTCTACACCAAACATTTAAGAGCTTTAAAGATTTGTGCTCCTGACAAACAATAGAGGCTGGGAAGGACACAGACATCTGACTTATGCAAGAGAAGCAGAGATGGCCAGGAGTTACTGAGATATTGAGATACCTAGAAATAACTGGTTTGCCCCTTCAAAAAGGAATTAATTAACAAAATGCAAGCCTATCCCCTGACTCCCATGCAGTTTGATCCAGTCCCTAAGGCACAGCCCATGTTTTATCACACACATAAGTGTCCATGTCAAACCCATTGCTCAGGTTTCCATTGCATTCAGTGGAAGGGTTTTGGTCACTTAACAGGAGGTGAAAGGACACCCTGTGCTGAAGTGACTAAAGCCAAGGCAGGAATATGAACCAGGATGAAGGCCCAGCTCTCAAAGGATACTGATTGTGCGTTCTCTGGCGCTTGGCGAGCGAGTCCTCGTCGCTGATCCCGGCCATGAGGTACTTCAGCCCCGTGATCCAGGTGCGAGCTTCCTCCGGGTTGGATGTGATCAGGTCCAGGGTCTCCAGGTGGTTGCCATGGTAAATGGTGAAGCAGCAGCTGGGGTCGAAGCTCCCCTCGGTGTGGCGGTGGAAGATCTCCGACTGCCGGCCCTCGCTGACTTTGTAAATGGAGTCGATGACAACTGGGGGGAAAGGGAAACAAAAGGACACGCTGGGACAGCCAGCCAGCCTCTTCCTGCTTCTAACAATTCTGAGTTATTCAGGCTCAGAGGCATTAAACTTTATTAATGTTACATCTTCACATCCAAAAGCCCTGTTGGACTGAAGGTTTTCCTTGCCATGGCTGTGCCAAGTGCCGGCTGCCCCAGAGGCTCCGAGTGCTCCCTGGAACATCACGGGGCTGAGGCTACAGAAAGGGAGCAGGAGAGACAGACACCAAGTGTCTCCCATCAGTCCATGAGTCCCTGCATAGCTCTGTAATTCACATTCTAATACTGAACTGATATTAGAAGGAACATGAGGAGTTTACTTTTTGCCTTTTCGC
>NW_008238325.1:2724265-2725842 GCF_000691975.1 Corvus brachyrhynchos | reverse complement strand
CAGGTAGAAGAGACGGACCAGCCCCTTGGTTCCACTCTTCAGCTTCACCATCTGCGTCCCAGACTGCATCACACTCATGCATCTTTCAACTGTGAGGCAGAGCAGAATAAATTCAACTGAGCAGCCACTTCATCCACTAATGACATGACTAACGGGCTTCCAGCATCTGCCAGGCACACAACAGTTCCGACCTGAACCTCGAATGACAGAAAGTGGGCAGTGCTGGGAGACTACTCCTTCTTCACTGCCACCTTCTCCACACAGGAAAATGGAACAGATCATCTGTCAGGACACCCTCATGACAAAGGAGGCAAAGAAAGCTTTAATCTATGTTGAAGAAAAGTATTCTCTGGTTGTCCCACGCTTTTCTTATTTACATTTTTTTATATTACTACACACAGTTCTGTAATTTTAAACCCCAGCACTCCATGTATTTGGACTGGTGAGATGCTCATCCAAACCCCACAGTCCTTTGGGCTCAGTAACCCTGGAGTTTGTCCCTCGTGCTGTGACACTGGCAGAGCTGCCCACAGAATGACACAGACACGCATTCACACCCTCTCCATGCTGCCACCGACCTTTGAGCACACACTGGGATGATTTCCTTTTATCCATCCATCCCATCCGGATGATAAGGCTTTTTTCCCCCTCTGTGTTTTGACTAAAATAAACCCATTTCTTCCATTTCATCTCACATCTTCCCTCCTGCAGCCTTCCAAACACGAGGATCAAGATAACATTTCCTCTTGATCTCAGTATATATCCATGCTCTTAAATTACCTTCTGGTTTTATCCATTCACAGCCTCTCCTCACTTGGTATCACTCCAAATTCGCCTCCCTGGGTGATTTGTTTACACTCTGGCTGGCTCCCAAATAAACTCTCTGGGTCTGTCTTTATTTCTTATCACCCTTCCTCTCTCCAGCACTTCTCTCTGCAGTGCTCCTCAGTGTCACAGCAAAGAGTAACCCACACTCCCACTCCTCTCTGCCAGAGCTGGGATTTATTTATTCTCCCAGCTCCCAATAGCTCTGACACACTCACAGGCAGTCAGAGCAGCACCTACACATTGGGCAAACCAGGGATGAACAGTCCTTGGCACTGGAATAACCTCCCCTGGCTCCCTCACACACGGGGAGCCTGCAAGGCAAACCCCAAATGGAATAAACCACATCAGAAGGAGCCTTTTCCCTGAACTGTCTTTCTTGGAGGAAAGAAGGGACTGAGGTTGAGCTGAACAGAACCAAACTCTTCTGAAAGCATCACGTGAGTGCAATAAATGTGTCCTTTATTGTGTCCATAAATAATGGCACTCCCTGGACCAGCACACACACTGAATGAAGGTGAGCTTGGAAGGGCTTTAAGGTAAACCACCAATGTGACATAAATCAAGCTAGAAGGAGATGTTACACCATATCCACATGTTGGCTGGGGTAGCAGTAACTTGGATCTATCTGAAGATGCACAAAGAACCAGGAAGACAAACCTTTATTCCACGAGGGATGGAAAACTCAGAACCTGAGAGAAGGAAGAGGAACTGAAGCAAAAACAGTCTCTAAAACTCCCTAGCTACATCCA
>NW_008238325.1:2707577-2724252 GCF_000691975.1 Corvus brachyrhynchos | reverse complement strand
GCAGACCCAGCCTTTCCCTGTGGAAATGAGTTTAGGTCAGGTTTGCCTTGGGTCCCTACCAAAACAAACACGGCTTGTCCCAGCACAGAAATGAGGTCCTCCCTGTGTCTGTGGATACACAAACGTGCCCTGCTCCATCAGCCTGGCACACACACCACCAGCACCTTTTGATTTCACTAACAAAGAGATCACTTCCAGCAGGGCTTTAGCTCACTAAGAGGTTTAGCAACAAGCTACTCAACACAGAAAATCTGCTTCTTTGCACTTAAGGTTAGCAGTTACTGGTGAAAGTCTTACAAAAAGAACTAATTCTCACATAAGTCTCTCTATTAGCATCAGCTCAGTTGGCAGAGAAAAAATCCCAGCCTGGTTTCACTAAGATGAGGACAGCCAGCAAAAGGCAGAAGGGAGAAGACTGCATTTATTCAATATAAGAAAAGCAGAGAATGGGCCACAGTCACGTAACTGCAGCCAACAAAACCGTGGGGGAAAATAAGAAACATAAAAAGCAATCCAGTTCCTTCTTCACCATTTCAACTGCGTAAACATTTCTACATCACATTTGTAATTGTTATAGGTGCAGTCACATTCACGCTTCAGGCAGAATTCAGTTGTAGGGAATAGATTTTAAAACACTTTCTTTCACAGAGTGGAAGAAACCCAGTTCCTGCCCAATAGCTCAACAGCCTCCACTTCCCAAACCCCACCTGCAGTAGGTCCAGTGCCCCAGGAAGCACCATCTTTGCTGCTTGTGCTTTCCCAATTCCAAGGAAATACCGTGGGAATTCAAACATTTAAAGAATAGTAACATGTAATTTTTTGGCATCATTCCGGCTGTGTAGGTGTTAATAACAAGGACTCCACGTTCAAGAAGGGACTGGGGTAATGGAAATGCCACAGCAATCATGGGCCGACTGGATTTCAGCTCTGCAAACCATTTACAAAACACCCCATCCTCCCCTTCAGGCTATTTATAAAATATAAGCACGCAAATAAAAAAGGTCTTTTTCGAATCTATTCTCAGTATGCTAATGCCAGTCCCTTGCCAGACACCACACATTAGCATCTGAATCAGGGAAGGTATTGTGCAGGGCAGAATAAAGCTCCAGAAGAGCAGTTCAGGAAGGATTTCACTAAGGAATAGGGAAGCTGGTTCCAGAAAAACATCTAATCCTGTAGATAAATCAGGAATACAAAGTAAATGAAGCAGCTTCTCAATGCAGACATAGATTAAAATTTGAGGAAGCAAGACATGTTTCCCATTAAAAGATTTTTTTTTAATACAAGGACTAGCTGTGCATTTTTTGCCCAAAGTCTGAAAATTAATTAGGTTAAACTAGAACATGATGTAGTTTATGTTATAAAATCAAAGAAAATTAATCTGGAAGATTAAATTAAAAATTATGTCTATGCAATGTATAAGGAAGGTGTCCCTGCCCACCGCAGGGGGTTGGAACTGGGTGGTCTTCAAGGTCCCTTCCAACCCAAACCATTCTATGATTCTATGATATTTAAAGCTTTAATTTAAAATTTAAAAACCCTGAATACTACAGTCACTTCTGTTTCCAGAGTTATGCAAACTTGACAGACTAAAATCATCCCAACAGACAGCCTAGAGTTTAATGGGATTTAATAATGAAAGACCAGTCTACTTTTTTTCCTCCCAAAATAACCCTTTAAAGCAATACAGACCTGAATTCAAATAGCACCTTTTAATCCTTAGTTCAGCCATGAGAATCACTCCTAACAGCACAAACCTCTCCTCTGGGGAGGAACTGCTCTGTAGCCAAGGGTAAACCAGATACAAACCCATCTGTGCCAGCTCGACCTTCTCTGGAGTGGCCACGCTGCCCAGCACGTGGTAGACCTCGGAAGCCAGCAGGAGAGCCATGGAGCCCTGGGCAGTGGGATGTTCCTGAGGTGCGGGATGCCGGGCAGATGCTGTTGGTCCTGCTGCCCACGCCGCTCTGGCCGCTGACTGAGCCGGCTGCTGCCGGGCACTCTGAGCCACAGCTCTGGCCGCTCCAGAAGCGCTAATCCCCCAAATCAGCCCGTGCTACCCTCCATCCCCTCGCCTCTAATCCAGCCCTGTGCCTTCGGGTTTAATGACCAGGGAATGGCCCAGCATCAGCCCCGCCAGAATCCCTGCAAAACCTCCCGGCGCCGCTCCCGAGCCACGGCCATTCCCTCGATCCCGAGGAGCTGGGAATTCCTCCGATTTGATTCAATTCCCAGCAGTCACAGTGATGAGGACACATCTGCCTGCTCTTGTGCCTCACCACAAAGACTTCAGGTTGTGCAGGACCCTACAGTTGATACCGGAAGGAAATCATTTAGAGAATTAAGACATTACACTGAGCAGCATTTTCAGACAAACAGAAGAGCATTTTGCTACACAGGGCACATCCCAGCAGTGAAGCAAACACCCCCTCCCATAAAACATGTTCTCCAAAGTTAAATAAATATCCTGGCCATTTTTTGCTGCTGTATTTTAGGGTTCAGTTATTCAAGAAAACACTGTTACCTAAGCATTAGCAGCAACTCTATTGCCGAGAGTCTACAGCAAAATCTTGATGGAACGCAGGTTTTGGGTGAACTTATTTCCTTTTTTAGTGAGTTTCAGCAAAATTTCACTGAAAAAACATTCTCTTTTTTCCAGCACTGCATTCAAAGAACCCTTTCTTGCAAAGAGATGTTAACTGTTTGAACACATAAAAGCTCCAGAGGTCCCTGCACACACTTCATTCTGTGGCTCCTCTGCACTAAGGCAGATGCAGGGGCAAAGTCTCAGCTAAATAAATCTGATGCTTCTCCTAAGTTTACTCCACAGGGGCATCAGCTCCCCCTGAGCACCATCTCACCCCCATCTCCATCAGCCTCTGAGAGGCAGCACAACAAAGCTGCCAGAGCAGGTACATCAGGCTTTAAGCAATTATTATTATTTTATTTATTAGTTATTCATTCCTCACTTGAGGACAGCCAGTAAAAGCTATTTTTGCAAGGGGCAGAGTGTGTGACGTGCTACATGCAAACAGTTCAGGTGTGCACAGCAAACCCTTAGTAAATTAATAGAATTAGCCCTTAACAAACCAAATACAGCTCAATGTGAATATATTTAATAGTTTTAGGAACAGTGTCCTGTAACTGAGCATTAAGGTTACACCACTCTTATGAGACAGATCATTTTTCTTTAAAATCAAAGATCGAAACAAATTTCTTATTGCTGTCCACAAACAGTTCTTTTGCTTTCCTGTTATACTACTGCATGTTAAGAAATTAATATTTCAAAGCGCAACCAAATGACAAAAGGTCTGGTCTCGTCTTGCTTTTATGGACTTACTGTTACAGCCATCTGACAAAACAAAAAGATTAAAAAAGGTATAAAGAGCATTACCAAACACTGAGAACTATAATTATGAAAGAGGATATAAACTGGGTTTCTAAACGATGGGCATCAACTGCATTAAGCCAACATTAAGCTTGAAGAGATAAAAGGAACCCATAAAATACAGGAGTTACTTTTATAACTGCAGCAGCAGCTCTTCTGCCCTGCATGCAGTATTTTGGGGTTTACTACATATTTTGTGAAGGGTTGTCAAGCCCTGGCACAGCTGCCTAGGGCAGTGGTGGGGTCTCTGTCCCTGGAAATGTTTGAAAACCATGTGGATGTGCCCCTTGAGGAGAAAGTTTAGTGGTGAACACTGTTGTGGTGCTGGGCTGATGGTTGGACTTCGTGATCTGAAAGGTCCTTTCCAAACAAGCCTCCACCCCTGCACAGAGACCAGCACACAACTGAACTGTCCCAATCCCCGTAGTGAAGATAGTCTGGATCCAACCAAACCTCAAAGCAAACCCCAGAACCCCACAACGCTCTCAGCTGCTCTCACCTCCCAGTTCTGCATCATTTACTCATCCTGAGCACTAAGTTTGCCCTTCCAGTAATGCCATTTAAAGCCATTTTCTCCCAAGGTCCACCCCCAGAGAGCACATTTTATCTAAATCCCAGAGAACAGCACTAATATCCAGCACACCACTGATGTCATCAGGTTGCTGATTGTTGGGGTGTTACATAACAGCCAAAAAGCCCAGGGGCAGAGAGGGCAGATGCAGGTCTGGGGCAATCCACGGCCCCAGGCAGGGTTGGTTTAAACAGCCACAACTCCTATTTTATGCCAGATTTTAATTTGCTTTGCAGCAGCTCCTCCAGCCTCATGGAATTTCACATTAAGCTTCTTACAGTGGATTTAATGGTAATCTCTGGGAAGTCCATGGACATGAGATAGACAATCTCTCACACTTCTGCAAATCTCAAGAAACCCTCGAGGAAGTCACACAGCACCAGCAGAGACACCAGAGGCTGAAAAGGGCATGGGCAATTCATCTCAGCCCTGGAGATGCAGAGCATCAAAACAAGGAAACAAACACAAGCTGAGACTACTCGAAACAGCTGTGAATGGTGTCTAAGCAAAGGAAATCCCTAACTCTGGGAAGTAGCTCATGCTTGTAAAGTCACTAAATAATACGCAAACAAAAAAGGGGTGACGCTTAAGAACAAAACCATACACTACCCAGAACGGAGAAACAACCCTAAGCACAACCAAAACCTATCAGCACGTTTCAGCTTTTTGTAGATCTGGTAACTGTCTGGTGGCATCTTTTTTTCTTTCAAAAATTCCAAAACAAAACCAGAAACTTGGGAGCAGCAGCTCGTAGAAGTCACATCTGAGTAACACATATTTCACAGAACTGCTCTTTCAGCCTCCCCTATTGACATTGCAGGTCAATGCTTCCAGGATGACCAATAACTCATCTTATTTTCTCATTACAAGTGAAAGGTTTCTGCTCTTCGCCTCCTCAAGCTGATCCTTGACAACCTTTAGTTATTCTTGCCATGGGAGAATCCAGAGTCCCCTCCCAGACTGAGGCCCCCTCCTCTTTTGCTTTTACAGATCAGAAAGGAACCAGAAACATCCAAACAAAAACTTGGCACTACAGTATAATCCCAAAAGAGCCTGAATGATCCTTAATCACAAGCTTTGTTCCCTCATTGAGGCTTCACAGAGCACTGTGCAATGCAGAAATGTCCTGCCAGGACAGTGCCCCTTTTACAGGGGCTGTGCTCCCCTGTTGGAGACCATAAATAATGCATGTTTTCCACCCCTGCCCAAGGACCCCTCCTTCTGCCAGCTCAGCAAAGTTCCACTATCTTCAAGCAATTAGCCCAGGTTTCATCCTTTCTTCAGAAACAACTCCACCAGAGCTGTCCAGAGCTGCTCACCAGTGAGAGCCCTGGTGCCACTGCAACACAGCATCGCTGAGGACTGTGAGTTTTCCATTAGGACGGTGGAATTAGTCCTTTGTCAACACTGAACAGCACAATCATTTAAGCACAGACATGGCAAACTGCCAAAGCACATTGTCACATCAATGGGGTGAACAAGGAACACAGATTTATTAAGCAAACACAGTTAAGTTTGCACATCCTAATCCTCTTTCTTTCTCGAGGATCCCTCAGCAGGGGGGGGCACAGCAGTTGATTATGACACTACAGAGCATGTGGAAAAAGCAGGAGGTGGAAGAGAAGGAGGAGGAGAGTTTCCACTGCCCCTGCCAAGGGGAAGATGAGCACACAGGTGTGTAGTGTCACTGTGCCAGATCGGGGTGGCTTTCAGGACAAGCAGCACCCTCCCCCTGTGTGACCATGACATGGAGCACCAGGCACCATCCCGAGGGTCTGTGTCCATGTCCCCGTAGGAAACCCCGGGGGCTCCCCCAGCCAGGCAAGCTCTGCTCGGGAGGGCAATCCCTCCTCGCTGCAGCTGAGTCACCTCTGCAGTGCCAAGACAGGGGTTCCTCCTTTGAGGCCTCACAACTGGCAGAGCAGTCTGAAAGGCATCCCAGGAGCCATGCCTCTGGATGCAGAGGTGGAGAACAGTAAGCCACGAGCTCCTTCTCTGCCAGAATCCCATACTGCCCTCTAAAACAATCAGTAAGTACATAAATAAGGATCATAAAGCTGTGCACCAGACCTTGTTCTCAGCCTGCCTGTGTTGTATGATACAGCAAATACAATTCCCACCACAATATACTGAGCTAGGGCAAGACCCCCTCATTCACCACACCCCCCTTTATATGTCACACCTCCCACTTCACCAATTTAACAAAAGATAGGCAAAAACCACCCCCACCAGAAGACCCTTCCTAAAGCTTGCTCCTGTGCCCACACAGAGACATGCAGAGGATGAACTGTCCCAGCCTCGGTGCAAGCAGTCAATTGTGATGTCTGCACATTTATCAGCAAACAGCCGTGTGTGACAGCAGCCTCAGCCCCTGTCCAGCACCACGACCTTCAGAGGGGAGCGATCGACAGGGCACAGGAACAGCTGGAAGAGGGATCCAGTCCCCAGGGCCTGGAGCCAGGCTGGAGGGAGCACTGCTTCCCTGCAGGCTACCAAACAAAGCCACACCTGGGGCTGGGCTAGAGAGTAGGAAGAAGGGGAAAAAAGCAGAGTAGAATGGAAGGTGAAGTTAATTAACCTTTAAAAGCAATGAATGGAGACTGCAGTGCAACAGATGATATGAACTAATTTATTCACACTCCTCAGAAATAGTCGTTTTCTAAAGAAACACGTTTATCTATTCTATTTTAAATTACCTCGGTGCAAGTCACCGACAGTGAGTCATCTGTGGGCAAACAATGAACTGACAGTCTCAAACACCAAAGTGATCTTATTACTGAAAATGATGCTGTTTTGTGCATCTGAGTTTCAGGCTGATCAATGTTTCTATTGGTAACATGGGAACACCTCTGAGCCCATTCTCTGCTGTGCTGGTATCAATAACCTGCCACAGCACAGGCTCGAGCTCCCTGCCCCACAGCCGGGTTTGCTGGCACTCCCAGGGAAAAGCCAGCTTGGGGCTCCTCACAACTCCCAGTTCAGTCATGCAAGGAGCACACGGAGCAGCACATGCTCCTCCGAGGCACGAGCTTCTGAGGAAAGAGAAAAAGCCAGCACACACACCTCCTGCAGCAAGCTCAGTGCTGGACAGAGCTGGGAAGGTTTCTTCCAGCACATTCTGGTCACCAGCCCCTAGTGTCCCCAAGCTGCTGTGTGCCACCACAGTGCCAGCGCTGACCCCAACACGGACTGGGCCAGCTCAGTCTCCAGCAAAGCACTGAAGGAGTTACCTCAACAGTTCTAATCTATGCCCCAGAGTTTTGGAAAGACAACAGTTCTTCAGCAAACAGCAACAACATTTCCCCCTCACACCATGGCAGTGTTCTGTAGATTTATTGAAAAAAGAGTAGATTTCATTCATAAGCACCAAAAACCACGAACACTAAGTAGTTAGCAAGCACATAACCTCGTTATTACCTGGCCAGCCACATCCTGTGCAGATCTGATCAGATACTGCCCCTGGAGCCATCAGCATCCAGCTCCAGCACCCTCGGAACCCGCAGCAGGGCCATGGCAGGGACACTTTGTGGTGTCCCACCTTGACACTCCAGTCAGGTGGCACTCAGGGCAACACTGGGCAGCCTCTTCAGGACACGCCAAACCACCTCGAGGCTTTCAACCTGACAAAGCTGCCATGTGCACGTGCTAACTTACTGTGAGTGCATTTATTGCCGAGACAGATTTAAGCTGTTATTGGAATGAACCCTGTGGATGACCCAGAGTTCTTCCCAGAAGGAGATGGATGCCTTCCATATCCACTCAGACCAGTCTGCTGTTCCAGGCTAATTCCTTTACATATCAGTATTCCAGAGTCTACACTCAGTGCCTGTTTTACAGGTGCTTGGACAGCTGCAGGCACAGGAGTCCCAAAGCAGCACCAATAAGGGCAAAAAAAAAGCCACTGCTGTGGTCCCTGGGTGAGGGAACGAGCCCTGACGGAGCTGACGGCTGTTCCTCAGCCCGGCCGTGCCAGCTGCATCCCTGGTGTTCTGAGAAAACCAAGCACCACGACCCACAGCCAAAGGCCCAGCCCCAAGGGAGGTGTGTGCCCCATGTCCCAGTGCTGATCCCACTCCCAGCTCCAGCGTTTCCCACTCGCAGTGGCCAGAGCCACCCAGGAAGTTACGGCTGAGCTGCTGGAGCTGCTGCTTCCCGCGGGCGCTCATCGGGGTCGGGTATCCCTTTCTCCAGGGTTATCCCACGGGCACCCTTTGGCACACCAGCCATGCAGGGTGATTGGTGTCCCAGCCAGCCTGGAAAACGGGGCTCACTCACCCTGCCTGCTTCCACCATCCAGTATGGGAACACACTCCTGGTGGTACAGAGCCACCGCGAGGGCTGCGCCCGCGATGGGTCACCTCGGAGCCCGGCCACGACCCCACCTCCGAGCGGCCAAACCTCGGTGCCAGAGACACCCCAGGACACCCACTCACTGCTCTGCAGCCCTCACTGGCCTCCCCACACAGAGATGGCACTGCCACAACCAAGGATGGCCAACTGGAATTTGGCCTTGCTATTACATCTGGGTAAGGAAGGGACTGCAGAATAACCTCTAGCAGAATTCTACCCTCAGCCGAGTTCTCCGGTGTGGAATGTGCTTATCTACACATACACTGCCACAAGATTCAGAACTTGAACCTGATGCTTTCCTTGCAGGCCTGTTCCCAAGCCCTCCAGGAGAGCTGGCTGCTGTGAATTATTAAATGGGGCCATATCCATTACCTCCTCCACCTCGGAAGGCAGATGGAGTAACACCTGCCCTCCTTTAACCATGGCCACCAAAGCTCCATGGAGAGCTCTGGGTACCCAACACCTGTGAGTGTTTGGCACTGCAGCTCAGCAGCTCCAGCACAGGCAGCCCTCCCTGCAGGGCATCCACAAATAACTCACTTTTGCCCAAAATAGGCTGTTTCTTGTACAATAGCTCTGTCTATTCCCAGTAACTTTCTCCAGATAAAAAATATCCAGTAAAATCAACCATGACAGATACAAAGAAAAAAGAGCATTTTTTTGTCCCACCAACACTGCCCTGAAATTTTTTTAGCATCTTATAATGGGCAAGATGATATTTCAAAGTATGATCCGTGACTTTTGGTGGCTTTATTTTAGATTAGTTTGTTTGATTTTAAATTACATATAATCTTGTCACAAAAATGTCTTCTGAACTACCTAATTCTGGCAAAAAGCTTTTTGCTAAATGTATTTTCTATGTGTTTTCTTTAAAAGAACATAATCCAACATCCCTAACGATGAGCAAAATACAAAAATTAACTTTAATCTACCATGATTTCTCCTTCTCACTACAGCATTTACTCTCTATCCACTTAGAGGCTTAAGCTAATTGCCACTTTCCATTCAGCACTGACTTAAACTGAACAAAATTGGACATTATAAACTACAAGATACTGAAGAAAGTTATTCAAGATGTCTTCCTTTCTTGTACCATCTCCTGCAATTCTTGAAAAGGCATCTTTCATCCAATGCTTTCAGTCAAATTTTACACATCACTTGCAAATGTGTTATACTATTTATAAGTGCTACTAGAAAAAAAATCAACAAGCTCTTCTCCACTGAAAGCCACAGCAAAATTCCCAACAGATGAAAAGGTCAAGAATGTTTTTATTCAAGGCAAACGCATTTGTAGTAATTTAAGCTAACACAGAAGTGCAGTTTTTCCTCATCATAAGAGCAGTATCTCAAATACGAGATACATGTTTTCATGGAGAAATGTGCTTTCAAGTCAATACAAACCCACCAGGTTTTCTTGTTAAACATTCAGGAATAGATACACATTTGTTATACCAACAATGTCCACACAAACACTGTATACAACTTACCAATCACAAGGGTTAAGTTACCTGATTTTTCTATAAGCATTTCCAGAAATGTTATGAGCTCGTCCTATGGCAACTCCAAACTCAAACATCCTTACCTTTTTCTGGACTTAAATTTTTATATACTTCCAGGTCTGCCATTAAATTTGTAACTCGTGCATTATTGGCAAGCAGAATGGAAATTCTCCCTTCAGGAAAGGCTCCGTTTCATCTTCATGTCTTCAGAGCCAACACATTTGGAAAGCAATCCTTGGAAGTACAGCCGAGCGCTGCTCCTCAGGATGAGCGAGGAAACCTCAGTGAGCCATAGCACAGATGCAGAGGCGAGAGCAGATAACTTCGCTCACGCCCGAGGAGCGCAGGCTGGGAGGGAGCCGGCAGCATCTGCTCGTGCAGCAGCTGCGGAGCGGCGCTGCTCCCGTGTCCCCGCACGGCGCTCGGGGCCGCAGGCGCTCCGGGCACGGGAGCGCTCCGGGCACCGCAGGCGCTCCGGGCTCCGGGAAGCGCTGCTCGGCCTCGGGAAGCGCAGGGAAATCCCACGGGCAGCAGCGGGGCGGCTGGGCGGGCAGGGATTACCACACTCCAGCTAAGGAGCGGCAGAGTGACGCAGGCTGGATGCAGGAGGGGAAATCCAGCCCCAGTCCAGAGTAACCCCCCACATCTGCAGCCAGGGGTTCTGCGAGCGGGAGGGGAAAATCCCTATGCCTTTGCCCTGGGTCTGTGCCCAGTGGGATGAGAGACAAAATCCAAGAGGAGCTGACATGTTCTACTTCCTGAGAAATCATTATTGCTTAGCTGTTGCTAACATAACCTTCCCACGGCCCCCACAACAGAGCTCAGCAGGGTATCCATGGCCTATGTCCAGCACCCTGGAATGTGAAACAAGGCCCCAGACCCAGGGCAGGATCTCTTGGCTGCTCCCAGCTGTGGTTCTAATGGCACTCTCAGGCTGGGATGGCAGGAGGTGGCACAAGTCCCACTCTGAGAAGTGAACGCGGCCACGGCGTTACCCCAGCTCTGGTTCCCACCTCAGCTCACCACATTCATGGCTGAAATCACCTCGCTGAAGCCTCTAGACAGTTACCAATGTGTGTACATTGAAATGACCTGATGTGCTATAGCTGCAATTCAACAACAAAAAATAAACTGTCACTGCTGTATAGTTTAATTATTGTTATATCAGATTGCACCTGATAATGTGTTAAATGCAAATTACTCACACTCCTACCATTCTGTTAATTATAAGACAAGCTATACACAAGCACCTTCAACACCACAGCTGCTCTGTAAGAAACCTTACACAATCACCAAAATATTTTTCATTATTTTGTCTTCAAAATAGACTTCATTTTAAAACCAGACATACCTAAAGGCTACATGCCTTTAGAAATTCAAGCATGTTATATAGAAGAACATGACAGCAGACAAATGAAGACTTTATGTAATTCAGATGACATGTGCCAAATGGTATATCTGTAGGTTTATTCAACTTAAAAAAAATAATAAAATCAATCCCCATGACAACTCCTCAGTGCCAAGCCAGGTTTTGCATCTAATCCCAAACCCTATTGGTTTGCTTGGCTTTTCCTGGCTCCCAGGGGTCACAGGCTCCTGCTGGGAATGCTCTGCAGAGCCACAGCACACACCCTTCTAACAGTCTCAGAGGTAACAGGTGACAAACAAGCTTTCTGAACAAAAAATTCATTTTCCTTTACCTGTAGTTGACTGCCATCGATGATCACCATAAGTCAAGATCTTTTCAACCACCACTGCTGTCCCATGGGTATTGCAGAGTCCCAAGCTAAGGTTTGGCAGGAAAGGTAACAGCCTCACCTCCACTCCTGTTTTTCCTACTTAGGTTTTCTGCCCACACCTCACAAGGCTCAGATTACTGGAGAGAGACACAACCCTGCAAGTTCTACTGCAAAACATCCATTTTCCAATAAATGAGAATATGATTTAACTAACAGTTTGGAAATTACAGCATCAGAGGCAGGTTCATTTTCTAGCTCATTGGGTTTTTCCTTTATCACTGTCAAAATAGCTGAAAACCAGTACAAAGCTAATTCTGCTAAATAGCAAGAAAAGCTGATTAGAGAACTAACACCTCTTACAGGGAATAGATAATGAAATAAGGAGATAACAACATCTTCATAATCATCATCCAAGTGTAATCCTAGACCTATACTGTAAGACAACCTCCTTGTGAAAAGCCAGTCAGCAATGAATAAAACTTTGTATCAGCTGCATGGAAAACTTATCATTTGTATCAGATTTAAGCTTTTATCAACTCATTTATCATTAATGAAGACATGGTTCTATGGAAAGCTGAGAAACACAAAAATGGAAGAGGAAAAATACTAGGCATTAGAACTCAACCATTGTCTGGAGACAGATCCCACATGAGACTCCTTTCATGAACAGATCCAGACAGTTCTTGAACAAAACAGAGAGAGTTTTTTCAGGCATTTTAGGCCCTTCTTTAACCTAAGTGGACTTTAGTACATTAATTCCTTAATGCTCTCCTTGCAAACACATTTTCATTTACATCTGTTTGTCTGAAGGAATGAATTGTGGATATTTCACCACGTAAATCAGAATATGATCCAAAACACAAATTCCTGCACTACTAACTCATTCTGCTTTCCCAGCATCATTATGAAACTCCAGCTGAAGCTACTCTGGAGATAAAAGGCTGAATCCTGCAGCCCACATCTGGCATCTGTAGCTGTGCCCCCAAGCCTTGCACGAGGCTTCAGCAGAGCTAATTATAAAGCACTGCCCATCAGCAAACATCAGGCCTGAAGGATTTGTGCAATTTGGCAAAGCTCTAGGACTGCTCCCCCAAAACTCTTGTGCTCCAATAACCAAAATAGACCATTTGACTGCATAAAAAGGACAACAGAAAGCATTTTATGTCCTCACGGCACAAAAGTCCAAGGTCACTGAAGCAAGGAAAGGTTCTCCGTGGTTTCCTCAGCAGGATGTTGGACAGCCAGAGCCACCAGGATGTGCCCAACATGACTTAAGAACCTGTGTCCTGTCAGGCTCAGCCCCCACTCACACCTTCCAGGCAATTCCCTTTCCAAGGTGGAGCAATGGAGCAACACAACCTGCTCCATCTGTGACAGCCTGAATTCCTGCTTCCCTCCAACCTGAGGGTTCACACCAACCACCACAAGTTTTGGAGTTAATTCCCACAGATGGTCACAAGCATGAACGAATTCCAAAATTCTTATGGAAAAAATAAAACTATCACATGCAACGATAAAAACTGCAATTATCTAGATGCAGTTTTGGCTGGGGAAGTACTTGCCTTGCTGACTGGGAGCACTGGGAGCCACAGGAAGGGCTGCTCCATACACTTTGGGGTTTTTTTTCCCTTTATACTTTTAGCCCCGACCATCTAGTAGCAAAGCAGATGAATGTTTGCTCACAGCCATTCCTACATTGTTATTGCCAGCAAACAAACAAAACATGATGCACATTTACAGCTTAAAACCCCTTCAAAAATAAAAAAAAGATCTCTTCTTCCATGCCTAGAGGGATGCTGTACTTTGTATTTTGGAACTGCTTGCAAGAGGAAGAAAAAGGAAAGTGGGTTCATCAAATCCTCAAGGCTATTCCAAACATTCTAATTGCTTGTCTTCTCCGTTCTGCAGAAACTGCTAAAACAGCTCACCCGCAGCCCCGTGTCTGGGCTGTTATTCTCTGTGTGCACACACACTGCTGTATCTCACTGCTGATGCTGATGAAGAAAACTGACATTTTTGCTTCTGGGCAGATAAGACTCCCCAGAGTACAAGGCACAGCAGCAACCTCCACTTCTGTAACCAAAAATTTGAGCCATAAACAGATAATAATTTTAATATCCTGCAAATGCAGCCATTAGCAGCTTTTCCTAATAAAATTATAAAATGATGAGAAAGCCTTAGGCAATGTGGATGCACACCAGTTCATTACACACATGAATGTCAGTCATTATTTAAAGACAACCCATCAGAGCCCCATGGAAAGCCCCACAACTGTGTATCAATACTTCTTGTCTAACAACATGCAAGTGTCTCAAAGCATCATTAGAACCTGGTAGAGAGCAGCCTGATCCACGTACAGCATCATTCTCCTGAATGGAATGGGAGCACTGCTGTTTGTATTTGAAGTTCACTGGACACAGGCATTGAATTGGGACCACAGACAGTGTTCCAAGCCTTATTTCCCATTAGTCAATACACTGCTTACTAATCACATTTACAACTTCAGAGCAAGAGCACAAATACAATGCTGTAACAGTTTTTCCAAAACTAGTCAATCTCCCACTCAAAGTACCTTAGTTTTTCCTGTGCCTGTTTTATACACTCGTGGACAACTTTCAACTTGCTCTTGTGCCAACTTGCCCATTCAGTTCAAATAAGCCTTTTCCTCCCTGAGCTTTCTCTTTGCAATGCACTCAGAGCCAGCAGTCACATCCCTTCTCAGTCTTTGATTTCCCAAGCTAAACAAATCTCATCTCCATTTCTGTAGCCCTTCTCTCTGTTCCTGAGCTCCCCCTGCTCAAACACTGCTGCCCAGAACTGCATTTGGCTGGGCCTTGACGCACCACCACCTTCATCTTACTCCTGAACACTCAAAATTCCACCTTCCTTTGCCTGATTACAGAATCAGAGTGCTTTGGGTTGGAGGGACCTTAAAACTCATCTTCCACCCCTGTCATGGGCAGGGACACCCTCCGCTATCCCAGGGTGCTCCAAGCCCCCTCCAGCCTTGAGCACATCCAGGGATGTGACATCCCACACTAATGCATCCCACGGGGCAGGTGCCATCCTCCTGCTGCAGGGGCACTACACTGCAACAGGGCTGCAGGCTCAGTGGGGTGTTTCTGGTGCAAGCTCAGCCTTTTTTCCTTTTCTGGGGGGAGGTTTGGTTTTTTTGGGGGGTTTTGTTGGTGGTTTTTTGGTCAGCTTTTGGTTTTTTTACACAAAACAATTAAACCACTCCCAATAAACACAGAACTTCAGCATTTTTATTTATGCAGTCCATGAGTTCTTGCATTTGAACTCCTCAGCAGGAGGTGAACAAATGAAACATCATCTGCTCAGGTGCTTAAAGCAAAGCAGGTGCCACAAGGGTGTGAAACAAACACCAGAGAGGAGCACAGCTGGGCAGCAAAATTCCTCTTGTGCACCTCTGCAGACACTTCCAGTCCTTCTAAAGATACTCCCAGGCTTTTTAAGAACACCAGCCGACCCCGTGGGATACTTTCACCTGGCTTGCACCCGAGGTGCAGCAGTTCCTTCAGCTCACAGGTTCGATTCCAGACAGCCCTGAGGCAACTGAACAGTCCCACTGCTCCCAGTGAAAGGGTGCACTTGGATAATAGGAGCAGCCTGAATTATCAGCACAGCCCTGGAGGAACCCAGCTCCTCTGGAGCATCAGAACACCACGCTAATTCCTGGAACATGCACACATCCTCACACCACGCTGTGGGAACTGTCACTTCTGTCACTGTCCCACAGGGACTTCAGCCCCCTCAGTACACTCAGAGGGAAAGGAACTGTCTCTGCAGTGTCTTGTTTAGGTTAAGGGAGACAAATGGGAAGCCCTGATGGATTCTGTCAGGGAAAAATAGTTAATCTTACCTGGTCATGAATCAAAGATAAAAAAACTAAACCGTGAAATCTTTCTGGTCTAGGATTCCTGCTAATTATGCCTTGAGCTGTAGATGATTATCACTTTGCAGACTCATCTCTCAATAGCTGGTCATGGATTACTGGACTCTGTGCTGATGGATCATTATCCAGCCTTTGCACCATCAGCAGGGTAAAGACATGGTGCTGCTCTATGATGAAATACCACCTCAGGTCACAGAGCATGGACCAGACTCTTCTTTCACTATTCTGGAGTAGCAGAGCTGCAAATACAGATCTGTGTAGCTGCTCCAGTTACACACTGGTGCAGGAGAGCAGGGAGCTGCCTGGGGAGAACAGGGATTAACAGGCATTTCACAAAACACTGCCACAAGTGCTCGGGGCACCTGGGTGAACACAGCCCTTCCACAAGGTCAGAGGGAACTCTGAAGGAACATGACCCCACCAATACCAGTGGGACCACACAAGTGGCCTGATAAATCCCAGGAATGAATCCATTTCATTGGAGAAGCAGAATGGTTGTGCCTGGAGATGACAGCACTTTCCCTCTAACACAAGTCCCAAATGCAGCACACACATGAATTAATGTGACAACACCACTGTCAGACTTACTTACAGAAAGTTATTAACATTCTTCTGGTGTCCCAAATAGAACTAGAAGTGCCCATGGGCAAGGAAAAAAGCAGTACAGGGAAAAATGGGGCTCTGTCTGAATTGGCTTTCATTAGGAAGATTCACAGACTGACAAACGATTAATTCTCCCACTGAGCCATTAACTTCATCGATGGTGACATAACCACAGTGACAAAAATGCAGATACAGTTTGTTTTACAGTGGGCTGCAAACCTCTCCAGTCCTAACAAACACACTGAAATGGAGATGTACGCCCTCTAGGGAAAAAAATTACCTTTGCTTTGAATGAGACGAGTATTTCTATCTTCAATTCATAGCCATTCTGTGCTGCTGTTATTAATAGTGCCATAAATCTGCCCTAAAGTGATGGGTTTTAATTACTGACCTCAAAGGGAATAGAGAATACAAGATGTGGGCCTCTCAGAACAGCATTAGGAAGTCACTCCCTCAGCAGACAGGGGTCCAGCTGTCTGATTAGATGAGACCTGCTGGAGCCCCCGAGCCCGTGTCATCCAAAGCACAACCAGCACCGATCCCCAGAGCAGCTCTGTCCCCAGCTGTGCTGCAGCTGCTGCTCCTCTGCAGGGTTCGGTGCTTCAGGCA
>NW_008238325.1:2699767-2706930 GCF_000691975.1 Corvus brachyrhynchos | reverse complement strand
ACACAGGCGCGGACAGACAATGTCAGGGCCCGCGGGCCGCAGGAAACACAAACAGCGACAGTGCAGAGTAAGTCTGCAGCTCACCGTGGAACACGCCGTTGTCCGCTAGGAAGTGCCTGCAGTACTGCAGGCAGCTCTTCTTATCCAGACTCCAGTAACTCATCCTGAGGCCGCTTCCCGCTCACCATCAAAGGCTCTGACCCTGCAAGGGAAACGAGAACTGGTCAGTGGGACTTAATTTACAAAAAATGCCCAACTACTGCAAGCACTGTAGTTATTTGAGCCCTTTATGCAAAATGGTTGATTGGCTTCATGCAAAGATGACAACAAATGTTGTTCTTTGTTCTCCAAACATGCCCATCTCCATGGACATCCAGGCAAAGGGCATGGACACATCACCTGGACAGAGCCAGAACTGGACTGCACTGGTGCCACCAGCCAGCAAGTCCCAGGCTGCTGCAGGGAGCCTGGCTGTGCCCGCAATGGGCACCTCTGTCACTGTCACCCCCCCAGCCACTGCAGGCCACTGTGGGGCCTGGAGAGATGATCAATTTAATCCATTCAGTGATGCTGTCCCATATTTAACAAGCTACAGGCACATCCGACAACACCACAAAACTATAAATCCTCCCCAAGAGAAGGTTACCGTAATTAAAAAGGTGACTCAAAGGTAATCACCCCCTGATTTCAAGACCAGAGCAGAGTTATGAGCACTCAGGGTCCCTGTGCCCGTGCCCTTGCCCTTGGCAGACATTGCCCTGTGGCACTTGGGATGAACTCACCCATGGACAGACAGTTTGAGCCTGAGGAAGAGCAGTTACATAAACCACCCAAAATTAACACTTATGGTTACAAGCAGACACACCAGCATTTCATACTTCTTTGAAGCCATGGAATCCTTAACCTCCTGTCCTGACACCAAATCCTTTCACCGGATCCTCCTTCTCCCTTCGCTATTTTATGAAGTTCAAGTTCTGGTTTCAGCAATCCAGACACCCCTTCCTGTTACAAGCCCACTTTGGTCTCCCATTTTATCTCCCTCCCACCTTCACTCTGGTCAACCCAGCTGCTTGCTCGCCCACACTTGGCACAAACAACTCCAACTGTCTTCATCCAAGCAATTCTAGCAGGATGTAAGGACACTGCCACCCAAATCTCCTCATAAAACTACTGCCAGGGGGCCTTAGTAACAAACCCAAATGAAGCACTACAGCACATGAAGTGCTTGGCTTGCAGCTCTGCTGAGGGACACAGATCCATTTCATTCAAAACAAAAAGGACAATAAGTAATCTGAAATCCCAGCCAACTGCACTCCTCTGATCCTTAACAACCAATTTAGCTACAATCATTTCCTGGGTGCAGCCACCGCACTCAGCTAATAATGGAACAGGAGAACCTGGAGAACTTTTCCCATTTCCCCATGCAGCAGTGTGGTGAAGGTGAAGGAGATCATCATGAAGAGCCCAGAAATATCTCCTGATTCTGGTCCTCCAGTCTCAGCTCTATTGCAGTCCCTGCCGGGGCTGAGCAGACCTCCTCTCCCACCACTTCGGTCAGGCACCAGGACAAACCCGGGCTGTTCCTGCGAGGCTGGGCAGCCGGCTGAGCTCAGGGAAGGCTCGGTAGCAGTGGCACTGAGGAGGGGCAGCAGCATCCCATGATCTGGGGGCGAAGCACAGGGGACCGGCCTCCCCCTCTCCCCCAGAGAGCTGCAGGGCTCTCAAGCTCCAGTCTAGAAGGTGTGGAGGTCTCCTCTGCTGAAGCAGCACCAAGCAAGGGGCTGCAGCCAGTAACTCGTGCCTAAGTGTCACTGTTCATGGTTACTTGCAAGCATTAGAGACCCGCAGGCCAGTCCCAGTGTGACACCCGTGCTGTTCCTGCCCGGGCTGGCCAGGAGGCTGTGGCTGCACATGTGGGATTTGCCTCTCTCTGAGGGGAGCAGGGATGGTCTGGATGCTCTGCTGCAGGTGGGAGCCAAAACCACCTGTTTGTGGTTTGCTCCATCTTACAACTTCCCCAAGCTCCACTGGGGGTGTGTTTTGGGTATGGCCCGTGTATGGTTTACACTAAAGGCATATTTTGCCAAACTTTGGAACCCAAGCAGCAATAGCTACTACTTCTGCCAGGCTTCATCTTCTACATTTCCTGCACTTTTGCCCCAGCCAGCCACCAGCTTTCATTTTAGCCTGCACTAAGGCCACTCTTCCAGCCTTAATTACTGAGACACAAGCTGTTAGTTACTTTTAAAGCACAGGAATAACCTCACAGTCCAGCCTACTGCCAGGCTTTTTGCTTTAGGCTACAAAAGTACAAGAGGCGCCACGTTTTAATTAAGGAAACCATATCAAATATTCACCACTAAGAATTTGCACACAATAAAAGGAGATCTTATCTCCCGCCCGGCTCCCACACAGAACCCGTACCACAGGGGAGATTTACAGGGAAACGTGGCTGTCAATATATCCCTGCAGTGCCTCTGAAGGAGCCCCTGAGCCCCCTCCCCTCCCTTTCACCGCTGCTGCTGATACAATCCTCCTTTGTTCCTGCACAAAGGGTTTTCCCACACCACGGTGGCCCCTTGGAACAAAGGTTCTCCTGGGCACATCAGGGATGAAGGCAGGCTCCCGAAGGGGCTGCATCAGCTGACACAAACATCCCACAAGAAAACCTTCCTAAGAAACACCAGCAGCTTTTTGGACAGTCTTCAAAGTTATTTGCTGTACAGGGTTCCAGGAGAGCCCAGCCAAGATCATGCCTTACTCTACAGTACATAAAAACCCAAACAAAATCCCAACCAACCCCGCACTTGGGCCAAATACCATCGTTTCAAAGGAACACACACTTAGGAACTTAACACAAATTTGCATCATTTCTATACAGGAGAAAAAACATGCTGCCTATGCCGCAGACTAAAATGCAGGCTGTACCTGTATCACTTATTTTGTACACGTAGAATAAGCTATTAGAGTAAAAAGTGCCTGTAAGCATATAATTAGGTATAATTAGGACTGTAACAACAAAACTATTTTGGCAAAAATTTACCAAAATCCTGACCAGATATAAATCTGAGTTGAAAATCAGCTTGTGTAGTTACTTGATAAAGCAGCCAATTCAGAGAGAGTTGAAAACACTCCTCACTTTTCCACTCTGCAGGTTTCTCAGCTTGGGGTATCACTTTCACAATAAGCAAAATTCCTGCAGGTTCAGCCCTGAGCCTGCCACATTCATTCCAAAAGGTAAAACAATCGGTGCTTCACTACGTGAGAGAAGAGATGCTACTCCAACCTGTCAGGAATCCACCTACTTTGTATCTGGATAAAGTAATTAATCTGGAAGTTGAGCAAGGAGTCCATTATGTGGTGTGCAGAAACATAGCAACTTGAGAGAACTGTATCTTCTATTTCAGCTGATTAATTTCCATTAAACCTGTCAGCTGCCTTATTTTAGTGCTTTGAGCACTGTGTTCCATGAGAGACACTTCTTCAAAGAGCTTTGATTAGTTGTACAGAGGTGAACTTCACAAGAGAGTTCTTAACGGAAGGAAACTGATACTGCTCAAGTTATTAATGGAAGTAAACTGGTATTGCTTGTTATTAATAGAAGTAAGCTGACATTGCTCAAAGTTTGATGCAAAAGTAAGTTAACTTACGTATTCACGTGTGCACGCATGAATAAGCAGTGCAGATATAAACAGATGAGATGAACAAATATTGATTCTTTTTGTAATCAGAAAGAGGGTAAACTACTCACAGGGAAAGTTTCATTCTATGCATGTTTTATGAAGTTATTTGATTCTAAAAGTTGTGGAAATGAACGTGTAAGATATTCTGAATGCAGCAGAGGATGCATATGCCCTGCCCAGGCTGGGAGAGATGCTTCTCATGGCAAGAGGCTCAACATCAAGAACAACATCTGACCGCCCCCCATGTCTCACTGTACTCTGCAGTCTCCCCTCTCACACAGAAAAAAGCCGTGCCTGAGTGCGCTGTGCAGAGAAGCAGGGAATTCCCTCATTCCAGGGAATCACAGTGCGTGTTACCAGCAGCTGCAGGCTGAGCCGCACTCAGCGAAACGCTCTCAGCTCGGGCTGCTGGGCTCAGCACGGAACTGTTTCGGAAAGCAGCAGCACAATCCAAATATTTATCTGCAGTGTTTAACCTGGACACTGAGCAGGTCCCAGTGTGAAGAGGGTATAAGCACACGGGCACTTAGCACGGCCAGGAAGGCGTCTGAGCCCTGTGGCCGCTCCCAGAGCGGGCACACTGAGTGAAATCAGAGGCTGAGACTGCTGAGGGCTCTCTGCTCGCCTGCCCTCTCCCCTGCTTGTTCCCGGAGCACTTCCACAGACAACAGCAGTGACTCCATCAGATACCATGGATCGTTCCGAATGGCAGGGGGGGTCCTGCAGGACACCGCCACTTCCCTCGGACAAAACCACAGCTCCAGTTTCAGCGCTCGTATCTACCCAGTGAACACACGGGGAAAGTATGATTTATAAAAAACTGATTCCTTTCTTTAGCCCCAAATGGCGTATAAAGTGCATGTCCCTGGTAATTAAAGGAAAGTCCAGAAAACACTGAATATTGAGAGGGCTACTGATTTTGGAAGCTTGTGACAAATTTTAGCATGAAAAATTGTTCAGAAATACTGGGCTCTACAACTGACATAAAGGAAAAGTATAACAAAATAATAATTAAGAAAAAAGGTAAGAAATGAGAAGAGCAATCCAGAGTCACACAAAGGCCACCCCAAGTGTGTGGTGGAAATAATGCTGTGATGGAAATGATGCTGTATTGGCTCCAGCTATGCCCAGAGCCCTCTGATGAGCTTTAGAGATCTCCGTATGGGAGGGAGGACGGACCATCTGGCTGGCACTAAGCAGCTTTTTTAACATCTCTGATGACACCATCTCATGTGGGCAGCTACCTTCCAGTCACTGCAAACAGAAAATAAACACCAAAGGACAAATATTACTTTGAACTTCCCCTGGAGAATCCCGAAGTGGCATTGAGAACCTAAGCAATTCAGCTTCACAACAAACCTTCAGTATTATTAGAAGGAAGGAAGTGCTTTATCTGCAGTTTGAGAATAAGCAAGAGATTCACTTGCTGTCCTCGGGAACAGAGCAAGGGCTGCCCAGAGGGGATCGCTGGGCTTTCTGTACAGTTTCTTAGCTCGATAAAGAAATGTTCCACATCAAGCTCTACATCATTTCCCAAGGTGCCATCATCACTCAGCAGCTTGGCAAACACACTGCAGAGCACACAGACACTTCTCCAGGACATGCTCCCCAGAGCCCAGGGCTCAGCCCTTTGTTACACTGATATTAGAAATAACAGGTACTGACCAGAGGGAGAGAAGTCATTTGCATTTCTGTTCACGCCACAAGATGCAACTGGGAATCTTTATGCCCTCACCAACTTCCTTTCCCTGGACCATATTAAAATATGCTTCAGGTTTTCTCCTAGTTAATCAGTAGCCACCCACAGGAACTTCCCAGTCCATGTTTTTACTTTCTAACCAAAGTGACAACTCTGGTGGAACAACCCTCAAGCTTTCAGAGACCAGTTCTGCACAACATGGGCTGGGTTTTTTGACAACAGTATCCACAAACCAAAGTAGTTCTTGGATGAAAAGCTTAGCCATAGTTAGACCTAAAAACCAAATCTGATGAGATTATAAAACCCTAATATGACAATATTTCATGGGGCATTTACCCATCTGCAATCTTGGGCTTCTTATTCCACTAAGCCACTGACAGTCACCCAAATATTGCTAAGCATTTAAGCTGGTCTAAATTCATGCAGATTTAGATTTAATTGTCACACAAGCCAGGCTCCAAGAGTTCCACACATCATCTGTGCAAATCTCCACTTTAATCAGCATCAAATATCAACATTCACTCAAAATAACTTGCATAAACGTTGCTAAAGTTACACATATGGGAGCCAGGCAGAATAGGCAAGGCATGCAAGATGGAAGTTCCATACTGCTGACACAAAAAGACATTTTTTCCAACAAATTGATGTCATTTTGATAACTTACAAAACAAAGTTTTACCTACCTATGGCATAAACTATGTCATTAATGTATGGCTACTTTCCAGAGTTAAAGCATCTTGCATAAAACTTAAAAAATAAAAAGCTTAAAAAATCCCCCCAAAATTACACTCCCTTGCGAACAGCAAATATTTAACCATAACTATTATCAGCATGGAAAAAACATCAACAATACTTGGTAATAGAAAACAAAACCATCCAGTGTAGGACCCTTTTCTTATTCCTCTAGGAAGTGGTCTGGAGGAATAAAAGCAGAGATTTTTGCTTGGTTTATTTTTCTGACAGGTGAGTTCCCTACTCAAACGTGCCACGAGGCCAAAACAGCTGTGCTGGCACCACGCTGGCTGCAAAGGTGTCAGAGGGGGCAAGACAGAATGGGAGCAAAGAAACATCCTGTGGATTTCCCTGGGAGCTCTTGGAAACTTTGAGAATTCAGAGCTGTCTAATCAAAGGGAAAAGGTCACAACAGAGTTTGGGATACAGATCCTGCACTTGCATGCTCTTAGATAGATGAATCTTCTTGAAAATGCAGATTTAAAAAAAATTTTACTGGGTTTAATCAGATACTTTGGCTATTCCCCCAGGAGAGCACTAAACACATCTTGCATCGCTCACCAGATGAGGACAGAGGCTCAGCCCAACCCTGACCACATCCAGCTTGGGTCCTGCTAGAGGACAAATTCCCAGGATTTGCTCTTTAGAAGCAAGAGGAACAGGTTGGGCTCCCTGCACAGCACCACACCAGGGTCTGGCAGACAAGTTCCCTGGCACCCATCCCTCCCAGGTGGGCAGGACACCGAGCTGAGCTGCCTGTGCAAAGGACAACTCCACCTGTGCCAGCCCAGCCAGCCTACAGCAACCTCTGCTCTTCCCGGGGCTGTTCATTCCCATGGAGCTTTTGTTCCCAGTCATTTCTCCGCTCCTTCTGGCATCACTGGAAGCCATGAAAAGCATGTGTCAGCACAACTTGCTGCTGAGGAAGGCATTAGAAAGGATTTGAACTGACTCCCCATGGCAACAGACCCTGAAAGGGAATTAGCATTTGCTCCCCATTCCTCGAGAGGCCTAAATGGAATTTGTTGTTCTCCTCTTTAAGGAATTCT
>NW_008238325.1:2696420-2699747 GCF_000691975.1 Corvus brachyrhynchos | reverse complement strand
AGCAGGCACAGCTGCAGCTGGCACCTGCCCTGCACACCTTGTTCAGGGTGACACTCATCCCACCAGACATGGGATGGGTCAGTATGAGTGAAAGTCCATGCACATTTTCCTCGCACAGATTTCCAGTGCTCTGCACACCTTTCTGCTGCCTCTGCCAGCTCTCTGTACACCCATTCACCAATCCAAATCAGGTTTGGGTCTGCTGCACAGAGGGTTTCAAACTGCAAGTGAATGCAGAAATCTTTCTGTAAATGAAAATCTAAAATGCAGAGAGACGACTCACCGTGTGATGAACTGTGAAGATAAAAATAAGATGCCTGGAAAGGACTTGTGCCAATGCAACCAGGCATGGACATGGATGACCTGCACCTTGTGTACTTGGCCTCTTATCAGTGGGTGTGTGGCTCCCCCAAGGAGTGGGCATTTCACACCACAAGACCCTCTGTGCTGGACATCAATTAACACAGCTGGTAATTGATAAGATTCTTCCTTTTTTTCACCTCTGGGTGGAACAAAGATCAAGCAAAGAAAGAAAAGCTCGTTGAGGCTCAGCATTGTCTGGTGTGACCCAAGCCTTCCCAGCCAACATATCCCGTATTCCACCTCAGCCACACGCTGGGTCACACTCAGAGTGCAAAGGAACAGGAAACTCTGTGTCAGCTCCAATACATCACATCTGGAACCGAGCACAGACCGCTCTGCACCACAGCCTGTCTCCACTTGAAGTTTCTTGCAAGCAGCCTTGAGTTACTTCAGGCTGAAGAGACTCACATGGGCACCTCATGCCAAGAACTGTAACACACGCGGCCAAACGCCCTTGGAGCGGTTTTACATCCTTCAGTGGATGACTGAGCCTCCACCGGGGCACGTGGCATCCTCAGCACCCTGTCCCTGGCTGTTTCTAGCCCTGCAACAGGCGCCTGCCCCAAACTCTGCCCACCTCTCCTTGCCCCTCCCCTGCACATCCACTGCCCCCAGGGGAAGCCCTGTAAGCGCCCATCTGCAGATACTTCCTCGCATTGTGGATCCCCCAACCTGCCTTCCCATCCCTCAGATCTGTGCTCCACTTCACTCCCAGCCACCCAAGTACACTAGATAGTCCTTCTGTGTGTCAGATGAGCAGCAAAAGGCTCCAAAGTCAGGAAAGCTCAGATCAGAGGGCAAGCTCAGATCTCTGGAGTAACAACACCGCCCTCAGTAACCATAGAGATCGAAACAAGAAAGCCACCTTTGTTACAGAAAACAGTTCCAGTTTCCTAAAGTAAACAAGAAAGGAGGAAAACAAACCCAAATAAGTACACAAGAACACACAGCTCCCTCCTGGCCGTTAGATCAGTCTGGCACCAGCTGACCCCTGCAGGGCTCCACCAGAAGCACCTTCTGCCTGTGGGCTGGGAAGCAAGCCAGATTTATCCCTGGCACAGGCCAGACCCAGAGGTTCAAACCCATGAATCCACCGCCCAGGGAATCACTGGCTCTAACAGCCTCCCGGTACAACAGCCATGACTGCTCAGAACATGCTCTGCATCCCACTGTGCCACGAGGAAAAGGCCATAAAACTGCTTGTACAGCACCCTCACTTCAACACAGTCAAGTGCATCTGAAGCACTCATCGAAGGAGTTTCTGTAAGACCCTCCAAGGCAATTAGGCATGACCGTCTTACCTCCTCTGAAAACACAGGCAGAAAATGCTGTCCTACTGCAGACAGTGCAGCAGGTCTCCAGCAAACCTGGAGACAGACATTTGCTTTCCCAATCCAGAGAGTTGGATTTTGTTTAACATTCAGCGTTGTTTAAACTTATAGAAAAACCCAGAGCAAACAAACAAAACAAATCTCTACACCACCACACAACTCCATGTGGCTGTGCCCTGGCTCTGCCATCAACGTTATCAATTTAAATTGAATTGGATCTTGGCTGACACCTTAGAAAAAACTCAGCTTATTCATATTTCATTAAAGGAAAACGATTCCATTTATAGCAAGATTACTTTGTAGAGCCAACAGAAACACACAGCTTAGGTGTTAAAGCCTTTCTCAGAAGTGAGGGGAAGCCAAATATTGAACAGAGGACTAATTTTCATTCTGTATTTTGATGCTCATGAAACTGTTCTACTGCCACGGGTATTTCTTGACAGTGTTTTAAATTACAGATCAGCTCATGCAAAACTGGGAGCTGTTAATAGCGGGTGGCCTCTCCTTTGCTTTTATGGAGTGAAAATTTTATTCTCCTTCTCAAATACCGGTGATTTTGATCAAAGTCATGGCGGGACATCCGCCTCAACGGCTGAAAGGACAGCAGCATTAAATCAATTCCCTAGGCAACCTCCCAAGCCGAGCCCCTATTGTTAAAATAATGAGTTGTGCACCACTTGATCCCAACCCACCAGCTGATCCCCATTTTTATAGACAATGGGTAGTACAGAACCAGAAAGCACCCGTGAACAGTCGCGCATCTTCAGCTGATAAAACTTAGCATTTCTTTCTCTAACAGGCTACGGGCATTTTTAAATGTAGGAAAAAAGCATCCTTCAGAGTTAAAAACAAATTCTGTAAAAGTAGCACTCTCAAACTTATTCCAGGGAGCTGATGCTTAAAGAACCAGGAAGATTTTTAACAGCGTGCATGCACTCTGCTGTCTCTCACCTCCCAAAAAGCCTGGATTTTCTTTCCATATCCCACATTATCTTTAACTCAGGTGCTTCACTGCAGGGTTGAACCCTGCCTCTCTTTTCAGTACTGTTACCTGCAATTTTTCTTTCACATTTCAGAACAAACACCTCAAGTTTTCTTTCATTTCCTTTAAGTTTTGCAACCTGTGGGCCAGAAGTCCCAAGGACAAGTAAATCAGGAGGGCCCCCTGAAAACAGGCAAACATTGTGTTTTATAACACAGGAGTTAAAGCACACTTTAAACAAAGAGCCTATGACTGGTCCATCAGATAAGGCTTATATCTTTCTCCCTGGAATTTAATAACACTTCTTCTAAAACGCTTTTCAGCCAGCTGGAGTTGAAGTTCCCAGAATTGCACAGAGTAGCTTAATTACAACAAAATGTGCACGGAGTTTAATTTCCACATCATTGCACTTCCTTTTTTTTTTTTTTTTTTTAATGGTTTATGGAGTAGGCAATTAGAAATAAGGTATTCTTAGGGAGGACTCAATCCAGCAAGAGGTTTGACTCTTCTCAACCCCCACCTTCCCCAGCACCTTCCAGGTGGGGACAGGCGTGCTCCCACCGTGCGGCACTCCTGCCTGCTGTCCTGCGCTCTTCACGGGCGTCGGGATTTTCCGCTAAGCCTCTTTTAACACGGGCTGGGCTCGGCCTA
>NW_008238325.1:2692447-2695237 GCF_000691975.1 Corvus brachyrhynchos | reverse complement strand
GGCCCTCCCGTCCCACCCCTGCCGTGGGCAGGGACACCTTGCACTAGCCCAGGCTGCTCCAAGCCCCGTCCAACCTGGCCTTGGACAATCCCAGGGATGGGGCAGCCGCAGCTTCTCTGGGCAACCTGCGCCAGGACTTCACCACCCTCTGCGTAAAACAATTCTTTCTTAAATCCAATCTAAACCGATCTGCCTCCAGCTAAAGCCATTCACCGTTCTCCTATCACAATAGCCCTGCTCAGTAGTTCGTTCCCAAAGGATGCGAACAACAGCCCCGTGCCCACGCTGCCGGTGGGCTCCGAGAGGCCGGGGATGTTTATTGCCATTTGCCTGACATGCCACACCAGCAATAAAAACTCTGTGCAGGGTCGGAGGTATTTTTCTTGGGCCATTTGGAGGCCGGGTCTCTCACGCCCTGTGATCTTTTGAAGATGTTGCATCGCTCACAGCATACGCAGTTGCAGGGGCAAAGGCACCAGAGCTGAACAGTTTAGTTCTTGTCCTTACTCCAGTCAGAGAACTGCCTCCTCTCCTGGAAATCCTCTGCCGGGCATTGCTGCGGGTGAAGGGAGGGATGGAGCTCCCGAGAGGCAGCGTGGGGGTTTTATGTACTGGAACAAATGCTGCTTCTCCCCCAGCCTCCCAGCCGGCTCAGCCGGGTTCTGCAGAGATATTTGTCTCTGCTCCTATTACTGCCTTTCCAATAGCCAGGCCTCCCACAGAGACAGGATCTGCAACCTCTCAAGCCCTGCACAGATGGAAAGCTCAGCTTTGAACTGAATTGGGTTTTTCTGAGGGGGGAGGGTGTGCTGGTGGGTTGGTTGGTTTTGGTTTTTTTTTAAGATAAGCCCTGCATGATAAGGAAAACAGCATTAACAAACAATTACAGGACCTGACCCTGAAGAAATCATTTGTCACTGCAACTCCAAATCCATGTGAAGGAATAACACTCGGTTCACATTCGCCCACACCTCACCTCTGCTTGCTAAAAATATAGCATGTGGCTTCCTGAGACTTTTGTCTCAGCTTTAGAATGGATTTTTGTGATAAATCCTCCTGTGACTCATCAACACAACAGAAGTGCAAAGTCCAGAATTACATTTAATTATTACAGAAAATAAACCATAACTGTTCAATTATGCCCAGCTCAGAAAAGCTCCTCCTACTTCCCAGCCATAGGAACAGGAACACCTATAAACCCCCAG
The DNA here is from genome assembly GCF_000691975.1 of Corvus brachyrhynchos. Lineage (NCBI taxonomy): Eukaryota > Metazoa > Chordata > Aves > Passeriformes > Corvidae > Corvus > Corvus brachyrhynchos. The sequence goes on along the minus strand of NW_008238325.1, from coordinate 2,694,032 downwards.
GAGAAGCGGATTTTTGCTGAGCCTGAACGCGTACTTTGGGGTTCAAACTCAGCTTTGAGTTTTGCTCCGGAGGGTGCCGTGGCCAATCCCGAATCCCTGACTGACTGATGAGTTTCATGTCCAAGAACCACGGTGGTGGCTGGCCCAGCCCTTCGCTGTCTTATGCATAAACCCAGAATCCCACCTTTTTTATTTTTCATTTTCAAACAGGCACAGACACCTGGTTTGCTGCCCCAGAGGGTTCCAACACACTGGGTTCCAACACACTGCAGGTGTTTCATGGCTTGCTGCTCCCTAGCACCAGCCTCACCCTGGGAGGACCAGGAACAAAAGGAGTAAAGAACCACTAACATCTATTCTTGCCCAAGGAAACTGGGTTTTTTTTAGGATCTCAGGAGTCACAACTTTGCCCTGAAGTCAGCAGAGAAAATGCTGATGTAGCGACTAATTGCCAGACAAGCAGTGCTCAATTATGAAGTTTTTTTGTACCACACTCTTCTCCTCAGTGTTTCACTGGAAAGCAATCACACAGAAAGAAAGAAAATCTGTAAAACACTTCACTTTAAATACATATTGGGACTGTGGGAGGTTAAACAAGGGCCAAAAGCTCGGTATATAAAACATGCAGCAATAAACTTAAGAAATTCAATCTTTATTCTAAGAATATTTACAACATAAATAGTAATACACTCATATACTTCACACGTGTATCAAAAATAAAGCAAGAATTTAAGTTCTTAGCACAGTCTGATCCTCCTTGTCAAATTTCATGGTAATGTTCTATATTCATCTAATTTTAGATACTTACAGAACCATCAGAAAGAAACAACATAGGTTCTTCCTCTTCAAATGAAAGGTGTCTTTGAAAAATTTGGATTCCTGACATTATATTCTTTGATACACCAAGTGGTTTTTTACCCCGAGGAACTTTAGTTATTACAACCTTATCAGCTTTTGAAGATCGGCCGTAACAAATCACCTTTTATATCGCTAACAATGCAACCCGTTATTCAAGATGAATGAGTTGTAAACCACAAATTACACAAAAAACGTAGCACAAGAACAGAATTCAAACAAAAAGTTTGTGTTTGAACCCATCCCACGAGCTTTGTAAAGGCCTGACATGGGGTTTCTGTCCAGTGTGAGCTCGGCAGCAATGGCACATTACAGAAGTGTGAAGTGGCACTGCACCTCCAACCTGCACTGTCCCTGCTGCCCTGCCTGGGCAGCACAGGTCGGAGGGGTTTAGCAGGTGGGAAACTGGACAGCTAATTTAGGCCATCACTGTGGAGAAGTCTGGCATCAGAACATTTTCATTGGTGGCCTGCACGCTGCTACTAAAACTTCAATCCCATGTGGGTTATGATAGGGGATAGATTCCATATAACCCATGAACTGGGGGTTTATATTCTGTGTAACCCAGTAACTGTGCGGTTTGTGTTCCAGACAGGGACCCTCAACATCACAGCACTGATTGTGATCACAAACAGACACAAATCCCACAACCTGGGGAACTGCATTCCCTACCTCTTTACCTCTCGGTGGAGCTTCTAACCCAGCTCACAAACTGTTTCAGCCTCAGCAG
>NW_008238325.1:2688537-2692433 GCF_000691975.1 Corvus brachyrhynchos | reverse complement strand
TCCTGGATTCTTTCAGAGTAGCTTTGGTCTTTCCATATGCCTTTATTTTTCTTCACAGCCTTTAACTCTGCCCGGAGGAGCCTTTTGTGCAGTTTCCAGTAGAGGCGGGAGTGGTGAGGCAGTCCCTCAATCCGGGCTGCTCTGCCCAGCCCTTGGCTCAAGAGCTCTTCATTCAAGCACACGCTGAAAAGTCCACCCTGTAAAAAAAGATTAAATAAATAACAGATAATTATAACAGATAATAACAGTAAACAGATATTCACCATTGAAATGGGGTTATTTGGGGTCTGGTGTGACCTCCCTCAGAGGTACAAGCTTTACTCATGGCTAAATCTACACTTTGGCAGAAGAAGTTAAAAGTGAAGAGGAATCCAGGTGACTTAAAACCCAACTCCAGCGTGACAGTGGGCAGGCCCTGGCACAGGGTGCCCAGAGCAGCTGGGGCTGCCCCTGGATCCCTGGAAGTGCCCAAGGCCAGGCTGGACATTGGGGCTTGGAGCAGCCTGGGACAGTGGGAGGTGTCCCTGCCCATGGGCTGGGACTGGATGGTCTTTTAAGTCCTTTTCAACCCAAACCATGGATTCTATAATGCAAGGCATTTGTGAGGGAACATTGGATAACCCAAACACTAGGCTAATCAGAACTACAGGAGGCCTGTTTGGCACTGGCAGAGAAACACATTCCTGCCATGAATCAGTCTGAAAAACTGTTGCTCCTGCAATCAGATTTGCAAATGCAACATTTCAAATTCACACCAAGGAAGATAAATCATAAATAATAACATTTGTTAAATGTACTGAGATAACCATGTGACTACACTCACATTTAAAACCACCGATCAGAGCCAGTTTTTGTGTCTCTCTTTACCTTATGGACTAAAACAAGACACTCCAGGGCTGAGCTGTCCCTTCCCAGGAGCTGGAACCACAGGGGCTGTTTGGGGAGCAGCTCCCGCTGCAGCCAGGCCGTGCTGCCTGGAGCCAGCTCCACCCCGGCCAGGCGGATCAGCAGGAGCCCCTCCGGCTGCCCTGCAAGGGAAAGGGAGAAATCTGGTGCTGGGGGAAAGCTCAGGCTTTGCACAGACTCTCAGCTGTTGGTAATGAATTGATTCCCATGGACTAAAAGAATCCCTTTTAGCAAACAAGAATTTGGTCTCATCTCTTCTTCAGGAAAAAAAAAAAAATTCAATATTGCCTAATTGAAAATCAATTTTGGTTTATTTTGCATGTAGAGAAAAGGATCTGCTCCCACTCTCAGCCACTATCCTTTATCCAAAGGGGTGGAAGCATCAGCACCTGCTGGTGTTTGCAAAGCCAGTTTGAGAGTCACAGAGGTGAAGGACAGTTTGTTTCTGACAGCAAAAGTGTCCCCAAAAATGGGTGTCTGCAAATAAAAGCACAATCCCAACAGAGGCTTTTTGCCAGGAATGAGATGAGCTGTGCCTGAGTGCGCACTTTTGCTGCTGGAAGGTATCACAGTAAGGATTAACACAAACACCGTAGTTACAAACTCTCCTCATGTCTTTTATTCCCCAGTTTCCCACCTGTAAAGCACGGAAAGACCAAAAGGCAGAGCTGGAAATGTGCCTCAGCCCTTCCTCTCAAGCTTGCAGCCACTCTAAGAGCAGCACATTTCATTTCTGCCCTTGCACTTCACACTCTTTTCCTCATTACTCACATTTTCTCTGGATGGCTGTGATGAAAGGAATGCTGATGGGAATGTGCTCAACTTCCAGGCCCTTCTCTGTGATGTGATGTAATTTCCCTCTCAGTTTTACATTCTTTTCTACGAACTCCACAGGTATATCCAAAGGACTTGTGAACTTTGTTGTCTATTGATGGAAGGAAGAGCAAGACAAAATTTTAAGAAAAAATGTAGAGCGGTTACAGCCACACTAAATCCAATCTCTTAAAACAGTTTGGGAACTTACACCTCTATTATCAGACACCACGGGCAAGAAAATATAGATATATATTTAATAGTGATCAGTTGCAGAAGCTGTGCCAGCCTCTCCAGACTTGCCATGTTCCCTGTTTTACAGGACTTGCAACATCAGTGTGGACATAAAAACCAGGCTTAGAGAAAGAACAGAAACTGCCGGTTTTTGAGCAATGCCTATTGAAGTTCACTTGATTCCCCATAAAAAGAGTGTTTTAGAAGCAGCCTGAATGGGGCTGGGATAGGGGTGAAAGGAAGCCAAAGGACAGACACGCTGAAAACAAAGGCAGAGCAGGGAGGGCAGAAACAACCCCACCTTTGATGCGGGAGGAAACGAGGAGACAGACAAAGGCAGGTGAACAGCTTTGAGAAGATCACAAGAAGATTAAATTTGATACTACAGCCTGGGAGGAGCCAAAGGGGATGGTTATGTGATCACACAGGAAAACCAAGCTGAGCAGCAGCAAAGACTTGGGCCGTGCCACAGGAATGGAGCAGCCACAGGTCTGGGGTGAGGGAGGATGGATGGGTGAGACCCCAAAAAATTAGGGCCCCCAAAATTTGAGACACTGAAGTCTCACTGTAAGAGGCCTTAGCAGAGTGCTGACCTACTTCTACACAGCTGTGAAACCCGCTGACCACTGATGTACAACTGCTGGGAAAAAACCCACCAAAACACAACTAAAGATGTGTCTCCTGTGTGTTATTTATTTAGCAAATCTCCCCCTCTGCGGTCCATAAGGCCTCCCACTAGGAACACAGGAATTTGGGACCTTGCAGGCAGGAAGCCTGAAGGTTTTCAAGCAAAGAAGTTGTTCAAATCTGAACTCGTTTAAAGCTCTGGAAGCTCCACCAGCCAGGTTAATGCACTCACAGGCCCTTGGGTCAAAAGCAAACAAACAAAAAATAGAGAAAAATAATTCTGGTAACATTCGTAGTTCAGGTTTTCTGGTAGGATTTTAAAGCCAAAGCTCCACACAAATGTTCTCTTGTAGCATTTGGAATTGTGCAGAGGGAAGATGAGGGTAACTGATTTTTCCAAGCAGCTGGAACCCTGTGGAAGCGCGATGGCTCCTGCCAGTGGAGATTCAGCTTTTCCAGGAGTGAGCAGCGTGGTGTTAGTGCAGCGTGACCTGACCATCCCGGGAGTGAGGGAAGATTTGGGTGATGTTTAAAACCATTCAGAAGCAGTTCTCTGCGTGGAAGGGCAGAGAGTACACGAGGAAACTCCTGTTTCAGCTGTGTTTGGACAAGTGAGGGTCCTCGAGCTGCACAGTGGGACAGGGAACGGCCCATTACCCCTCCAAGAGGCTTTAGGAGCAGGCAAACACAAGGAACCCGTGGAGATGCCACAAGACAGTGATATCGAGCCCCTCAAGATCTGAATCAAACTTTGCTGGTGTTTTTCAGTTGTTAATCAGTAGCTGTAGCAGGACCGTTATGATTAAGCAATCACATTGTGAACCTTGCACGCTTGGCTAATCATTTGTTTTAAGGAAAAGTGAAGACAATGCCAAGATGAATGGGCTGTCTGGGCGGGAGCCACCAGGAGTGGAGGCAGCAGCGAGGAGCCGTCCCTGGGGAAAGGCAATTCCAACAGTGGGACAGCGCGACCACTGACCCGCTGACCACCCAGGCCTAGGGCACCCCGGCCTCAGACGGAGGGAAGGGCTGGGCCTGCGGGCTGGTTAACATAGAAACCAGAGGTACAACTAACGCAGAGGGGGTTGAGCACGAATTAATAGAAAAGTTATGTAATTTGTAAGCAGTGAACGCTGATGCTTTCTTAAATACATAAATAACGCTAAGTATTGAGGAGTGAGGAGCCTTTCGGGAGAACCACCAGCTCCTGCTTTGAGCAAACCAGAACAAAACACAGGAATGCTTTGGCCGTGCCGGCGGGAACAGCCCGCGGGCGGGACAACCACGGGGCGGGAGGCAGGCCCGGCCCGGCCCCC
>NW_008238325.1:2676289-2687964 GCF_000691975.1 Corvus brachyrhynchos | reverse complement strand
CGGGGATCCAGGGGCAGCCACAGCCTCTCTGGGCACCCCGTGCCAGGGCCTGCTCACCCTCACAGCCAGGAATTCCTTCCCAATCTCCCATCCAGCCCTGCCCTCTGGCACTGGGAAGCCATTCCCTGTGTCCTGTCCCTCCATGCCTTGTCCCCAGTCCCTCTCCAGCTCTCCTGGAGCCCCTTTAGGCCCTGGCAGGGGCTCTGAGGTTTCCCCGGAAGCCTTCCCTTCTCCAGGCTGAACTCTGCATTAAGCTCCTCAAAGCTGTACCATATCTTCTCTGACCCTTCAGATGCTCCGTTCTTCTTGACATTTTAAATTTGTTTGGTTTGTTATTCTTGTTGCTTTGGTTTGGGGTTTTTTTTGTTTGGTTTTTTAATGTTAAATATGTTTAAGTCTGCAATAATTCTAATGTTAAAAAGAAAAATCACTTTCAAACAGAGCTGGTAGAAAAAAAAGTAGCAAGACCAAAATATTATGGGCTCTCTTCAGCAGCCTGCTAAGGGGCTGGCACAGCAGTAACATTTCCAACTTATAAAACTGCTATTTAAATTAAAAGCACAAATCCATCACTTGTTTCACCAGTTTGAAAAAGGACACAGTTATTTATTTCAGGTAACATATCTATTCCTACTGATTTGGAGTTTATGTGCAATTTTGATGTTGTTAAGATAATCTAATTATTGATAAGCAATCCTCAACCCATCTTTATTAGAGACAAGTTTCACTCATACCTTCAGAAATAGTGAAGCAAAATTGCAAAGTAAAACCCAACTCTGATACACCTGCAAATTTCAATTTTCAGCTTTTGCACTTCAAGTTTTTCCTCACCATCAGAAAAGGTAAAACAGCTCCTCTAGTTACGGTCAAGATGCAATTAAATAAGCGGCCCATGGTTCCAGTGAGGATACAGAACTGAAGTGCCTCACAGAGTTAATGCAGTGGAGATGATGGGATGGGGGCTGAAAGGTGCAGCCATAAATCTGATGTATTTCTATGTTGATTCTGCGCTTACGCAGAGGAGAAGCTGGAAGATGTTCAGCTTGGGCAGTAAAACCCATGTGGTATCACTTAGCATGACTGGTTTTGCTGTGCTTGAAACAAACTGTGAGGTGTGTCCCCCAAGGGAGAGGGAAGGGACAGAGAACAGGAGGTGGTGTCCAGGGAAGCACGAGGTCACAGCATCCTCTTCCAGACCCCTCCTTAATCCTGATGCCAAGGAGACCCTTTGTAAACCCACCCACCCCCCCCAGGCACTCCAGAGATGATATTGGGCCACTTTTCCCCCAAAACACAGAAGATCCCAACCCATCCCAGCCTAATCCTTCAAATATTGACAAGAAACATGGCAGAGAACCTCGTCCACCTTTCCAAGGGATGTTTAATAGTTTTCCTTTTTAATAGCAATGTTCCACATACACCCAGCGGGGTCCGAGTGCCTCTCCAGCACCTGTGGGTCCCTAAGGCACTCAGGAGGGAGCTCAGTGGGAGAAATCCAACGGGAATGTTTCCACCACATGGCACCAGCAGTGAATTCTGTAGCAGCTCTGCCACAGGACTGCGCCTGTTGGGTTTCTGTGAGGGCGAGTCCTGCACCAGCTCACTGGGAATTTGGCAACTTTGTCACCACCAACTCACTCTTCTCACCCCCAGCTGGGGGAAGTCTCCGTGTTCCCACTGCTTTTGAGAATGAATATTCAAATTTCAGTAATACAGTTTGGAAAACCAGCGGATTGGTCTTCCTCTCTCAACTCACCCTTCCAAAGGCCCACGTGCCCTCCCTTGGAAAGCACCTCCAGTTCCAGCTGCAGGACTCAAGGCTCAGAGGATTGTGCGTTACTCCAGTCCTACCTTACAGCATTTTGCCGTCAAGAAAGTACCTTGAACGTAAATCAAACTGCCTTGAAGCAGCGGAAATAAATTAAACGAATGTAATTTGTTTATAAAAATATTTTCTTATAAATCTTTAAAGCTTATAAAAGCCAGAAAATACATTTAAAAGAATCTCCGGAACATTTCATCCTTCGAAGCGTGGTTACAGTTCAGAAAGTGAGAAGAAGCAAAGCCCACAGACATCTCACACTGACCTTCCCACAAAGAAATCCACAGTACCATGCTTAACCTCAAAGTCAGAATGCCTTAGGCATCCTTCCCCGGGTCAGCTGCCCTGTCAGATCATTTCTGTGTGAAAATAAAAGCTGGCACTCAGCTGGTGATGCTGCTGCCTCAACAGCCACCGCACGAAGAGCTTTTCTAGAGGTGCCCTATGGAATCAGCAGCTCTGGAGTCAGGGATAAGCATGGAGCTCTGAGGTGCTGCTTTAGCCATTCCTTTCTGAACTGACCCTGTGCTCTGGGGAGGGCAGTGGTGCCACACACAGCCCTGCCTCGGCCACACGATCTCCCTGCGTGGCACAGAAACACCGAGATTCCGGGGTGCTGATTATGGGATGTGTCTTTGTAATAAAACTAAAACCACCTTGCTGGTCCATCCAACACCTAAGTGCATCAATTGCTCCTCTTGCACTTCCACGAAGACTGTCCTTCGTCCTGCAGCTTTTTGAATTTTGGTCCAAGGAAGAACCACCAGGCAAAGCCCAGGATGACGCAGATGACGGACTCCACGTAGTAACCGTCCAGGGTGGTGACGCAGGAACCCCCAGCTCCTGTGCACAGCTGCAACAGAGCACAGGTTAATGCACTGAGTGCTTCCAGACAGCACTCCAGAGCTGCTGGGGTCTCCTTGCTACTGGTCATGACTAAATAGAGTTGTTTACTCTTTGTTGTTTCCCATGCAGTTGGTCAGAGAGGCTTTTGAGCTGATCAGCAGAATGAAAAGTAATAAAGTAACAAACCTGCTCTAAAAGGGCAAACTCCAGGAAACACAAACTGCCCCACTGCCTGTGCTGGCCTGGAGCTGCAACCACTGGTCCTGATCTCATGGAGAAAGATGATTTTTTTTCCTAGCCATCCATGTTGTGGACTCCCCATCCCTGGCAGTGCCCAGAGCCAGGCTGGACAGGGCTTGGAGCAGCCTGGGATAGTGGAAGGTGTCCCTGCCCCTGGCAGGGGGTGGGACTGGATGGGCTTTAAGGTCCTTCCAACCCTTCTATGATTCTGTGTTCTGTGTCCAAGTGATTCACACCCAGGATGGTTCTGAACTGGAAGACAAACCCACAGCATTCAAGGGGTGAGTGTACAGCACGGGATTGTTTCTGCTATTGTTTGGCTCTCAACTCTGCTCTAATCCCAGGATTAATCAATCCTCTGAGCTGAGGCTCTGCCAGCATTTTCATTATTCTGAGACATGTCAAGATCAGATTAGGAATAAGAAGGGAGTGGTGTGGTGGAATGTCACCAACTGGGAGGATGTGAGAAAAGATCAGAGGAGTGAGGTGAAGGAGGAAGGACTCAATTTCACACAGGGAACCTAATCAGTGGCAAGCTAATGAGTGAGAGGCTGAGAAAGCACCTGCTGCAGAAGCAGTTTCCCCTCTGCAGCAGCAAAAACTGCAACTCCAGTTCAGACAAGTCATGCTGGACTCCAGAACACCTTGTTCATTTAGAGAACCTCCACGTCGTAGAGCATCCTGGCATTCAGGAGTGAAATACATCTCAGCCATGAGCACAGAAAAAACCCCCAAACATTTCCACTCCTCAGCCATGTCAAATGTCTCATTTGCTGTGAGGAGGTGAATTTGAAATGTTGCTTTCCCAGCAGTTTTGTGTCCTGTTGTTTGATTTGTGTACAGCAAGTTCTTTGTTCTCTTCCACAGCGCTCCCAGAACTGGGCAGACAGCCAGTCCCACCTGATTTCATGGGGGAAGTGGACACCACAGTCAGCAGAGCAGCATCTTGGAGGAGGTATCAAGGCAGGCAGAAAAGAAGCCTCCAGGGAGACAGGAGAAAGAAAAACCTACCACAGAAATGGAGGGGCCTGAGGGACAGAGAGCCTGCCAAGGACAGAGCCCCTGACTGCACAACTCAGAATCATCCCGACAGCCTCCTCACACTGCACGGAATGTGGCACCAGTCTGGTGCCTCTACCCCAGCTCAGCACGGGAAGAAAGGGCCAACTACTCTGCAGCTGCAAACCCTTGGTTATTCAGAGTGTGCAGGTACTAACAGACTGGACTTTATCAGACAGGAAAATGAGCTCCATCAGTGGGAACTTTTAAGCACAAGCTATACATCGTGAAGGTTTTCAAAGGCAAAAAAAAAAACCGCAAGAAGCAATTTAATTGAGACATTAAGCAGAGACCCCCCCAGGCCCCCAGCCTCACCTCTGCGGCCGCTGCAGTGGCACAGGTGTGGCCCTGGGCCCCGACACACTCCTTCACTGTGAGGGGGTCCACCAGCCACAGGGCCACCGTGGAGGGCCAGTTCCCCCCCAGGTTGGACACGGTGTTGAGCAGGGTCATGTAGGTGCCCCCGATGAGCGGGTCGCTGACCTTGGCGTTGAAGGCCATGATGGCCACGTACATGCTGTACAGGGTGATCTGAGGGACAAACACAGGCCAGAGTGTCCCCACGTGCAGTGACAGCTGAAACCCCCAGCATGAAAACCCCGCTGAGAGATCCCCTGAACTGAGCGGCACTGACTGAAAAATCATCCCAAGAGCAGCAGTTCCTCCTGCAGCCTGTCCCTGTGCTGACACGGGGAGTGGCCTTGCTGCTTGTCTCAAGTCATGCTGCAACAGACCCAGACTCACATGCACTGGCATGACTCAGGTTATCAAACTGAAATACAATCAGCCAGCTAAAATAGCATCTAAATGCAACACTTCTGCATTTAAAATCACCTCTCAAGGTACTGCATACATTTCAGTTCTGATCCAAAGACCATGCTGTATCAGGTGTTTGTTTCCCAAGTCTTTGGATCAGATCCATTATGATGTTCCTCCAACAAACAGGTTTTTTTTCTAGGACCAGGACCACATAACTTTATTTATTTGCACAACCAGCACATTCATCAGCACGCCTATCAAGCTCAGACACAGTTCTGGGATTTCTCCAGCTCCTCTGTGCTTTTGAGCTTCTGGGTCTGGGGAAAAAGGAATCTGGGGAACTATACCAGATATGAACAACTAAAAGTAGCTCCCCAGATGATGTCCAGTGGAGCACAGGGAATAGGGAGGAGTAACACTGGCAAGAGTATTAGAAGTCAATCTAGCCACACAGCACAGGTCAGGCTTGGAGGGATTCCAGTGTGAGCCAGGACAAGGCAGGTAACAGCATTTCCCCTCCCCACACAGTGAGTGTTACCTGGTGTAGAGCGTAACTCAGCACCACCACAGCGTAGTAGTAGACAGGAAATCCTCCCTCCTGCTTTACTTTAGGAGCCCACCACACCAGAAAAGCGAATTCCAGGCCAAGCAGCAACCTGGAGGGATGACAAAGATGATTCGTTTTTCCAAGTAATTCTTCCCACGTGTTTCCTCAACACAAAGCAACTACTGAACAATCAGAGAGAGTACATTAAAATAGTTTAGATCTGAATAGTTACAACTATTTCCATCTCAGAATTAGACATTAAATATTTGACAAGCAGTGACATTGTTAAGTAGTAGCAGGAGAGCACTGCTCTAATGCTGCTATACATGCATGTCCCAAACACCTCTGATGCCTTAGGTTTTAACTTTTATATTTTTCAAATTCTTTACTGCCTGGTGTGTAACTCTGAAGTTTCTTGTAGCCTGTTAATTTCTGCTCTCTCATGCTGGGCAGACATAACAAAGCCTCTCCAGGCCTGCTCTCCAAGGACACCCAGACTGTTCTAGGCCCAAAAGTATAAACCAAAAGCCTCTAAAGGGGGAGCAAGCTTGGGGAAATTACATCATTAACTGAAGCTTTAATTGGAGAATTAACCCTGATATGCAGATGAACCAAACCTATAAAAGGGTGAGGAACTTGTGACCTGTTGTCCATCTTGGGGTCCATCCTGGCAATAGCTTCTGGCTCCCCAGGGGTACCTTTGAAGGACTTTCAAATAAATACCTCCCTTTATTCCCTTACTCCTGTCTAGTCTCCGTTTCTAGGAGGCCTCTTAAGGCATCACCTCATGCTCTGCTTTCACACAGAGACACTGCATGAATCAGACAGTCCAGCTCACTGTGAGAATTCTGACACACTTCTTAGGACCTGGAAGTAAGAAAGTTACACAAGAAACCCTACACATGATCTGAACACACAAATTGAGCACATAGACTACTGTGTTTCACTAACATGAGGCTTCACCTGTAAGGCATTGCTTTGTAGAAGGTGTTCAGGGGCTGGGGGCCCGCTGTGTATTTGCTGATAACCAGAGGCAAGATGATCTGCAAAGGAACCATTGGAACTGCCAGCAGAGCCAGGTGCTCTTTGGGGACTCCCTCCTCCACCAGTTTGAGTCCTGTTACAGCATCTGCTGCTGAAAACCCAACCTGCAATGTCAAGGAGACAAAATAAGCTGAGGAGAACAGGGAGTTTGGCTAGAAATTCAATTTACTCACTATCAAGTAAACTGAGAAATGGGATAGAGGACAAATCACTTCTGCCTCTGATTTGATTTCCAAATTAGTTCTACATGTTCTACACTTGCACACTCTTATTGTCATCAGAGCCAAAACTATTCCAAGAACATTGAGTAGCACTGCCATTCATTCCTGTGCCTGCACTGCTGTTGGCATCCCCAATGTCCAACAGGGAGCCATGGAAACCCAGCTTGGACAGAGCTGGGGATTCTGAGAATAGTGTTGCAGTTAAAAATAAACATTTTCTGTCCTTTCAACTGCAGGCTACACGGCCTGTTTAAAAATGTACTTTACTTTAATACCACGCTGCCACCAAACTTCTCTTCAGTGCTTGTGTTAAACACAAAAGCTCACACAAAGCTTTTCTGCTGCACAGCCCTGCTCAGCACAATGAGATAAGCCATTTTGTGTAAATTTCATGTGAAAATTCACAACTCTGATGACAGCCAATAGCAAGACTAAGTTACATGCCAGGGACTCAGCAGCCTTCCAGACTCTGATGCCAGCATTTAACAATTCTTAAATGTATTTACTTACTTTTGAAGTGAGGATCAAGAGACAGAAAGTAAGAACTGCTGGCATCTTGATTATTGAGAATAGCAGCCTGTATGTGTCAGTGATGCCTTTTGTTTCTTCCTTTGCTGGTATTAGCTCCTGGTTTTCCTTTTTCAAAAAGGCAACCAATGTAGTGGTAACTAAGAAGACAGCTCCCCAGAAAAACAAGAAATCTGGAGGGGAAAATAAAATAAAATAAAAATTTCATTGTAGCACCCATGATTGACAGTTGTAAAATATAAACCTAGTAATCAAAGTGGAATAAAAACAAGCAGCAAAAGCAAACCACAAGCACAGAGCTACTTACAGTGAGTGACACAGCTCTGCCCTCCTCTGAAAGGAGGTGTTTGCTGGAGCTGAGGCAGAGGAGCAGTAGCAAACCAGGTCACCTCCCTGCTGTTTGCTGGGTTATTAGCACAGTGAGCACGTTGGAGGAGAAACAGAAGCAAAAATGAACGTGTTGAAGGATTACACACACAACCACTAATGGCTGATAAAGGAGAAAAAACCACATGTCATAGTTAGAAGACAGGGAAGAACCTCCAGAGGCAGAATTCCTTCCCAGCTCCCCAGCTGCCTTACTGTGCAGTCATGGAACCACTCTGTGCCTCAGCTCTACATACATGTCTATCTAATATCCATCTCCCAGCTGGATTTATGAGAGTGAAGATGGCCTAAGGAAAGTTTTTACAGAGTTGTAAGGAGTCCTCAGTTATGTCTGGTTGAAGTGGAGACTTGGCAGAGTTCAAATGCTCTGTTTTAAGCAGATCAGTATCTGCTAAACCATGGATGTGAGAGCAGTGAAAAAACACCAAGACAGTACTTTTTGATTTAGTGAATGGGTAATTCAAGATAATCCTATCCTCTGCCTCTATGACAGAGGCAGGAAAGAACTCAGCCATGTGCAGAGGGTAGGACAGAAGCAGCCTTTAATCTTCCTCCTCGGGAGCAACTCCAGCAGTCTCTGGGAGACTTGAAAGGCAGCAGCAAGGGCTGATGAAAGGGCAGGGACAGCGCAAAGGTTCAGTCAATTATCGCCTGCTTCTCATGCACAGGAGGAGAGCGGGCGAGCAGGGAAGAAAATGTGCAAGGACTGCTCGAAGTGTATCCCACCATTCTCACGGCAACAGAGAAAAGGCTTTTCAAGCCATTTCTGTTACTTTTCCCTTTCCTAAAACAAACATGACCTCATAACCAACACTGTCAGATTGCTCTCTCTCTTAAAGAAAAGGTGCCCCAAACAGCCATTGTCAAGGAAAGATGTATTTTCTGAGAGTCTCACTAATCACAGCTGCTGGTTACAAAGGACATAGAGGAGCAGTCCTCTAATAATAACCCCGAGCATTATCACTGCACTGAGAGACACACAGTGCAAGGATGGGGATAGAAATAGCTCTGAGCATCATCACATGAGTGCTCCTGATCAGGCCAGCCCTGTCATCTGCAGCACAGCACTGCAGGGGCTGCATCAGCAACAAAGCAAAGCAAGGAAAAAAAAAAAACCCCACCATGTATATATACAGTAGTCCAGACAAGAAAAATTGGGTTTTGAGGCTGTAGGCAGTTTACACAAAAATAAGGTACATTTCCTTTCAAGTACAGTGAACTTCACCAACAGGCTACAAGCAAAAGAACTTTGAAATTACAGTTTACATAAGGGATTTCAAGCACAAAGTTTCTGGTCCCACCACTACTGCTTCCCCCATCCCTGTTTTGTCTCTGCAGCTACACTGCTGGTAACAAAATAAACCACTGAGATGGGGCAAAACAAGTTTTTGAACTGAGTCAGGGATGGATCAGGCTGGAACACAACCACAAAGAAGGTACCCAGGTGGTACAGGTCCCAAGAGCTGTACCTGCACAGGTACACAGGATCTCCTCCCAGGAGGAGGGGTGCTCCACGGTCCCTGGCACAGCTAAGTGGGGGTGGCCTTCAAGGGGCACCTTTGTCCTGTGCTCACTCTTTCGCCATGCTGGAACACGCAAACCAGGTAGGAATCACAAACCCAGCCAGGGAGCTTCCCCTGCTTTTAGAAAAACAAAGGTCACCTGAACAGCAAGTGCTAAATAAACCCCTGGATGTGCCAGGACAATCAGCCCACAGAAGGGTATTTCCCATTTCCTTCTCTGGCACTTCAGCCTGACACAGCCTCACACAGCCTTTGGTTTGGTGAATTTGATGATGGTTTTACATTTGTCCATATTATTTCCTGAAGTTAATGAGAACAATGAATGCTGCTGCTTCTCAGCAACTCAAAGCTGACTTAGGATCACGGAATATCTTGAGTTGGGAGGGACCCACAAAGATCATTCCAGCTCCTGGCGCTGGACAAGACAACCCTGGGAGTGTTGTCCACATGCTCCTGGAGCTCTGGCAGCCTCGGGGCAGTGCCCATTCCTTGGGGAGCCTGTGCAGAGCCCCATCACCCTCTGGGGGAAGAACCTTTTCCTGATATCCACCTAAACCTCTCCTGACACAGCTCCAGCTGTTCCCTTGGGGTGCTGCCCCTCTGGATCATGGAGTGTTGACTTGTTCTTTCCCTGGCACTGGGCTCAGCCTATGACAAAAGTGCTCAGAGATCTGAGCTGGCAGAAAACATTCACCTTTTCCAGCAGTGAAGTTTTCTGCTGCTTTACCTGCCCAAACCTGCTCATCACGAGCCCATTACAGCCAGGGCAAGGACCAGCGAGCCCCTGTGCTCCTCGGCGAGCTGGTTACTCCTGCTGCTCTCAGCTGCTCCAAGGAAACACCAAACTGTGCCAGTCACACGACCAGGAAACGGAATTCCTTACAGTTTTACCACCTGAAAAACCACATCCTGCAACTACAGTGTCAGTCATCTGCTGTTCTTACTTCACCCACATCAATACTCCAGGGCAGGTTAAGGAGGTTGCATTGGTGCTGTTTGGGTTTGGGATAGTAATCTTGTAAAAACAGCACTTTTGTAATAGTAACAAATCCATTTATACGAACAGCCCTGAGTGGAAAAAACCCCAACAAACCAAAACCCTGGGCAGTGAGGGAAGTGCAGCCAAGCCAAGCTCTCTGAACACCAGCGCCTGCGAGTTGCATCAGCAGCAAAGACGTCAGGGTGCACTGCAGTGAGAGGGAAGGGACACACCAGCCCAGGAGCTGCACAGCACCAGGGTTAGCCAGGAACCAGCTGGGATACCTGGAGGGCCACTCTGTGCTCCTTGACATAGGCCAGACACGAGGCTGGCAGCAGGGAGCAAAGAGGAGGACCAGTCAGCAGTGGTTGAGAGCTGCAGAAACAAGGCAAGCACAGCAGTCTTGGAAACTGCTGTCCTGATTCACCCCTGAGGAAGGGGCAGCACAGAAAGCAAAACTACCCTTTACACAACAATTCCAGCCTGTTTTAGCATACCTGATCTCTGAGACGGCACAGGCAAGGCAACCAGTGTAGGAGGGGGAGATTGAAACCATGAGGATCTGCTCTTCATTCACTGCCAGGGTCACCCTGAGACTGCAGCCAGAAGCGCTGCCAGGATTTCCTGTCCTCCCTCAAACTTGCAACCAGCCTAGGTGCACTTGAAGCATCTCCTGGGTAATACCCCAACATCAACCACCACATAAAACCTTTCTGAGAAAAAACCCAAACCCCAGCAAACAGAAGCATCCCTACACTAACAGCTAGTTGCGCTTGGATTACCACACTCCATTTAATTCATTGAAGAGAAAAATCAAATCCCCCTGAATTTACTAAAGTAAGGCCTTTCTTCAGAAACTGGCTACATGCTCAACCCTGAATATTTTCACTTCTACTTCTGTGAAAAATATCATATTGGAAGAATCTTTTTTTTTTAATTCCCCTTTTCCCTCCTCCCAGATGGAGACTTTGGCTTGCTTTTTTTAAAGAGTAATCTATTCCACGGCCATTAAACTAGGAGGAAAAAAAATATTTCCTCCCAAATGCTTAGGTCAGCCAAGATAATGACAAGGCAGGTTTCCCACACACGTAAGCCCAGAAAAATCTGAAGTCCAATGCATGTAGCTCTGCCAGCCTCCAAACAGGCTGTGCTTTCCCACTGGGCAAGGGACAAACCAAAGCTGTTTGGTTCCCAGCGTCAAACCACAGAGGGGTCCAGGCTCAGGGAAGAACCATCCTGAGGAAGCTATCACCACTATTATTAGGAAGAAATCCTTCCCTGGGAGGGTGGGCAGGCCCTGGCACAGGCTGCCCCGGAAGATGTGGCTGCCTCTGGATCCCTGGAAGTGTCCAAGGCCAGGCTGGACATTGGGGCTGGGACAGTGGAAGGTGTCCCTTCCAAACCAATGCATTCCATGGCTCTATCCCGGCACACCCAGGCTGTAGCGCCCCGGCCGTACCTGAGAGGGTGACGATGCCCTGGGGCTGTGGCTCGAACCGCAGGTACTTGTTGCAGAAGGAGGCGGACTCGAGGGCCAGGAACAGCACGTTGCCCAGGAAATAGCCGGCCGTCTGCCCCACGGAGTTGCAGGTGGAGGCGTAGCCCACGTTCTCCCGGGACAGCATGGTGAGCGCCCAGCCGTCCACCGCGATGTCCTGCGTGGCCGCCAGGAACTCGAAGAGGAAGAAGGTGACGGTGAGGGCCGCCACGTCGGGGCCGC
>NW_008238325.1:2662613-2675594 GCF_000691975.1 Corvus brachyrhynchos | reverse complement strand
CCGTGCCCAGCACAGGCTGAGGGAGCCGGGGCTGCTCAGCCTCGAGAGGAGCCCCAGCTGAGAGGGGCCCTCAGCCCTGGGTGTCCCTGGCTGCAGGGAGGGCTCAGGGCAGGGCCCGGGCTCTGCTCCGGGGCCCAGCAGCGGCACCAGAGCCACGGGCAGGGCCTGAGCCCAGCAATTCCCCTGCACAGGAGGAAGATCTTTCTTATGAGCACTGGAACAGAGACCAGACAGGGTGTGGAGTGTCCTCACTGGGGAAATACCAGATCCATCTCGACACAATCCTGTGCCGTGTGCTCTGAGATGACCCTGCTTGGGTGACAATGTAAATAGGATTGTAAGAGAATGACACCACCCCAAAAAACAACAGACCAAGAAACCCGATTTGGAACAAAATCGTAAAAACCCCTGTTCATTTCTGTCAGCCTGAGGACGGAACTGTTTGGAATCTGACAGCAGAACCAGACGCTGGTGTGTGGCTTCACCTTAACCTGAATTCCTTCATTCATCTCTTATTTCATTCCCTCTATTTAAACTGATGTTCAGGGAAAGGCATCAAAACCATCCCAGGACCACTCCAGGAGGGTTCCAC
The DNA here is from genome assembly GCF_000691975.1 of Corvus brachyrhynchos. Lineage (NCBI taxonomy): Eukaryota > Metazoa > Chordata > Aves > Passeriformes > Corvidae > Corvus > Corvus brachyrhynchos. The sequence goes on along the minus strand of NW_008238325.1, from coordinate 2,675,002 downwards.
GGATGCAGTCACCTCCCCCCGTGTCCGCTGGGGAATTCACCGAGCAGGCACAGCAGGTTCATCGTCCAAGGCCAGCTTGGAAGGGGCTTGGAGCACCCTGGTCTATGGAAGGGGTGGGACGGGATGGGTTTTAAGGTCCCTCCCAACCCAAACCAACCAGTGATCCCATGATACCATAGGATGCTGACGCACAAAAACCCACTCACTACAAAGCTCTAATTGTTTTTACCCTGATAATAGACCAAAATGAGCCCCCGGAGCCCAAACACGCCCCGGGGAACGGGGACGCGTCTCCCTTGTAATTTACATCCCTTAATAGAAGAAAATTTTGCAGAGCATTTTAAAATTCCTGAGGATTTCACAATAGCTGTTGCAAACCCAGGGTAATATAAATTCAGAGATAATGGACAAACTGTACTGCAAGTCAAATAAGGACAGATGAACAGTTTTGGAAAAAGAGGACCTTGCCATCATCCTTCCAAAAGACAGGATAAATACATTCCATGTCTTACCAGACTTATCAGAATCTATGAAATATTGAAATCCTCTGGGAAACATTTACCTTCGGCCGGGGTTCGGTTCCCTCAGAGCTCCCAGCCTCGCCCGGGGCCGCTGCTCCCCCCGCATCGCCCCGTGCCCGTGTGGCTCTGGCACACCGCGGCAGGGAGCGACCCGTGCGCCTCAGGAACTTACAGCTCTTTTTGGTAAAGCAACTTCTCAACCAAGCCTTGCAAGCTGCCTCAAGCCGCTGCTGTAGCAGGATAAAAGACTCGTTCTGTTTTTTTCTATCTAGTTTCCAAAAAAACGTGATTCTGGGGCGGTTGGGTGCTCAGTTTTTGAGTGCTCGCTTGGTCACTGTGTGAGCTTTCTGACACGCTTTTCCTTGGCCGTGTTCACAACCGCCTCTCCTGGCCGGGGTTGCTCCTGGGTGCTCCTCTCCTGCCTTGTTCTCGGCTCTTTATCTGGTTTGTAAGAAGCTGTGGCTCTGAAGGGTTCTTTGAGTTATCAGTTAGTCTCTAAGTTTTCTGCCACGTTTTTCCCCGGCCATGGTCACAGACTCCTTTCCTGGCCGGGGCTGCTCTTGGGGGCTCCAGTTCTCTCTGCCAGTGCTGGCGATGGATGTGGAGCTCATGGCTCATCCTGAACGAGTGAGAGCAGTTTCTGCCGGCACCAGGTCCCACAGCCCATGGACACCTGCATGAGACTCATGTCTGTTAAAGTTTCCCTTTAACATGTCTGTTAAAGTTTCAGTTTTGGGGCTGAGATAATGGGTTGGGGGCTCTTGTTTCAGTCTGGGGGATGGCCTGAGTTTGAGGGAGCTACTTTCCTGTTATACTTTGAAGTGTGAGTGAGTGTTCTTAGACCTGCTTAATTTTAATACCACAGGGAAAAAATTAAACTCTTGTAAAAACCTGTGCTGGCTTGAAAGTGCGAGATCAAGGCTCCTGGTTTAGGCTTGTGCTGCGTTAGTAGTGTGGGTGAAAGCTCAGGGCTGAGGGCTTGGACAGAGGAGCTGCTGCTGAGACTAGTACTCCAGGACGGGACTGGTCTGTATGGAAATGTGGTCTGTAAATTGCATTAATGACCTACCTGCGAGCATGTGGGTGTGTGAAATGCTGAAAAATCCCCTGATTCTGCACAAGTGGGCTGTTAGGAACCTGCACACTCAGTTTAAGGCGCTAGGCAGGTATGTGAGGAATAGGATTTGTGCTGTCCTTGGCTGGTAGCACAAGCCTGGTGCCAGTTCTAGAGAACTAATTCTCTCTAGCTCACTAGAGAACTCAGAATTATTGGGTTTTGACACCAGAAGAACAGCAGTGATGGAAGATTTTTGTCCTCCAGTGTTACTGTGGTAGAGCTGAGGTGGTGGAAGGAGGCTGACCCTCGGTGTGGCAGCACTGTCGGGGTGGCCACACGGCTCAGGTGGCACATGGGATCTTGTGCCATGTCTCTGGCCTGTGGTCAGGGTGACTTGTGATTTGAATTAGCTGAATAGAGGCTTTCTTCTCTCGGTGTGCACAAGCTTTTAGTCCCGCTCTTGGGACACTAGCGTGGTGCCTCTGCCCCAGCACCTGGACAGCCTGGGACAGGGCTCAGAGCAGCTGGGTCAGGGTGACTTGTGATTTGAATTAGCTGAATAGAGGCTTTCTTCTCTCGGTGTGCACAAGCTTTTAGTCCCGCTCTTGGGACACTAGCGTGGTGCCTCTGCCCCAGCACCTGGACAGCCTGGGACAGGTGTCAGAGCAGCTGCCACTGATGCCTTAGGTTTTAACTTTTATATTTTTCAAATTCTTTACTGCCTGGTGTGTAACTCTGAAGTTTCTTGTAGCCTGTTAATTTCTGCTCTCTCATGCTGGGCAGACATAACAAAGCCTCTCTGGTCCTGCTCTCCAAGGACACCCAGACCGTCCTAGGCCAAAAAAGTATAAACCAAAAGCCTCTAAAGGGGGAGTAAGCTGAGGGCAAAACTGAAGCTTTAATTGGAGAATTAACCCTGATATGCAGATGAACCAAACCTATAAAAGGGTGAGGAACTCGTGACCTGTTGTCCATCCTGGCAATAGCCTCTGGCTCCCGAGGGGGTACCTTTAAAGGCCTTTCAAATAAATACCTGCCTTTACTCCTGTCTAGTCTCCGTTTCTAGGAGGCCTCTTAAGGCATCACCACAGGAGATCTCAAGAACAGTGAGCTCTCCAGATATTTGTGCGAGTAGACCAGAGGACAAGGAGCTCTAGTCACACCTGTACTGAGGGGAGAAAGAGCTTTCCTCAGAGCCTGTTCAGTCCCCAGCAGGAAGAGGTGCTGGCTCCATAAGCCCTGTCCCTGCAGGAGCTGGGCTGTCTGGTGTCCTCTTAATCTCTGCTGGCATGCCTGTGGTGTACAGAGCTCAGCTGCCATGTTGGCTGCACATGAACAGCATCTGTTCCTTTTTGGATTTCATTAAATGAAGTTTCCCTTGGTAATTTTGGGTTTAAAACCCCTAGCCTTGGAACTGTGCCTTTAAATAAGTAAAGCCAGATCCTGTGCTGTCTGCTGCCTTTTTTCCTTTCCTCTTTCTGCCTGTGATTTATGGTAGCGTATGTTGGGCTCTCTTAGTCCTGAACCTCCTTGCAGTTCTACTTGTCTGGTTAATTCAGGGGAGTCTGGATCGCTGTCCTTCTTCTGCTGGGATCTGACGGAGGTGCAGGTTCAGGGTACAGACCTACTTACGCTGCTTTAACAATGTTTCTCAAGCTCCTCCTGATGTAACTTCGGGCTCTTTCTGTTTTCACACTTCTGTCTCCCCCACAACTGTTGCTCATGCTCCTGTTAACCACACCTGCCTGCCTAAAAGATCTCGGGGTAGGGCATTGAAAACCAGATTGATTTATTTATTAGTTACAGGTGTGGATGCTCGGCTATCAGTCCAGCTGAGCGGACACCAACAGTAACTTCTGTTTAGTCTCTTTTTATGAGACGGCTGCAGAGCTCTGTCCCTAAATGACACAACCCACTGCTCTGAAACAGTTAGACTTGCAATAAAAAAACAGCACTGCAAGGAATAGTGTCTTCCCCAAGATGGGCTCAGGAAAGAATAAGGATGTTGGTCTGTCTCACAAGAGCTGTTTATTTAGAAATTGCCAGGTGAAAATGCCCAGAATCACTCTAAAAATGATTCCCTCCCATGCACTGGAAGGGAGAACAGTCCTGGTGACTCTGCCTTACTGGGGGTGTGAAGGGGCCTTTGCTGCTCAAGTCTGCTCTCTTTCTTTCTACATGTGCGCTTTTTGTTGTGTAACCCAGGACTGAAAGCCATTAAGCGCTCCCCATCAGGCAACTTGGCTGCCTGAGGGACAAAATTTAGATATCTGATTTTAACCTGGATTTAGGCTTTTGAGGGATTTAGCACTATTTTTTTCCCCCACTTATGTCCTTTAATTAAGATAAAACCTCTTCCAGCTGGTGTGAATTTTGGAAGGTTCCAGTGTGTTTATTGGGAGATTGTGTCCTAGCAGGGTGATGCTCTCCAGAGTCACCTGTGACTGGTCTGGGGTGAATTCCTGCCCCAGGTGGAAATGCCTGAGCAGCATCGATGAGAACACAGGCGAATTCTGGGTTGGAGGTTCTGCTGCCTGCTCCAAATGAGCAGAACAACTCCAACCTGCCATCAGTAAAACTTGAAATGGAGCTCCAAGATGTTCGGAGGCAGTGTTTGCCAAAGTAAAACTCTTCCCAGTTTGTCCTTCATGAAACTGCATTGGCAAGGAAACAGGGTAAGCTGTAAGTTAGGGGAAGAGCACCCCAAAAGAAGTAAATTCTTTAGGCAGCAAATTTTTGGTGTTAGAGCATGGTTCATTTTTCCTTGGAGATGCTCTGATAAGGACACTTCCACGGAACAGCTGCCTCTTTTCACAATTTTTTTTTAACGAAGAAACTTGGCCTTGTGTTTTTTAGCACTCTTTCAGATTTACCCAAATTGGCCAACCAGCTCAGACGTGAGGGGCTCAGAGAGAACCACTGCTTTGTTCTGATGTGCAGTCTGCTCAAATGCTCTGTTCAAAATGTGTTGGGATTTTTTAAAATCATTTAGCAGCAACATTTGTTCTCAATTTCCCCTTTTTATCCTCTCCAGGAGGTAATGTCAAGTTAAGTTCAGCATATGAGGCAGCATGATGAGGAAAAACAATTTTTGTTTGATTTTGTGCTGCTTTGCCTGAGAAAAAGGCTGATGCTCTCAGTTCTCATGGGCTGTCCTGGGGTTCATGTGGAACTGGAAAATGGAAATAAAGATGGAGAGGTTGCAGATGGTGATCAGGGTGTATGAGCTCTTGCTTGTGGAAAGCTCTGCCTTCATTAGATCATTAGCATTTTTCTTCTGTAGTTTGTGCCCTGTTTGGTTTGGGGGATGGGGATGTCGTGTCTGTGTGGCTGCTTGGGGTGGGTGTGCTGTGCTGGTGTCCAGCCCCTTTATCTTGCCAGTGCCTCAACTGGTCCATATAATCTTCAAGATTTTTTTTTTTTCATTTTCAAGTTTCTTGGCTGGTCTTTGTCATTTTTATCATAAATTAGCATAGCTAATTAGCAAAGCCTTGCATATGTTAGTTGCTAAAGAGATCTGGCTTAGTCAGTGGGCTGTCAGTGTAAAGGCAGAGGAGGTTTAGGCTGGGATATGGGGAAACAATTCCTCACAGAAAGGTTTGTAAAGCACTGGCGCGAGCTGCGCAGGGCAGTGGTGGGGTCACCATCCCTGAGAGGATTCCAGAAGCGTGTGGAAGTGGCACTTGGCGGCACGGTTCAGTGGCACACACACTGGTGGGCTTGGGTGGACAGCTGGGCTTAGGCTGCTCGTAGAGGCCTTTTCCAGCCCTGTGGCTCGGTGGTTCCGTGGGATTGCTGACGCGGGTGCCGTTCACAGCCCGAGAACGCCGGGGCAGAGCTCAAGGATGGGCAGCACCACTACGAGGGCGCCGTGGTGATCCTGGACGCGGGCGCGCAGTACGGCAAGGTCATCGACCGGCGCGTGCGAGAGCTCTTCGTGCAGTCCGAGATCTTCCCGCTGGAGACGCCGGCCTTCGCCATCCGGGAGCAGGGGTTCCGGTACGTCCTCCTGCAGCCCTGCGCCTGTTCCCTGCTGTCTGTGCCCTGCTTGCCGCCTGGCTTCTCCTGGGCGGCAGCTCCGGTGCCGGGAGTGGTTCCACGGAAACGCCTGGGCTTTGCTGCTGCAGGCACTTGGGCACAGACAGCAGTGTTGTACTTTTGTCTCTCAATGCCTATTTGGACATCAGTTTCTTAATGTCGTTTTAATCATTTCAATTCCTAAGTATCATTCAAGAGGTTGCATTTTAAATATCTGCCAAAATGTGGATGATTTTGCTGTTTTGCCTGTTGAACTGGGGTAGCTGGTAGTCAAGGAAAAAAGGTTTTTTGGCTTCTAAAAATTATTTTCTTACTTATTTTTTTAAATTTAACTAACTAACTTGGATACTGAAGATATAATAAATCATGCCAGATGTTTCTGGGAAAGCAGCTAAAAAAACGCCTTAACTGACACTGCCACTCATTATTTGCAGAAAAAAAAAGGTCTCACAATTATTTAGTACTTTGTACATTAATTTTTCATGTTTTACTAGGCTTTTTAGGATACAGATCTCTTCTGGGTGGGGAGAATAAATACCCTGAAGTCTACAAATCACCAAAGATTTGTACTTACTTGTCAGTTTGGTACAAATCCAGAAATATGGTACGCATGGGATTTTGGTTGTGCTCAGTAACAGATAAAGACAGTGCTGCAGAAGTGCATTTTTCCAATCAATGGTAATTAGTGAAGCAGTAAATAGTGTATGTGTTGATGCAGGTTTGCAGTGGGAAGAACTTCAGAACAGTTGAAAGTTCTTCAGAGCGTTGGGATTAGACCTGTAGGACTTGTCATTGCAAATAGTTGCTCTGAAATGTGGCAGAGCCTCTTCATCCAGGTCACTTCTCAAGGTTGGGGTGGTGGTTTCAGGTCACCCAGGCTGGTCAATAGCTGTGAGTGTCCAGAAAACCTGTTTGTGTCCTCAGTGTCCGTCAGTCAACAAACCCAACAGATCAACAATGGTCACTGTAAAAATGAGCCTGTGGTTTTATTTGGTGTGTATTCCATGTCTGGGAACAGCCAGGTTCCCACGTTACAGCTCACGCATGGAATGGGCCGAGGAGCTGCGCTTGGGGCTGTGCTGAGGTTTGAGATGGGCAGCAAGAGCCAACATTTTGCTAAATCCTGTTTACATGCCATGTTTAAAAAGCCAGCCCCTCAATGCTCAGAATGCTCTCTAGTGACAAACATCATCTAAATGTGGTGTGAACATGAGCATTTCCCCCAAGATCCTGGCTCTGCTTTTAGTCTGGACTCTGGCAGGAGTCCTGATGTCGGGGTTTCAACGCACACATTTTCCCCTTGGTGTTTTTGTGTGGTTCCTGAGGTGCCTGTAATCCAATGCAAAGGAGCTTTCCAGAGCTGGGTCAGGTTGTTTGGGAAGGGGTTTAGGGTAAACCAGAGAAACATATATTCATACCAACACAGGCAAGTGTGCAGGAAATTACAGGGTGCTGCAGGAAAGCTTGCAAAGTCTGCATCCTGTGCTGGTTCTGACTTCTCTCAGCCTCAACTCTTCTTTTTTTTTTTTACTGTAATACTTGGGCACATTGCAAACCTCTCCATATTATGTTAAATTTCAATTGGTATGGAAAAAACCCAGGTTTTTAAGACTCTACTTTCTGACTAGAGCTGAGTATAACTATTTTGACTTCTCTTAAGAATGCTCAATCTATAGTGTGGCTGTATTCCTTTAATTCCTTCCTAGAACCCAAGGGAGCAGCTGGAGCTGGGCCAGGGCAGGCTCAGGCTGGAGATCAGGGAAAGGCTCTTCCCCCAGAGGGTGCTGGGCACTGCCCAGGCTCCCCAGGGAATGGGCATGACCCCGAGGCTGCCAGAGCTCCAGGAACATATTCTGTGATTCTAATTAATATTAAATAGTGTTCAGTACATCTGGCACTGGAGCAAGTGCTTCTGCACGTGGAGTTATTTGGAGCAGTAATACCAGCAGGCATGGACACTGCTCAGGCTCTTTAGGGCAGCTCAAGTTCAGGAAATCCAGCGTGTCTCCACGCTGACCAGAAGTGCCTGTGCAAGAACAGCAGGGAGGAGCTCTCAGGATGGTTCGGTGTAAAACTACACCCACGTCAGCTGTGCTGGTTCCAGAGCTGGCCTGGAGATCCCAGCAGGCAGGGAAATAAATGCTGCCTCTACCAGCTCCATCCCTCCAGCTCCTCGCTCCTGGACTGTAGGGGAGCTGGAGGGGCTGCAGGTGACCTCAGTGCCTGGGCTTGGTCCTGCAGGGTTGTTTCTCTTGGTGGCACAGGCAGGTGTGGGCAGCACAGTGCCTGTTCCTGCTGCTCAGAACCAGAAAAACTCTGTTTTGTCAGTACTTGCACGGAACTAATGCTGGGAGAATTATTAGATACATTTAATCCCATTTATGCAACTTCTGTCTCGTTGGTTTTGCATTTCTGGCTCGGCACAAGTTTGATGTTCTCTGTGAAATAAACAGTTCTGAGTCCAAGGTCTGGTACAGCCCTGCTTGATCCCGGGCTGAGGCCAGAAGTATTGCCCAACTGGTGCTTCTGTAGTTCACAATCTTGTAAATTATTATGGTTTGCAAAAACTCTCTCTTCCCCTTTGAGATGGTTTAATTTTCTCTTATAGTGTGAAGTATTAACTCCAAACCCCACGTGATTGCGTGTATTGCCCTTGGAATTCTCAACTTGTTGCTAATGCCATCTCTGCATAACCAGAATGGTTTAAGGGACTTTTTTTTTTCCATCAGATTTAGGAATTTGGGAGTGGATTTTTTGACTGCAGCTCCCCTCCAAATGTCACAGACTTCATAAACTGTGTGTGTGTGTATATATATCTATATATAAAAATATATATCTTTGTGCTATACTCTGCATTTATCCCAGCCATCCTGCTCCTCTCGTAGCTGATGGTTGGCTGTGAGGAATTTAAAATACAGGCACTTTTAATGATGGTTTATATTTATCTTTGTTTAAACTGGGGAAATACCTCCCTGAAAACCTGCTGGATTTGACAACAAAAATCAAGCCACACATTATGATATCTGTGTTAAAATGTCTGTTAGAAAGTATCTGTTCTAAGAGTGGTATGAGACAGTGTCAATGCTGAAAGTAAACAGTGTATTTGTATTAATGATCTCTTCATGTTCTGTCTGCAGAGCTATCATCATATCTGGAGGACCAAACTCTGTGTATGCAGAAGATGCACCATGGTTCGACCCAGCCATATTCACAATAGGAAAACCAGTGCTTGGGATCTGCTATGGGATGCAGGTGCTGTTGGGAGATAACACAGAGTCCTTGGGGTTGGGAAGGAGCTCCAGGAGCGAGTGCAGCCATTAAATCTGCTTGTCCACAGCCACCTTCTAGGCCTCATTTCTGCATGAACTGAAGGTGCAGTGCTGAAGGAGCTGCTTTCCAAACAGAGGCAGTGCCACAGGGGCATTTAATTCACAACCTGAGCTCACTGTGTGTTCCTCTCTTGGCTCTGCCTTCTCTTGTAATGGCCTTAAACTGAAGGAGGGCAGGTTTGGATTAGAGATGGGGAGAAATCCTTCCCTGGGAGCGTGGGCAGGCCTGGCACAGGGTGCCCAGAGCAGCTGTGGCTGCCCCTGGATCCCTGGCAGTGCCCAAGGCCAGGTTGGACACTGGGGCTTGGAGCAGCCTGGGACAGTGGGAGGTGTCCCTGCCCATGGCAGGGGTGGGATGGGATGAAGTTTAAGGTCCTTCCAACCCAAAGCAGTCTGGGATGAGTTACAGAAATGGTTTTTCTTTGCTGCAGTGCTGTGAATTGAGTTCCACACTCCCTGTTCTTGCCAGAGTAAATATAACCTGTCAGTCACTCATTAATTCTGCCCAGCTGGTACTGAAGAAGGCACCTCTCCTGGAAACAGGTGGAGCAGTGTTTCAGACATGGTCTGTTTCTAGCATAGTTCTTGAGAGTGCTTAACACTTCCTCACAAAAAGAGAAATAACCCTTACTTACCTTTGGACTCACTGGTGATCCTGCAGGGATCTGGTAGATCCAAGCTGAGCACAACAAACTTGCAGGGAGACAAGGGCTGCTTTAGGTGCATGACTTCTGCTCATGCATCTTGTTTTTTCCAGGGTTAGTCACAAAATAAACATTTTATTGAAGGGAAATAATTCAAGGAAAAACTTTATTCAAGGGAATAAATTCAGGTTTTTGACGTGGCCTCAGATACTCAGCTGGTTTGCAGAGCAGCCGTTTCTGAGGGAAGGAGCTGTGCACTATGGAATATACATTATTTTGCACATCTCTGCCTCTGGGTTTTTGCTCCTTGTGTGTGGCAGTGGCCCCCAGCTGTGCTGGCAGAGGGGAGCGAGCCCAGTACGGAGCAAGGATTCACTCTGAAGAGAATTCTTATACCTTTGGAAAACAACAGGAATGTGGTGAGCTGTTGCCAGTTGGAGTGAGGGATGGAGTGATGCAGGTTGTGAGGTGCTTTCTCATGGGGTCCTTTTGCTCTGCAGATGATGAACAAGGTGTTTGGAGGGACGGTGCACAAGAAGAGCGTTCGGGAGGATGGAGTGTTCAGCATTACCCTGGACAACACCTGCTCACTCTTCAGGTGCACAGACATTTCCAGTTCTCAAAGCAATATCAGTCTGGGAAAGGGTGTCTGGATGGGAGGAAGGTTATTAAAAAAAGAAAAAAGAGTGAAATGAGCTGATAATTGCTAATAAGTCTTTTACAAGTGTGGTCACAAATAAGCAGGTTACTCGTTGAGACAAATACTTAGGCATAACTTTCCAGTTGACTCTAGAAAAGCAGGTGTATTTTCTGAGAATATTGTGTAAACCCCTTATTTCAGAGTCTTCATTGAAAAGCTGTAAGTGCACCATGACCTGAGAATATTTGAGTTAAGCTCTTGTCTCCTGCTCTGCTGTGCTCTTGTATTTGTTGGTGCCCATCCAATTTTGGAAAGGGCACAGAAAATCCGACCCCATTCTTCTACCTTCCTTCAAAATTGCATTGTGATGTTTTATAAACCAGAATTAGATTTCTTGATAATTTTGTCGATGGCTCTCAAGTTCCTTGTAAAAAGTCTGGACATTTACTCATCCCTGGTGTTCCAGTTCTATTATCTTCCCTCTGTAGAGCTCCTGCAGAACAGTCTGATGTGCCCAAATTGTCCTGAAAACACATAGTTTTGAACAAGAAAAGTTCACTTTGTTGAAATAAAATGCAAGACTCCCAGCATCCTGATTGACTCCAGATGGCTCCCCACGTCCAGCAAGGGACTTCAATACTGAGGTGTTTGTAAGGAGAAACCCACAAACCCTTCAGAACTAAGATCAGTTCCCTCTTGCACGAGGAGTGTGTTGTACAGAGACTTAGGCAGCTTCCAAGGGAAGCATAAAGCTGCAGATGGCTGTTCCTGGGAAGGAAATCCTGCAGACATTTCAAATGCCCTGGTCTGCCGAGATGTGCTTTTGTTGGAATCCCTCAGGGCATCTCTTGGAAAGGCAGGGAGTTAGGTCTTTGTTCTTGAACTGATTCTAGTTTTTAATCTTGGTGTAGGGGCCTTCAGAAGGAAGAGCTTGTGCTCCTCACTCACGGAGATAGTGTGGATAAAGTAGCCGATGGATTCAAAGTGGTGGCACAGTCTGGGAACATCATAGCAGGTATTTATCTTATCCTGAATTTGTCTGTTGATAATGTTGGTTAAAGGAAAGAATCATGGCAGACAGGAGTTAGAGCCAAATGGGAACAGAGTAATAGCTCTTGTTACTTAATTGCCAAATAAATGAATTGTTTTTAACAGTTCCTGGTATATGTTTGTATGTCGAGCTGTCGTGATAATAAAGAAATAGACTTTACAAGGAGTGGTCCTGATTTAAATGTGGTTAAAAGTAACATTATTTATATAGTTTGTTGTTTTAAAGCATGCATGTGTTGTTTGTCTCAGAAATAAAATATTCTGTGCCCTTCAGGCAGGGGAGAGGGAAACCTGCACTGTGGTGTGCAGTGCCAGTGGAGTTTGGGTTTTGCACTGTAACAGTGCAAGTCAAGCACTGTTTAATTATTAAAGCTTTATTAACTTGTTATGTATTTAATATTGCATGAATGTTCAACTGAGCAAGAATAATGTAGGTACTGAAAGCAGGGTTTTAACATCACACAGAGATTGGCGGAGGAAATTGTGGGACCTTAGAATTTGGGTTTTGAAAGCCACTGGAGTTACTGAATCCCAGAGAGCCACTCCGAGTCTCTTGCTTGACTTGGGCATGCATTCAGTTCCAGCTTATTTATTTATTTTTGTTTTGTCATGTATACCAGGCATAGCAAATGAGTCTAAAAAACTCTATGGAGCACAGTTCCACCCTGAGGTGAGCCTCACCGTGAACGGCAAAATGATCCTGAAGAATTTTCTGTACGATATTGCGGGATGCAGCGGCACCTTCACCGTGGAGAACAGAGAACTCCAGTGCATCCAGGATATCAAAGAGAGGGTGGGCTCCTCAAAGGTCCTGGTGAGTTGAGTCAGAGCTGGGGGCTGATTTGCAGAAACACTGGCAGTTGCTGGGGTTTGGGAAGTGGGGAATTGGCGTGGTTTGGGTCATACATGGCCAGGTTTTTGGGGAGTTGCACAGCTGGGGCAGTGCATTGTCTGTGCTTTCCTTGACTGCTCTCCCTGTCCCAGCTGCACCTCAGCTGTGTGCTAACACGTTCCCTGTGGCCAGCTGACCCAGTGTGGGGTTCTTCCCCTTTCCCCTCGCCAGGTGCTGCTCAGTGGGGGCGTGGACTCCACGGTGTGCACGGCACTGCT
>NW_008238325.1:2652408-2662539 GCF_000691975.1 Corvus brachyrhynchos | reverse complement strand
CTCAGTGTTCCTTACACCACTCATAACTTCTCCCAAAACCTACCCTTAGTGCTGGGTTTCACTGATCTGCTGTTCCCAGACTCACGTACCGTGGCCAGGTCGGTGATGTGGAACCACCTCAACCTGGTCACAAAATTTAAACCTAAAATATTAGGCCTTATTTACTTGATTGGAGCATGCAGTGAGCTGCCCCATCTCTGTGGGTGTTGGTGTCTGGTATCTGCAGGTGGGCCACCGGCAGAGCAGTGGATTTGTGCCTTGGTCACTCCTCTGCTGAGGGATCCTGTGCAGCTCCTGCAGAACTCACTGGATTTCCATTTTCTCCAGTATCTTGATTAACACTTGGGGCTTCATTTCTTATCCTGAGTCTCTTTTGTTGTCAACTGTGAGCTCGTTTGAGTGATTGAATGCTACTATAGCCAAAATGACTTTTTCAAGACATTTTTTCTTGCTTTTAAAGAGGTGCATTTTAGTTGTTTTGGAGTGGCTTTTTGAGAACAAGGTGTTGATTGGCCAAAGGTTGGACTCAGTGATCAGGGAGGCCTTTTCCAACCTTCATGATTCTGTGAAGGAGTTCACTGAGAGAGCAGAAAGTGCCCAGATGTGGCTGATGAGAAGGTTCAAAAGCTTTTTGTACCTCAAGTATGAGGAGGTCAGAGAAGACCAAGTTTGTGCCAGCAGCACGAGCTGCTCTGTACGGCCTGTCTGGTGAATTACAGAGCAATAGCTGCCTGTTCTGGGTCTTATCCAGGGGTTCTCTTGTGTTCTGCTCAAGCAGTGTGGCACTGGGTGAGCAGTGCTTCCCACTGGCCTGGCCCTGGCACAGTGCAGGCTGGGCTGCAGTGTCCTGAGCTTTATTCCAAACACATTTTTCTAAATTTTATTTTATTATTTTTTAGTGGAAAATCCATGTCTTATTCTTGCACTCTGTGGAGCAATAAACCTGGGCTCTGGCAGGCAGCCAGAGGAACAAATTGAGGGAATCCCTTTGCTGCAGACACTCCTTCTGTAGGTCATGGAGTTCAGTGCTGCTGAAGGATGCCAGAGAGCCTCCCAGCTGATCTCTGGGTTGGGAACCTCTCTAAATTAAGAGACATAATGTAGCATGAGTAAATAGTGCATCATTTAATTTTGGTTGCAGAAAGGCCTTGGGGAAACACTGTCCTGTAAACTATTTAAAGCAAGTAAATTATAATCTAAGGGGGGAAACAAGAACTGGACTTGCATTTGGCTGCCTAACCTCACAATATGGAAAAAGCAGTAAGTTAATAAAGGAAATAAAAGGCTTTTGTTAAAATTAATTCCTGAGGTATTGAACATATTCAATGCAATTAATAGTCAAAGGCCCACAATGATTTTTATTTTGGGGTTTTCTTTTAAAACTTGCCATTTATTGTACAATGATTTTTATTTTGGGGTTTTCTTTTAAAAACAATAAATGGCAAGTTTTATTTTGTAACCTGCATAAAAATATTTATTGATTTTGTCAAACCAAAATCCCTGTGATTTTCTGCAGTGGTGAATGCAGCCCATTCATTCTATAATGGCACAACAACTCTGCCCATCTCAGATGAGGACAGAACTCCACGTAAAAGAATTAGCAAGACCTTAAATATGACTACAAGTCCTGAAGAAAAGAGAAAAATTATCGGTGACACCTTTGTCAAGGTAATGTTTATTTGTTGTTTGGTTGAATTTTTTAAATATTGTGATTCCTGGGTACATCTTCTACTGTTTAATCAGTGGCATCAGTGCTTGTGTAAGCTGTGGATGACCCAAGAAGCCTTTGGTAAGTGACAGGGAGAATATTTAACAGGCACTGATGTTCCTGTACTTTGGAGATTTTTTTTTTTTCCATCTTCTGTTGAACAAAAGCTGGGGTTACAGGACTGCTTGAGCAGTGCGACAGTGCAATCCTTAGTTTGCTGATTGATTGTGATCCTTTTGCAGCTCTGTACCATTTGCTGGACAGTTCGTTGTCTTCCTTGAGACCTCTGACAGCCCCAAAGCACTGTTTGTTTTTCTGCCCACCCTGCAGATTGCCAACGAGGTCATCGGAGAGATGAACCTGAAACCTGAGGAGGTCTTTCTTGCTCAGGGAACCCTCAGGCCTGACCTCATCGAAAGCGCTTCCCTGGTGGCCAGTGGCAAAGCTGAGGTGATCAAAACCCACCACAACGACACCGAGCTGATCCGCAAGCTGCGCGAGGAGGTGAGGGGCAGGGGGCTGCTGCTCCTGGCTCTCCCGGAAGGCTGAGCATCCAAAAACTTCCCTCTTTTGCTGCTCTGACTGTCCTGCACTGATGGGACCCTGTTGGGACAAGGCCTGTGAGACTCTGGTGTGTTTTTGTGCTTCATCGCATTTCCTTTGTTGCCTTGGGTCTGTTCATCTGAAGTGCAGAAAAGCTTTTTAAACACCTTTCTGTGCACAGCTCTTTGGTATTAGCATGTGAGGCAAAGGTAGGAGAGTGCCCTGATTTGATTTTTCTGGCATCAGAATGGTGAGTTCTCTACCTGTATTGTAAAATACCCTAAGAAAGAACCAACACAGGAGAGAGGCCTCACCCAGCAATTGGGTGGAAGGTGCTCAGTTAACACCAACTCCACCCACAGGAGAGAACTAATGATCCCCGTGTCTCATACTGATCCCTCCACAAAGTGTTTTCAAGGCTTTGGGGTTGGTTTGAACATCCAGCAAAGACGAGAAAGGTCTGAATTGGTGCAGGCAGAGCCAGCCTGAGCTTACAGCTCTGTCTGCTCTGCTGGAGCTATGGATTCTTCTGGCACAAGCTGGAACTTCCAGGTCTCACCCTTTGTCCTGCAGCTGTTCTACAAAGCCCACGTTCACATGGAATTTCTTTCCAGTGTTTATGGAATCCTTGGCACTGGTGCTGTGAGGTCAGGCCAGCTCCTAAACATTTGAGGTTTTTTGTTTGGATATATGAGCTGGAGTGTAAATTGCCTTTTTTATTTATTCTTTTTCTTTTATAGGGTAAAGTAATAGAACCACTGAAAGACTTTCACAAAGATGAAGTGCGAGTGCTGGGAAGAGAACTTGGTCTTCCTGAAGAGCTGGTTTGCAGGCATCCCTTCCCAGGTAAGGGAGCTGGGGGATCACAGCAGGGTTCTTGAGCAGATCCAGAATAACTGCAGTATGTTGGAGTATAAAGCTGATCTCTAAACACAGAAAAAAGTCGATTTAGGTTTTTACTTAAGCACAGTCTTTCAGGAAAAGATTATTTGAGAGCAGCTTGATAAATTTATGTAATGTTTTATAATTGAGTTCACTGCCTTTGGTTTTGGTGGGAGAAGCCAAAGCAGGAGTTCTCAAAAAGTGCAGTGAGCACTGCCTGAGCTGCCATGTGGATCTTCCCTGCAGTAATGGCTTGGCTCTGCCTTTCCAAGGGGCATTTGCTGTCTTGGAAGTAAATGCTCAACATTTCTAACACGAGTTCTCCACCAGAAAACAGCAAAGTGGATAATTGTGGGTTGGTTTCTTTCTGTCTTTGAGGGTGTTAAGACAACTGAAGCTGAGATACAATGGCAGAATACGCAGTGCTCAGTGGCTGACTCACTGTTCCACATTTTCAGGTGAAAATTAGCTTCCTGTTATTTAGGATAATGTTTTTTCAATGTTGCTTTGCAGGGCCTGGCCTAGCAATCAGAGTGATCTGTGCTGAAGAACCTTATGTGTGCAAAGACTTCCCAGAAACAAACAACATCTTGAAAATAGTTGCAGATTTTTCTGCAAGTGTGAAGAAGGTAAGGAAATTCTAAATTTTAATTTTGAGTGATGGTTCTGTAGTGACCTGCAGTGAGGTTTAGTCTGCTAAAAGGTTCAAAGGACTGGTTGGTGCTCTTTAAGGAATGCTGCCTCCCAGCACAGCTCAACTGAAGCTGTTCAGTGGAATTTTTAGTGCTGTGACTGGTGCATGTGTTGAACCATTTCTGGAAGATGGAACTTTATTTACCTTTCAGATAATAAACAGATTCTGTTGCAGTTAAACTTCGTGCAGATGAGATCACATAGAGTCAGGAAAAGATCTTCCCTCCTGAAAGAGTTGTAACATTTTAGGTTTGCACACCGCAGAAATCACTGGGTGTGTAAATGCGAGTGCAGGAGCTGGTGCTCGCCAGGTGCCCTGTTCCAAAACCTGGAGTTTTTAATGGGTGGTGTTTCACTTCTACACCTCCTGACTCTTCTGCCCTTTGTGGTGGCTGTGAGTCATTAGAGGGGTCGGCTCTGAGGTGTGAGTTCAAAACAACTTCCAGAACCTTTTTGGTAAATCCTGAAGGGCAGGGATTTCCATCTGCCTTTCCTTTAAAACACATGGAATTGTGGTGCCATAAAACTGAAAAGTGCAGCTTTGTGAAGGAGAAAATGAGCTCAGGAAAAGAGCTTCCCCTATGGCCTTGGAGAGCTGCAGCTTAAAATGCAGTGTAATCACAGGAAAGTGCTTTTGCTAATGCTTGATTGTCAAATGAGAGGTATCTTTTAAATAGTTCCAAGGGGTAAATGTAGACTAAGCAAACAGTTACTTAAATAACGATTTTATTTGCGCTGTGCAAGTTCTGTTTGAGGGCCTGGGAGTTTCATTTAATTTCAATTTATTGTTCTGCATCCTTGCCCAGCCTCATACGTTGCTGCAGAGGGTGAAGGCGTGCACGAGTGAGGAGGACCAGGAGAAGCTGATGCAGATCACAAGCCTACATTCACTGAATGCCTTCTTGCTACCAATCAAAACTGTGGGAGTGCAGGTACAGGGCTCCTTCCAGGAGTGTTCTGGGAGCTGCTTCCCAGCAGGGGCAGCCTGTGGGGAAACATCTCTGCTGCTCAGGGGCTGGGAATACAGAGCTTGGCTCAGGAAGGGGACCTGGAGGTGCTGTGCCAGCCTTGTCCCGTGTGGGTGGGAGTGCAGGGCAGGTGTTGGGGTCCCTGAGCAGTCAGTGCCAGGGGCTCTTTGGGGCACTGTCCAGCCCCGGGGCTGCTCACTCACAGTCCACTGCTGCAGCCCCCCTGAGCTCTGCTGTCACCCTGCTGGCCCCACTGAGGCTCAGGAGTGCTCGGCTGCATTGGGTAAAAATCCCTCTTTCCTACATTTGGATGTGGTTGCTGCCCTTTCCAGTGCTTTTCTGAACGTGCTAATCCCTCTCCTTGGGAGAGGAGGAGCTGGAGCAGTGCAGGGAGCACTGGGATCTGTGCAGCAGCTGGGCTCCCTTCCCTTTCCCTCCCTGTGGGCACAGGGACACGCCCAGGTGCAGGTGCTGAGCTGGCACTCTCATGGAACTGTGCAGTAGCTTGGGAGATTTCCTTACTGAGCACTCATGGCTGTACAGCACCTTGCTCTGCACTCTGTGTTGAATTCCTCCTCATATTTTATTTTCAGCTGCGTGTGGCTCCCGTGGCTCTTTGCAGTCAGCTTTGGTTACTGTTTCAGGATGCAGTGTCATCAGATTTCTGTGCTTTCTCACCAAAATACCAACACTGGCCACTGCAGATGAGTCTTGCTAGTCTGAATATTTCTTTTTACAGCTCTGTCATCTTGCTCTTTGTTTTCTCACCCACTCAGTCTCTCACTGATGTCACCAGCTCAGTGTCTGCCAAATGTTGGCCCAAACTGTGGTCCTGTCACCTGCAGGATGGACAGGAAGGCATTGTGAGTTGTTCTGGCAGCAAAGCTCACATTCAGTGTGGTTATTTCTGTTCTGCAGGGTGACTGTCGCTCATACAGCTACGTCTGTGGCATCTCCAGTAAAGATGCTCCACACTGGGAGTCCCTGATGTTTCTTGCCAGGCTCATACCACGCATGTGCCACAACATCAACAGGTGAGTATTGAATTACCTTTATTTTTAATTATCTAGTTCATGTATAGAAGTTTAGCTGGTGTAAACATTTCCCTGTTTAATCTGGGGTGTACTATTTTTGTATGTTGGACAGGTGTATCATACAGAGGTCACAAATACTCAATAAATCAAAATATGGATTTATTTCCAGCTTGAAAAGAAATTGCTGGCCTATATCCTTGGATTAGGCAGCATCCACTATAATTCATGCAAATCTCTTCTGCAAGACTCCAGCCTGGTGCTGAGCTGTGGTATGCTGCAGTTTGGTTTGCCTTTGTGTCAGGAGGGATTTGTGTGGGGCTGTCAGCTCTGATGGCACAGGGAGAGCTGCAAAGCTGGGCAGTTTGATCGTAACTGAGCTCTCTGAGGATACATTTTCTCCCTACTCGAGTCTGTAACTTTCCCAGCAGCTGAAGGTGCTTAGACATGAAATCAGCTCTGGAGAATTATACCCTCCTTGCCTGGCTGTGGGATTTCTGCCAAAACTGCTTAGAACTGCTTGTAGCAAAACTTCATTTTCTCACATAAGTGACACCTACTGACAGAGCTTTTACTCTGAAGGGTGAGACCTGGAATTGCAAGATACCTGTTTAAATTAAGTGCAGAGGGGACAAAAGAAGGCATAAATCAGGATTGCCTGTGCAGTTTCAGAGTATGTCAAAAAAGGAAAATAAAAGCCAGTTTCTGGCTTTAGAGCGCTGCTGATTTCTTTAAGCTCTGCTGGATTTGATGCTGCCCTCCTGAACATCCCACATCTCTGGGAGTTCTGCTCTCCCTGGGGTCTTTGCAGGCTCCACTGCTGTTACAGGGACAGTGAGGAGGGCACTGCCATAGTTGGTCTGCTGCCCAGCTGTGCTTGCAGGCTTTGTATTCCAAACAAAAATACACAGTATAAACTGGCATATCTGTGTGCTTTGGAATTTAGACAAGTGCTCCTGGTTTGTATCTCCAGACTCCAGCAGCTGCTGTGGACATGTCGTGGTAAATCTGTGCACGAGGCCACTCAAACTCTGCCTTTTCTTCTGCAGCATCTGAAACACAAGGGATGAGATTAAAAATGTAAAGCTGGTGTGACTGCTTTGAATTCAGATGTTTTGGTGCAGATGTACTTCTGTAGATTCATAAATTGCAGTTAGTGCCCTGTGCTGAAAACGCTTCATTAACAATAAGGTGTAGCGTTTGATGCGGGGTTTGGTGGTCTCCTGTTAAAAACTGTAAGCAAGATGAAACATTATGCTGTTCCTAGCTCTGATTTCTCGCTGTAGCACTGAACATGCAGGTTTTAGGCAATCTGGTTTATTCTGTGTGTGGAAAATGTGGTTTTCCCCACCCTGTGTGTTGCAGAGTCGTGTACGTGTTTGGCCCCCCTGTCAAGGAGCCCCCCACGGATGTCACCCCCACCTTCCTGACCACAGGAGTCCTCAGCACTTTACGTCAAGCTGACTTTGAGGCTCACAACATTCTCAGGGAGTCTGGTAGGTGCTCCACCTTTACCCCAGGGGTCAGACTCACAGTTGCAGATCCCTGCAAACCTCATGGATGTAATTAGAGTGGTGCTGTCAAAATCTACAAGCAAATGTCTCCAAAAAAGTCATCAATTAATGGGATGACAGTGAAAAGTTGTGGAAGCTGATAGCTAAAGGACAGGAATTAATTTTAGGGGATTTTTGGGACTGACCTGCTTCCAACACACCATGAAGCTCAAAGCTGTGGTGCTTCACTGCAAACCTGTGCAAAAAGTACTGTCAGGCAGCTGAAAGTCACCCAAATCCCTTCTCTTTGCTATGTCAGTGTTCACCTGGGGTGAAGAAACTTGACATAGTGTTGGTTTTGGGGAAAGTCCAGATGCCAAGTTTCACATGGGGGTGATGCTCATGGCCTGTGGTGGTTTCAGGTTTCTTAACTTGAAGTCAAAGCTGTGTTTGTCAACCCGAACCCTGCACGGCCAGGGGGTGTGGAGTCCCCTGGACGTGCTACGCAGGCAGAGCCTGGGAATAAATAGTTCTGAGGTTCAGCCTCTTTAGTTTTTTGCTTAATTACCTTTGGAGATGTGATCTGTGTGGGAAGCATTGCATCAGCCCTGCCTGTATTTCGTATAAATCAAGTTACAACAGATCCCCCTCTTTGAGGATCCATACTCAGGTTACAAAGCTGTGTGAACAGAATTTGTGCAGAATTAACCTCAAAAGGCTGAGATAACACTGTCGGCTGTGTTGGTAAAGCTGTAGCTGTGTCTCGCTAACTTTTGGTGACACTTGGCTTTGTGTGAATGAATTGCTCCTAAAAATAAGCTTGGAGTTAAGGTTTAGTGAAAAAACCTCCCTGTGCAGCAGCTCAGGCCAGGGCTGGCAGAGGGAGAGAGCCTGAGCAGCATGAGCTCCACACATCTGGATTTTGGACCTTTAGGTCACTGAAACGGGGAGATTGGGGGCTGTGCATTGCCTTTCAGGAGATGTTTAAAATCAGTGAAATGTGATCGTCTGGAGTTACCTGCCCACCACCAGCCAGGGACACTGGAGAGCTTCCTCCTGATTAAAGACTATTCAAAGAATATTTCAAAGAGATATTTGTGAAGGGCTCTTTATTGGGATTGATATGGGAACAGATAAAAGCCCATGGTTTTATGTTATGTGGGAAGGAAAGTGGCTCTTCAGTAGATGCACAGTGAATTACAGGGTAACACAGATTAGCTGGGATTTTTCTGCATGCCTGCAAAGTCTGAGGATCATCTTAAATGGCAGTTTCTAGAATCCCAGAATGGTTTGGGTTGGAAGGGACCTTAAGGATCATCTGTTCCCCCCCTGGGGCCACTTTCCAGTGTCCCAGGCTGCTCCAAGCCCCATCCAGCCTGGCCTTGGACACTTGCAGGAATGGGGCAGCCACAGCTTCTCTGGGAACTTGAGGGCCTGGTGAGCACTGAGTGCTGGTTTGAGCAGCTGTAGAGCTGCAGCACTGCCTGTGACCTCGGGCTGTGGGACCAGAGGGAGCAAATCCCACAGGATGCAGAAGCAGCTCCTGGTTTAGAGCTGGAAGCACACATGGGAGTTGCGCAGAACTTGTGTCACTCTTGTGCACCCAACCAATGCCCTCTGTGCCCTGTGTGCTGCAGGCTATGCTGGGAAGATCAGCCAGATGCCAATCATCCTGACCCCGCTGCATTTCGACCGGGACCCCCTCCAGAAGCAGCCCTCGTGCCAGAGGTCTGTGGTCATCAGGCCCTTCATCACCAGCGACTTCATGACGGGCATCGCAGCCACGCCGGGCAGCGAGGTGCCCGAGGAGGTGAGGGGGCCCCAGCTGCCTGCCCCACGAAATCTGTGCTCTACGTGGCTCACTCTGACTTTCCTCTCACTCTCATTCACTTCGATTTTCTTGTGATTTTTTTCTCTCTTATAAATAATCACTAGGAAGAATATTGTGGTGTTTGGGGGAAAAAAGCTAACAAAATGAGGGGCTGGCAGATGGGTATGACAAACTTGAAGGCTTTCCAGCAGAGCTGAGCCAAAATACCACCAATTAAAGAAAGAATACCCCAGCCATTCCTGGGATTTGGAATTAAATTTTGCATCAGTAATTGGAAACTTCCTGGCGTTATGAATTGCCTTTGTCTGGCACTTCTGCTTTCACTGGAACTTGCAGTTTAATGTCTCAGTGTCTGTTTGCTCTTTAGGTCACTAAAAGGACTTAGGAGTCAGTTTCCTTTTTTTTTTTTTTTTTTTTTTTTGTCCTCTGGGAAATTTTATCCATGTTCAGTCAAGTACTTTGTCCCTCTGGGAATGCTCTGTAGGAGCAGGATTGACCTTTTTTTTTTAAACACACTTTAGGAGCATATGAGCATTGTTTAGTAATTGTATATACCTGAGCTCCTCTACTTTAAGGCAGCCTATCCATGAAAAACAACCAATTCAGGTTGCCATGTGAACTGTCCCCTTGTATAAAATGAGGATTCATTTGACCTCAGTGTTTGTGTTTAAAAACAACCAAACACCATAAAACCCACCCCCAAACAAAAACCCTGCATTCTTCAAAATGAAAAATGGTCATTTTAAGGCTAGGTAATAGTGTGGTGACTAAATAACAGAGGTTACAGAGAATAATCATGTTTATGGGGGAAATAATAATGTTTTTCTATACAGAGCAATGTTAATGTTAATTCATGCTTGCACTATAGACAGTGTGTCATGCAAGGGGTGTTGGGAACTGTGGGGTTTTCAGGGAAGCTGAACTTCTGAGGATCATCAAATTCTCATCTAGAATATTCCTGCTAACATAGATTAATTGTGAG
>NW_008238325.1:2648004-2652346 GCF_000691975.1 Corvus brachyrhynchos | reverse complement strand
CTTTCCCTTGGCAGCTTCTGGTTTTCTTTTGGCAGGGGTTGGTTTCCCCCAGCTGTTCTCTGTGCTTGGTGGCCCAGCTGGAGGTGCTGGTGCGAGGGGAGCCAGGGAGGGACTGGCAGGAAGGGGCAGCACAGTGTTGCTGCTGAACTCCAGGGAGCAGCTTTGAGCCTGGGCAGTTCTGTCTGTGCCAAACTCAGCAAGCCCCAAGTGTAGCTGTACCACAAACGAGAGGTTTTCTTTTAGCTGATTGTATTTCCTGCCTGGTGGCACTGTGCTGACAGCAACAGGCTCTTCTCTCTGGTGTCCAGCAGAATTGGTGTGAGCAGTTTGCCCTCAAGCTTTTTGAGGATGATTTTCATCAGGTCTGTGTCACATGCTTTCTTCTGATATTCTGTTTCCCCTCCACCACAGGTTGTGTTGAAAATGGTGGCAGAGATCAAGAAGATCCCTGGCATCTCTCGGGTGATGTATGACTTGACATCAAAGCCACCAGGAACTACGGAGTGGGAGTAATTAACTGTTCCCTATCCAAGTACTGTGTGCAGTCTAAATCATATCAGAAACCATTCCCAGTGTTGACATGCAGTACTGTGAAAGAGTGACTGGAGCTGCTACATCGCATCAGATTCCTCTCCTGGAGCATAATCCTGCAGTTCAGAGCTGTGCTGGGGATGAGAGCAGCGTGGGGCTGAGGATTGTACGGGTAAATGATGGTGGCAGCGCTGCCGGGACAGGCCCCTCTGCTTTGCCTTTGTCGTTCCAGTCCCCGTGTTCTCCTGTGTTCTGTTACTGTCATTTCAGTGTCTCTTTGTTTTTGTACACTGTGTAAAAAGAGACAGTTTATTTACTTCTACCAAAAGCATTGTTACAGCCCAAACATGTAAAAGGAGTTAATTCTTTGTGACCAACCGCTTTGGGACAGATTTATTATAAATAAATATTTTGCCAAATGGAGTAGTGGGTACTGTTGAGTCGTGGAGTGGCTGTGTATGCTGTGTCCTGTGTTCTGTGCTCCTGGACCCGGCCCGAGGCACCAGGGCTGGGCAGTGCTGACCTCTGTGGCACCGCCGTGTCCGTGTGTCTGTCCCTGCTCGCCTGGGCCCAGGAGAGCTCCCGGCTCCTTCCCGTGGCTCACCCGGGCACTGCAGTGGCTCTGAGGGCTCTGGGGATGGCAGGAGGGCAAACCTGGCAGGGCAGCTGGGCAAGCTGTGGCAGCCGAGCTCCTGCACCTGTGGCTCCTGTGTGTCCCCAGCGCTGCCCCTGTGCTTCCCTTGTACTTGATGACAGTTTATTTTCTACACATTTGCTCTGACAGGGTTTTTTTGGGGTGTGTGTTGTGCTTAGCTCGATCTGTAAGATCACTCTAGTTGTTAGTGTGGAGCCCTGGTCGGGGTGAGCTCCCCATCCCTGTAGATCTCCTGTCGCTCGTGTTCTGCTGTTCGTAGTGAAG
This sequence comes from Corvus brachyrhynchos, assembly GCF_000691975.1. Classification (NCBI taxonomy): domain Eukaryota; kingdom Metazoa; phylum Chordata; class Aves; order Passeriformes; family Corvidae; genus Corvus; species Corvus brachyrhynchos. The sequence continues at coordinate 2,650,896 of NW_008238325.1, read as the reverse complement.
CAATAATTTGAGATGGTTACTGGACAGGAGCTTTCTGATGTTTTGAGGCAAAGCCATTTCCATCCACCTGTCCTGTGGCAGGAACAGTTGGATTCTGACCTGAGCAGGTTGCTGGGTGCCTGCTGGTACCCCCACTGGGGGACCTGCAATGTGCATTCATCCCTCTTATCCTGATTTTTTCGTTTAAGCAGTTGTGTTTTGTTCAGCTGCAAGATCACTGTAGTATTACGGGGTAAAATACTTGGTTTAAACTGTTCAGTAACATGGAGTATTTCATGGCTGTAGCTCCTTCTCCCTGCCCTTGCCTGGATTTGGGAACTGGAATAATATTGAACCTGTTTGTTCCATATTTTTCTGCACACGCATTTTCCTGCTCTTGCATTCCCTGCCTACACACTATGGAAATTGGGTTTGGAAATCTCTGCTCCTAGGAAATGGCCAACTGGTGTAAATGGATTGTTTTTGCCTGTGTCACTGAGGGTGTTTTGCACGAGGGGGAGGAGGTGGTGTGTCCGAGCTCCGAGGGCTGCTGGGGACAGGGGCTGCAGGAGGGCAGCAATTGGGGTGGGGAGCTCTGCCTCCCCTCCAGCCCTGCTGCAGGAGGGCTTTGCAGCTTGGGCAAGTGCAGCTTAATTGACGTGGGCAAATTGAGCTGAATTGATAACTCAGTCACCTCCTTTTTAGAAGGGGGTGGTGATTTGCACCTACACCTGTCATAAGCTCTCTGAGCTTCAGTGGTGCCAGTGATTATTGATTCCTTTGCTGCAGGAAGGGGGTCTGTGGTTGGTTAAACCCTGTAAATGGGTGTTTGCTGGGGCAGGACCTGTCCCAGCCGGTAAAAGCTGATCTCAAAGAGAGCTCCCCAGTGAAGTTCCAGTGCATTTAAGTTTGGCAGGAAAGGCTGAGGGCAGCTGTTGTCATTTCTGGGTGGTATGTTGCTCAGAAGGGTGCAGAGACAAGAGCTGAATCTCTGGTGAGATGCAGAACCCCCTCAATTCTCACAGCAACAGGCTCGTCCTTGTGGCTGCCACGGCTGTGTTGCCTTGACAGCAAACAAGCAGAGCTGAAGGAATCACTAAAAATAATGCAAATAATACAGAGAACTCTGAAACCCAGCCCCTGCTGGATTGTGCCCGGGCTGTTGCTGTGTAGCTGGAGCTGCAGTTTGTCTCCTGTGGTTGTGATGTAGCTGGGGTAAAGTGTGCCCACAGTGAGGGCTGGGGCTGCAGGGGAGGTGGTGCCTCTGGGACACACCCTGCAGCTCTCCTGGGCAGGAACCTTTTATTCCCTGCATGCTGCGCCCTTGGAAAAGTCCTCCTTGGAGCTGCGTCCTAACTCTGGGCAGGATCTCTGCTGTGCACTGTGACCATCCTTTAACCCCTGAGCTGCGTCCCCTCTGCATTCCTGGAGCTGGGCAGCAATTCCGTGCTCTTCTTTAGGTCAGAAAGTTGGATATTGAACATTTTAGGCATAAAGTATTGCACTATAAATCAAAATGTCTTACTGAAATGGAGTCTGTGCCCCTCAGCCCCTGCCCTGTGTGCCAGCTGTGCGTCGTGGCCGTGCTGGGTTGTTCTGGGAAGGTTGGTGTGCTCATCCCAGCAGTTCTGGATGTTTCTGTGGAATCCCTGTGTCCTGGACAGCCAGAGTGGAGAGAAACATCATACTCTGTTCACATTTCTTAAAAACCAGTTATATTTAGCACCTAGTTTACAAACTAATACCTGTAGCTGCCCTGTACAATTGTTCACCCTGAGTCTTCAGTAAAACATGTCAGCAATTAGAGGAATTTGTATCGGGGGCACTCCCCATCAGTCTCAATTTTTAACATTTTTCTGCTTGTGAAATGATAAAGTACTGTGAGCCTTAATTTTTATCCACAAATAAAAATATTATGTTTGAACCTTGGTGTGGCTCTTTTTTTTTTCTTTTTTAGGGGCTTAGGTGTAGAAACTATATTATGAATGGGAATGTATTTGGGGTTGAAAAAGCTGGGTTTATGGATGTAATTGATTTAAATGTGTGCTCAAGGGCCCCTTTACAGCTGGGATATTTTTCTTGTGGTTCCTTCCCTAGAGTGGTTTGGGATACAGCGGTCAATATAAAGCTGCTTGCAGGACTTCTTCCCTTTTTTAAATGTTATTTAGGGTGGAAAAAAACATTGTGGGGTGTAGGTTACGGACGGGGATCTCTATAAGCAGATCTTTGAACATGCGGTTTATTGCAAAGGGCGTGGGTATAGGGGCACTGCTCAGAGCTGCCAGACTCAGCTCGGAGCAGGCCCAGGAGAGCAAGAGAGTAAGCGGGTGAGAGAGAGAGAGAGAGCGAGTATGAGAGTGGAAGAGAGGAGTGGAAAAAAAAGGGCTGGACTCTTGGTTACAATACAATAAATCATCTTCTGTACTGAATATTCTAATTGTCACTAACCAATCTAATACAAGATACAAATCCTATAGCATTTACATACAGCCTATAAGAGTTCTTATATTACCATAGAGTGTTACATCTTAACTTCTAAAAACTACTCTTTGGACCCCTTCTGCTGAGCTAGTAGGGTCTGCTCTGACCCTTGGACCTGCCTGCAAGCAGAGGGTATTGTTCCATCAAGAGGGGATTACCTTCAGTCGGCCATACCATTGTTTTCTAGTTGTTCAGTAACTAAGACTTGGTATTTCAAAAGTGGCTTTCATTTCGATGTTGCCTGTAGTTTTCATATTCCCAAAATCTTTTGTCAGGCAATCATATTTATAGGGCTTTCCTGTTTCATCTTCCCCAACAGTGGGGTAAACGAAGCTTTGTGGGGAGCCAAGTTTGAGTTGTGTGTTCATTAAGAGAAGTGTTCATTAGGGAGAAGGGTGTCTGCCTTTGCAGGGTGCAGTGGGCTGGGGACAG
>NW_008238325.1:2641421-2647930 GCF_000691975.1 Corvus brachyrhynchos | reverse complement strand
CCGAGTCCTGGGCTGCGTTTGTCCCCGGGAGCCTGCAGAGCCTTTGGGACGGGGACGCTCTGGGCTCCCACAGCTCTGCCCTGGTGGCCCTGGCTCCTGTCGGGTTTGTGCCCAGGAATGATGTGGCTGCCCCTGGGAAATGCAGCTTTTATCCCCGGGAGATGCTTCCAGCGCTGCTCTTGCAGTAATTTTGTTACAGTTTGGGCCAGGTGCCCTGGGACAAGTCACTGTCAAGGGCCCAGCCTCTTCTCTAGTGGCTGGAGCTGGCCCAGCTCTCAGGGTTCTGTGCTGTGGAGGGGAGATGCTGCTTGGGACTCTGGGAATGCAGGAGGAATCAGTTGGATTTGGGGGTTTTAGAGGAAAAGAGGAGGTTTTCTGGATGAACACTGGAGTGATGCCCACCTGCTCCCGGGCACTCTCAGTGGCAGAGCCCGGGGGTGGATCAGGGCTGAAGGAAAACCTGTGCCAAGGGAGCTCAGCAGCCAGCCCTGGATGGTGGAGGGGATGGGTGGGAATGTGGAGGAGCGGGCACCCAGCAGCACACACCCCCAGGCTCGGAGGTGGCTGAGTCAGGGCTGGGATTCAGGATGATCTTTGTGCTCTGCAGAGCTGGGGTTTATTTTTAGTCCCTGTGTGGTGCTGATTGCCATGGCAATGCCACGGCACCGGGCTCCATGGATGCGCTGGTGCTGCTCCGGGACCGGGAGAGCCTGGGCTGGGGACAGGGCTCTGGGCCGTGCTTTGGGATGGAGTGACAGCTCCGTGTCCCCTGTCTGCTCCACGGTGTGGGTACAGCTCACAGCCAGAGCGGGGGCTCCCAGCTCTGGAAACCAAACACAATCCTCCAGGAGCCTGGCTGGGAGCAGGATCTGCGCTGAATTCATCCTGGGAGCGCTCACCTGCTCAGCAGGGAACCGACTGCTCGGCACCTGCTGGGCTCAGCAGCTCAGCCTTCGGTCTGAAATTCGTGCAGAAAAGTAAAGAGCGTGGGGGTGGCTCTGCACCTTCTCGTGCTGTTTGAGCAGGTCAGGGATCGTCAGACTCCGAGGCCTCCTTCAGCCCTGCCCAGCACAGCCACGCGCCTCCAGAGAGGTCTGAGTGCCTGGACTCTCCTTGACCTTGGAAAACTTTCCCCTTTCTAATCACGGGTTGCTTGGTCACTACTTGGTGCAACTCAGAGCAAGCCCAGAAGAGCTGCTCGTGAGTGACCTCCCTGAACTCAGCAAAGAGGGAAAAAAGAGGTAATTAACATACCCCGGAATTTTTCTCTTCACTTGGGTGTGCTGGGACTGGCCTTTGGCCCTACAATCCCATCTAGAAATTATTGGAGAAGATAAAAGGCTGGAGAGAGCCACTTCCACTTCAGATTTTAATTTCAGCAGATTGGCTCACTCGAGGCTGCTGTGACCTGGTGCCCTTCAGGGAGGCAGCTGGGAGCTCTCCGAGGGGCTGCTCTCAGGATTTGGGTTAACAGGTGGACTCCAAGATCTTAGAGGTCCTTTAAAAGCGGGCTGACCACAATTCCATGCTGTGGAAGCAGGTTTGCTGAGGATGCCCAGGCACAAACCTGCTAGCCGAGCAAAGGTTCATAAGCCACCACATTTGAGCGCTGTCAGAGCAGGGTGAGCCACTTAAACCCAATTAAACACCTTAATGAATCTTTCCCTGATGGGGTTTCAATTACCTGGAGCAGAGGAGAGCTGGGAGCAGCAGAGCCTGAGCTCCATGGCTAATTGGATCAGGAGGTGGGAATGACTGGGCTCCTGTGGGACCAAATTCCTTGGTTTGCTTACGGATCACTGACATCTACATCCCAAATCCTTGTACCTGGGCAAGGCTTGGGGTTTTCTGCTTAAATCTCTCTAAACAGGGCCTTCCAGGTGATTAACTGCTGCTCATTTATGTGTCCCCAGAGGATCCTGTCTGTGTGTGCAGAGGTTTGGGGTGTGCGGGTACGGAGCTGAGAAAATGTGGGGAACAGATGCTGAGAGGCTGCTGTGGGATGTGCAGAACAGGGGTGGATTTGGAGATCATTCGGAGAGAGGATGAATTGTAAACGTGTTTTAGTAGAATTACTGGGGAATTGCAGGATCAGACTGTGTGTCCTGCATTCCTTTACTCTGGAATGAGACACTGACAGGCTGGGAGAGCTGGGAGTGCTCAGCTGGAGAGGAGAAGCTCCAGGGAGAGCTCAGAGCCTCCTCCAGGGCCTAAAGGGGCTGCAGGAGAGCTGCAGAGGGACTGGGGACAAGGCATGGAGGGACAGGACACAGGGAATGGCTTCCCAGTGCCAGAGGGCAGGGCTGGGTGGGATCTTGGGCAGGAATTGTTCCCTGGGAGGGTGGGCAGGCCCTGGCACAGGGTGCCCAGAGCAGCTGGGGCTGCCCCTGGATCCCTGGCAGTGCCCAAGGCCAGGCTGGACATTGGGGCTTGGAGCAGCCTGGGACAGTGGGAGGTGTCCCTGCCCATGGCAGGGGTGGCACTGGATGGGATTTAAGGTCCTTCCCACCCAAACCATTCCTCCACTCTATCAAAATAAATTTGTGGTGCAGGAAGTCAGGATGGGCTTCCTGTGTGTGACATTGTGGGGCCTTGTTGGCCAGCACAGAGGTGTCACTGGAACGGCACATCCTGCTGGAAAACGGCTTAGGAGATTTTAAACCAGGTTTAAAAGGGGCCCTGTGTGCATTAACTCATCCAGGCGACCTCCTGCTTCCCCGAGCAGAAAACAGCTGCTGCAGGGGCTTTAGAAGCTTCTCTTATTTACATCTGAAAACAGGAGGTTTGGCTAAAAGGGTGCCTGAGCCAGCGGAAAATGGATTAATCCCGAGCTCTGATCCTGGGGGCTCCAGGCTGGGTGCTACTGAAATGTTCTGCTTTAAAACCAGTGGCACAAACAGCACTGGGGGTTTAAGGCTGGTTTAGGGCTGGTTTAGGGCTGGTTTAAGGCTGTTGTGTCCCTCTGCGTCCCTCGGTGTTCCCGGGCCCTCCCTTGGCTCCAGGAGCTCAGGATTGTGTTTAATTCCCTGTAAATGCAGGGCATTGCTCTGGGCACAAGGAGATTAACACGGGGCGGGGACAGGAGAGGGCCGTCCCTGGGAGACCCCTCGGCAGGAGGTGGTTCCCCTATTATGTGTGCAGCTCTAGGGACTGCAGCTGGAATAAAAATCAGATTTTAGAAAGTGTTTTAAGAAGAGACAGAGAAATTTTCAAAACCTGGAGTAATTTATTAATAAATATAATTTCTATAATATTATATAATTAATATAATAATCAGTTATAATTCATAATGAGCTCCTAAACATGTTTCTGTATGTTTATACAGTGTACAGATAAGTTAGAAATGCATAGTTATAATATTATATATTACTTTAACAGATGTTTGCCTAGAAAAAGGACTATAAAAGGAATACAGAAGGCAGGAGGAGCCCCCAGCCCTGAGCAGGGATCAGTTTGAAGTGTTGCTCACCCGACCATCACACCCTGCTCCTGTTTTTGGTGCAGCAGCTGGAGGGTTTTGGGGTGGGCTTGTCCCCAGCGCTCCGGCGTGTCCCGCTGGATGCCCGCGGCGCTGGGAACCGAGGATTCCAGTATCAATATTTCACGGCAGCTTTGCTTTCAGGAAATCAATCGTTCTGCAATTTTTATAAGGCGAGCCGGGCTCTCCTTACGCGCCAGGCTATAGAATCACCCGGGACACGATATCCGCTGGCCTAAGTGCCACATTAGGGAACATCCAGCCGCACAATGGCCCGCGATACCCCAACAATGCCCCACTGAGAGAGGGACAAATCGCCAGCAGCTGCTTTAATTTAATTTACCTCTGAGGTGACTGATACCTTTCAGCGTCTTTGGGAACAGCGGGGTGTTTCTGTGGTTAAGAGAATGACAAACACGGGAGGCTGAGGAAGCACAACGCGCCTTTTATGCAGCTCTTTGAGAACTTTGACTTGTGATAACCAACTTCTTCCACACGGAAGGACCTGAAGGATCTTACAAGGCTTCAACTCGAGCACGTGTAAAATAAGTATGCACTGCCTCACTGCTCAGGGTTGGCTTAAAGGCTCTGGAGTTGCTGGAAACCTTTTTCTTTCTGGGAAAGACTTTAAGGATAAAGGAGGAAACACGTTGGATCAGGCACAGAGCTGGAATGTTTTAACAGCTCAAAGTTTGAGTCGTTTTTTTAGAGTTTTGCAAAACTTCCAGTGAATGTCTTAGTGCCATGTCTGCTAAATAGGTCGGATAGCACCAGTTCTTGTCGGAGGTACATTTTATAGGATTTATTCCTAAAGGTGATGGAACTCCTTTCTGGAAAAGCAGCCAACAAGGGGGGGGGGGGGGGGGCCGTGAACCGAAGCCCGGTGAGCAGCCGTGTGTGGCTGCAGAGCAGGACGGCCCCTGCCGGGCTCCCAGCACACCTCACCCCCGACTGGGTCTGGCTCAGAGGGTCCCCAGGGCTGGGGAGACCCCGGACCGGGGGGTGGTGAGAGCCCAGCTGGTCCCACCTGGCTGAGAGGGGACCCGGCCGCAGCCGGGAGTGCCCGGGGGGGAGGGACGGAGGGAAGCGGGGACCCAAACCCTCCGGGGAAGCGCTGGGGGAAGGCAGGGCCACCGGGCACTGCTTGGAGCCTGGAAGCGTTGGGATGGGTGTTGGAAAGAGGCTGGGGGAGCTTCCAGCCTTGGGGATCTGCAAGGCTCAGGTGGGGCACCAGAGACCCCCCGAGCTCGCCTTGTCCTGATTCCAGGAATCCTTCCAGCCGGCCCCCACCCTCGGGAGACCCTGCGGGGCGCAGGGGGGTGACGGCTCTGCTTTGGGGTGATTACAATGATTTTGAGGCGATGGCTTTAAAATGCCGCTGTGTTGGAGGGGGTTTTGCTCTGGCTGCTCTGTCGGCACACGGCTCTGCCCGCGCTCCCAAAGTGGCTGCTGTGATTAGAGCTGTAATCTCTGTATCAGCTTTTACATTTCAGACCGGAGATGGGAATTAATGCGATTCCGGTGTCTTCCCTTTCATACATTTTCCAAACACCGTTTGCTCGGGAACACTCCGAACTTTGTTCTCATCCTAAGGGTGACCAAATCCCCAAATTTCTACAGATGCCTTGGAGAATGGGAGTCCCTGCTGCATGGGGCGACCCGAGGAGCTGCGGGAGGAGGAGCAGGAGGGCAGAGCGGCCGGCTCAGCGCCAGCGTGGCCAAGCGATGGGCACGGGGATGCTCCGGGTCGCGGCCGGCACGAACAGCGCCGCAATTTGCCCGGGCCAGCCCACGTGGGCGAGGGTTCGCCCTCAAGGTGACACGTGGGACTTCACCTCCGATGTTTACGGCGCTGGGGAGCCGGCCGGGTTTTCCAGAAGCCTCCACCGAAAGCCCTTGTCCGTCCGGGGCCAGCGGAGGTGCGATGCGTTTGGGGACTGTCCCCCGCCCCGGCTGCGGAGCCGCTGGCATGCGGGAGCCGCTACAGATGTCTCCATGAGAAGGTTGCAGCTCTTCTTTCTGGTTAAGCCCCGCAGACACGTCTCTAATTACAGCTTTGTGGCCGGCGCGAGGTTATAGAGGGAGAACGTGCGCGCTGAAATCACTTTCAATGATTTGAGGGCAGCGGCTCGGAGCCGTCGCACCGAGGCAGGACAAGAAATGCTGGCGGCACGCACGGGGACCGTGGGGGGGAAGAGCGCCGATGAGTCCCTGAAGCTGAGGAAGCAGTCGGTGCTGTCCCTGGGCAGCAGGGATAGAGCCCTGAAGAGCTCGGCCGACAGCAGCAAGGAGGGCCGGCCGCGGGCCGGGCAGCCCCAGCAGCGAGCCCGGCGCCTGGCGCTGCTGCGGGAGCTGGAGATGAACTGGTACCTGCGCGTGTGCGAGCTGTCCCACGAGTACACCATCGCCTACACCACCGGCATGCCCCACAGGTACGTCCCTGCTCCTCCCGGGGCACGCTGCCCTCGGGAATGCTGCTGGCCGGCATGGTCGCGATAATAGTGGTTGTAATAACGGCAGCAGCAATAATCATAGTAATAGTAATAATAATAGAAAGGTCTTTGTCTTTACAAGTCTGATTTTTCTGGTTATTCACGCTTTACAGAGCTGAATATCCTGCAAACTTGTCTCTTGATTCCCACAACTTCTTCAGCACAAGCTGCGTGTGGTTGTTGAGCCTTGTTTCTAATTTGTCCAAGTGATTGTACTTTTGCTTGAATAGAGTTGAAAAGTTGCTGCTGCCGAGCAGGGACGGTGTGGGTGCCAGGAGGGTCCCTGTCCCCCCCTCCCTGCCCGGGCAGCGGCGGGGCTCAGCCTGGGAAGGAGCCCCCCGGGAGGGGGAACCTGCAGCCGCTGCATCTCTCATCCCATCGGTCTTAAATGTCGTAGCCTCCAGAATCCGATCTTGCTCCTTTAAAAAAATATAAGGGGATCTTGGTATTAGTGGAAATTAGACGTGCGAGTCTCCAATCTCCTGTGCGGGGTCAGACCCGCTCTGAAATCGAACCTCAGCAGGACCTGCCCGGGGTGC
>NW_008238325.1:2639512-2641373 GCF_000691975.1 Corvus brachyrhynchos | reverse complement strand
GAACGGGGAGGGAGGGTGGGGGTTTCCTTCACCTCACTCCGGGGGTTTCCTTCACCTCACTTCGGTAACAGCCGGGATTTCATCTGAGAATCGGCCGAGATCGTCCCTAATCCCAGGCAGGATGGGGATGCCTGCAGTGCCCGGCACAAACCGAGCTCTTGCAGATGCGCTTGGGTAAGAAAGGAGTTAGAATGTCACGGCAATAAAAATTAGGAAGGGGATAAGTGAAAAGAAAAGGGAGTAAAACGGAGAGAAGGAGCAAGTGGGTATTAATGCAGGAATGTTCACAAGCACCTGAAGGGAGCACGAGGGGTCTGAGGGCTGGGAGGGGGCAGATTCTGGGTCCGGCGCCCACCAGCCCCACCAGCCCGTGGTTCGCACCCGGGGGCTGGAACAGCACCATAAAAGCAAAGTGCTGGGGAATAACTTCTGGGAGAGCTAAGTTTCTAAAGATGCTGATCCAGGTCTAAAGACCCTGATACTCCAGCAAAACTCTTGTGTCCAAAAAACTCAGAGGAGCTCGCAGAAATATTTCTTAGCACTGGTTCACCTTGCATTATAGATGAGCAGAGAGCTGGGGCTGGCAGGAGGTAAAAGCAAAGGCAGCTGCAGCAGAGATCACAGGTACAGCGTTGGAGTTACACTGCGGGGAAGAAACACAAGGTCCCTACGAGGAACGGCCTCGGGACACGCTGCCCTCCCTTGATTGTCCTTGGGCTGCAAAGAGCTGGGCTTGAAATCCCCCCCTGCACCCCACGATGGGGTCAGTACTGTGGGAACAGGACCCCCATCCTTGGGCAGGACCCTCCTGGGGACACCCAGGGCCACCCGTGCCCTGATCCGACAGTCACACAGGAAGAATAACGGGGTAATCCCACAGTCCCTGCCAAACTCCCCTCTGTGACATTGAATTATGAGCTTTTCAAATATATTCTGGGGTTGGGATCAGTCTTTCTTTATCTGCTTTGAAAGATTTAAGGATTAGTTGAGTTCATTATACATCCATCACCTGATTATTTAACTTATTTTTCTGAAGTATTTGGGGCTGAAATGGGGTGAGTTTTGAAAATAGAAGAGTCTCAGACATCTGCCTCAGTGGCATGAACCACACCTTGTCGGGATTGTTTGCTGTGGCCAGAAAAGGTCACTGTGGCCCTTCAGGGTGTTGCAGGGATGAAGACCATAAAAGCCATCCCTGGATTGTTCAAGACCAGGTTGGACAGGGCTTGGAGCAGCCTGGGATAGTGGAAGGTGGCCCTGGCCACAGCAGGGGAGTTTGGAATACGATGGTCTTTAAGGTCCCTTCCAGCCCGAACCATTCTGTGAGTCTGTGAACCAGAACCTTTTTGTTTGCTGTTTAGCAGTGGTGAAATCATTGTTAACATCATAATTTAATTCATATGAATTGTCACACCCCGGGAGGCTGCAGATGCTGGGGAAGTTCCCAGACCAGGTAACCCCAGCTGTGAGAGCTCGCAGTGCCCTGTGAGAAAACAAGATGTTCTAGTGAGTTGCAGAGGAGATGCCTGCAGTGTTCATCTGGCCAGCCCAGGGCCTGAAATACACCCTGTGAGAGTATTTGGTTTATGTTTATTGGCCTTGGATTGAATCCCAAGCAAATATTTCTCATTATCTAAATATAAGACCTGGGAAATGGGGTCAGTGCTCTATTCCCACCAGCAGCCCTCATCCCTTGGAGTACTGGCCCATGAGAGGTCTCAGCAGATGAACAAGATTGCTGATCTTGGCCAAAATCCATCCTGGGCATCAACCAAAACGGGCCGGCTGCAATGATGTAAAGAATGTCTGGGAGAAAAACCCCTCCAGAGCGCCGGGCTCGTCCCGGGCAGCGCAGCCCCGG
>NW_008238325.1:2638852-2639424 GCF_000691975.1 Corvus brachyrhynchos | reverse complement strand
AGCTGGAGAGGTTCCTGCACCTGCACGGGCTGTCCCTGCACGACAGCACCCGCGCCCAGAGCGGCATGAGGTACAGGTAGGTGGGCACAGCCTTGGGCTGCTCCGTAGTGCCCGGAGAGCCGGGCTGAGGGAGGAACCCGGGCACGCCTCTGGGTGGGCTGGCAGCGGCTGAGCCCCTCAGTGACTTCTCCGATTTTTCTGGGCGCTGTGAGAATTAGGATGACTTCGAGCAAAGCTGAATGCATGTGGCCTCTTCTCTTCAAACTCTGAATTTGATCCTTCTCTTCTAACGTTAATCGCAGAATCATGGAATGGTTTGGGTGGGAAGGGACCTAAAAGCTCGTCCAGTGCCACCCCTGCCATGGGCAGGGACACCTCCCACTGGAACAGGTTGCTCCAAGCCTCGTCCAGCCTGGCCTGGAACACTGAAATCACACTGAATTTTGCAGCTCAGCTGAACCTTGAGACCCTCACCCTCCTAATGGAGCAAAAGAACTGAGAGCCCAAAACCCTGGCTGGGTTCAGGCTGGGAAATATGTGGCTTTCGGGTTGGAAAGGGCGTCCAAGGGAAA
>NW_008238325.1:2634957-2638832 GCF_000691975.1 Corvus brachyrhynchos | reverse complement strand
ATGCAGGAAGCTGGAACAGCCTGGGGACAGAGGGGTTGGCTGGGGATGGTGGGTGAAGAAGACATCGGCGTGCTTAGTCCGGCAATTGTCGTTGTGCTTTGCTGCCAGAGAGGTTCGCTTTAAAAGGATAACATCCTGTATGGAAAGTCAACAAGTTCTCTCTGCTTCTAATAAAAGCAAATTTTCTTTGAAACATTTGCTTTCCCAAGAGGTTGATCTTTGCCTGTGGCTGGTCTGAGCTTAAAACTGAAATAAGACACCGTGACTGGTATTTTTATGGATCCAGCACAGTTGTGTCCCAGCTTTCACTGCTGGATGGGGAAGTTTGGTGGTGTTTGGAGACAGTGTCCAGGGAGGAGTGGGGCTGTGAAAGAGCAGCCTTGGAGTCAGGACCAGGAGAAATGGCAAAGGCCTTTGTGCCACCATGCTGCTGGGCTGGCTGGGCACCCTTGGAGCAAGTTGGGGTTACGCAGCCTGGAAAGAGAGAGGGAACTGAGCCCACAGTGCTGGGGGGATGAAATGGGAGAGTGTCCCAAGGCTTGATCGGCATCCCAGGGATGCCATGCTCGGAGCAGAGCTGTGCCAGGAGCAATTCCCGGGCTGGCAGGAGCACTGCTGTCCCCGAGCGAGATCCTCTCATTAACTGGGGCTTCTGGCCTGGAAACTCGCCACCCTTTAATGGGAAATCCCTTTGCTCCTTCTGATGATCCTAGTCCCACATTGCAGTTGTGTTTGAAAAGGTTGGTGTCAGTACCCACAGAAAAATCCCCATTTGCCTCGTTTCTCTCTGATCCTGCACTTTCCATGGTGTTGGTCCGTGCAGACACGATTTAAAACTTGTGCCCTCACTGAGTAGCACAAGTGTAGCACACAGTGTTCCCATGAAGGGTTGTGATCCCCTGTCTGAGGCATCCTCCACAGATTGTCCTGCAAAAGCCCTGGTGCAGGGACACATCCTGACCCAGGACCAGGCTGGTGCCACGTCCGAAAGGCATCACCCAAAAGCTGACAGCAATGTTCATCTCTCTGTTCCGCTGCACCAAAATGTGCCCAGCCTGGGGGAGAAACCTGCAAAGAGCTTGGGGAGAAAATTTCTGTAGGGTTGGATACTCCACCCCCAAACCTGATGGAGAGGGAGTTTTTAAGCTGTAGAAAAATGCAATTAATGAGAGATTCTGGGACTGGTGTGGGGGTAGCTGGCATTGCCCAGGGCTGTGGCTGCAGGAGCTCCCTGCACACACCTTCAGCCACCTCTGTTTCTTGGCTTAGTAAGTGGAGTATCCCTCATTCAGCAGATCCACCAGTCATAGGGAATAAAGCAGGTGCTTAATTTCTGTTGCAGCTGATGGATTTGAGCCTCTGCTCCGTTTTAAGTGTGTCCATTTTTCACAACTGACAGAAGCAGCCATAACTTACTGCATTTTCCATGTACCCAGAAATTTATCCTGTGGGAGAGGGGCTGTGCAGAGGGCTCTGCTGAGGGCAGGGATGCTCCAGCAGCCATCACCTGCTGCTTTCCAGAGGGAATTTTCTCTTCCAGAAGTACAGAGCCTCCCAGTGCGAGGACAGACCTCGAGCCCCAGCAAAGTGTGCATGGAAAGGAGCTGTGCAATGCACACCTCCTTGGACAGCAAGGCACCAAACCTGCTTTGTAAATGGTGTTCTAGTCTGCCTGTGAGTTTGGACATTTTCTCTTTCTTTTTCTGCCTCCTGGATGTTTCTTCAGCTCTCCTGGGTCCAGTCTAAAGCCAGCACAATAGAACCTCCTTTTTTATTAAGATTTATTCAATTACATGTGGGAAGTAATGAATTGTGAACAAGAAACACTTACTAAATGCAAGCTGGTTCGTTTACAGGCTGATCAGTTCTTTTCCCTTTCATTGCTTCAGCCAGTGCAGCACAGTTCAGCTATTACAGAAGACCCTGAAGTGCAGCAGTGCATGAGCTGGGCTGGTTTCTGATGACAACAGAATTCCTCTCAGATGGAACACCATTTACAAAGCAGATTTGGTGCCTTGCTGTCCAAGGAGGTGTGCATTGCACAGCTCCTTTCCATGCACACTTTGCTAGGGCTCGAGGTCTGTCCTCGCTCTGGGAGGCTCTGACTGTAAAACCTCCCAATGTTCTGCTCCTTCCTGATTCCAGCAGGGTCTGTGAGCTCGGGCAGCTGCGCTCGGAGGGCCTGGGGGGGAAATCCTATATGAGTAGATGTGTCTGCAAGAGCACCCAGGCAGCTCTTGCAAAACATGCTGCTGGCAAATGCTGGGGTGGAAAGTATTTATGGAGGTCACAGAGCCCCGAGGTGCTGCTGGATTAACCCATTCTGCAGCCGGCCTGGGGTTTGGGTTCCTATCTTATCTGTTTTATGCTAGCTGAGGTTCTGTTCCAGGAGGGCGAGTTCTTCCCACAGCACACAAATCCCTGGCAAAGCCACTTCACTTGGCATGACCCCACTGGAGTGTCCTGCAGGGAAACCCCCGAGTTCCTGCATCCTCAGAGAGCTCTGTCCTCTTTCTGTTGCTTTCGTTGGTTCAGCAACAAATTAAAACCTGGGAATTTAGGATACTGGATCTTTTATACAGAGGCTGGCCAGCAGCAGGGTGTTCCCTTTCCTCTTACTCCTTTTCCCTTCCCCCTTCCCCATTTTCCCTCTTCCCTTTTCCCTTCTCCCTTTCCTGATTGCAGTGGGAGCTGCCAGGAGCTGACACCCAAACCCTTGGCCAGCGCTGGCCATCCCATTTCAAATGGATTCAGCAACCTGGACTCTGGGAAGCAGAAAGGTCTGAGGCATGGGATTGTCCCTGCACTGGGCGATTAAACAGGCTTTTGGCTTAGGGAAAAGATGATGGACAGGGATTACAAACATGTTTAAATCAGGAACAGCCTGTGGCCAGTCACTCACCGTCTCCCACAACGCAGGAACTGGGGCAGGGGGGAGCAAAGGACATTTTGTACAACAGGTTTGAACACAGGAAACCCTTTCCCAGCCTGTTGGAATGGAACTGGGGAACTCCCCGACACGGGATGGTGGTGTGGATGCTGGAAGCACCAGCAGGCTGAAGATGCTATCAGGTATCAGCCAAGGCCATCCAAGGTGTTAAACACCAAGGGGGGATTTAACCCTGAGCAAGCAGAGCCCCCTCTTCAGCTCTCTTATCCCCCCACAGAGCTACCCCAGAGGAGGGCAATTTGGGAATGATCCCTTCGCCATAGCTGCTTTCCCAGGCTTCCTCAGTGAGGCTCATTTTGTGCACTGAAGCTTTAAAATATCTAATCTTTAGATGGCAAAACATAGGAGGGCTCTTGATGGGGTCGTGTAATCCTGCGCTGTAATCCTGTCATCTGCTCCGTCCCCAGTGCTGCTGCATTATATTTATTGGGATATATCTTACAGCCTTAATGTTTTCCCTATTTCCTGTGCAGATTGACCCACAGAGCTGCATCCAGCTGTGCCCTTTCTTTAACAGGCATGTCTCTTAAGTGGTTTTTTAATCTTTTTTAGTCTGTTCAAACCACACAGCAGCCGCCTGGTGCAGTGGTGATGGAACACCTCCCCATGTCTGTCCTTCTTTCTAATGATTTCAGTTCCTTGGGTTTTTTGGTATTTTTGTAGGGTCCTGTCCCTGCCCATGGATGAGCTTTAAAGTCCCTTCCAACCCAAACCATGCCCTGGTGATTCCCTGAAGTCCTCACAAAGCCACGCACAGGCTCAGGCTCAGTGTGCTGGTACTTCCAGGGTTATTCCCACCTTTCTGTGGAAAGTTCCCATGCTGTAGGTGCTTGGTTTTGAGGGGAAAACAAAGCAGATTTTGCCTTCCTCATTCCCCACCACCGCAGTAAATCCCAGCTGACCCTCAGCTGCTCTGGCCGCCGCC
>NW_008238325.1:2626765-2634868 GCF_000691975.1 Corvus brachyrhynchos | reverse complement strand
TCCGGCCCCGATCCAGGGCAGGTGCTGCTGCTGAGCCTGCTCCTGCTCCTGCAGCCGCTGCCCCAGTGCACAGCGCATCCGGCGCCTCTCCGGGGGCTGACTCCAAAGTTTGGGATATTTCTGGATGTATTTATAGACAGGCCTGAAGGCTGCAGTCTGGGATGAAACTCAGCCCACGTGGTCCTGGTTAAAAGAGGTTTTATCCGGGAGTCTTTGGGCTGACTTTGGGTTCTGCTGAGAAAGGGACGCTGCCGGATGCTGCACCGACACAAACTGCTGAGCAGAGGGCGAGTTTGGGAGCAAAACGTCCTCTCGTGGCTTGCAGGTTTATTTCAAGTAGGAAACAATGATAAATCCGGGCTCTGGCAAGGCTCTGGTCAGCCTCAGTGCCGGGGGAGAGCAGGTCCCTGTGTCACCAGCCTTGGTGCTCCGGCGATGCCGACCGTGCCTGGCATGGCGGGTGGGCATGGAGCACAGTGGGGCTGTTCCTCGCACCCATCCTTGAACCAGTACTTGCTTTTTCACACTCTAAGCCAGTCAAAACACTCAGCTGAGATGTGTTTGTATGGCTCTGTGTTTTTCCCCACGCTGGGTTGAGCACCCCTCTGTTTCTGCCTCTCCCCGTGGTGTGGGGAGGGCTGTGGGCAGCTGGGGAGGGGGCAGGCTGGATGAAAGGCAGCTTTTCCATGGATAAACCTCCTGTGCAGACCCGTGACTGCCTGATAAGCCTTTTCTTCCTTGTTTTCAGTGTATTTTCATAGTTGCTGGCTTCATCCCTGCGCCAGAAGGGCTCCAGAAGCCAGCACAGCGTTTCCCTCGTTCCGGTGGCACGGTTGCTGCTTTTTCCAGAGGTGTTTGTGGAGTACACGGGGATCCTTGGAGAGTCCACACGGGCAGGCTGAGGCTGTCGGGGGAGCTGCTCCCCACGGTCCAGCCGCTGCTGGGCTGAGGGTTCCCCCCAGCCCTCGGTTTCCCACCCCAGCTGGGGAGATGAAACCGTTTTTCACTGCAGAAAAAGACACAATCTGTAGATTGCAGGAGTAATTATTCATTTCCCCTGAGGGCCTAATGAGCGGTTATGCATTTGGCAGTAAGTAATGATCCTCTCACAAATCTTTTTGTTAATTAAATGGGCGCCATTCCAGGGTGAAAGTGGTTGTTGAATGTTTGGGATGTGCCCAGAGATCAGGGACTGCTTGCCCGGCCAGCACTGGCCTGGAGAATGCAGAAATCCTCGGCTTGGAAGTGCTTGGCAGTCGCTGGAGGTCGCCTGAAGGCTTGACAGTGCCTTGCACTTGATTTACTGAAATGACAGTGCCCCTGGATCCCTGGCAGTGCCCAGGGCCGGGCTGGACATTGGGGCTTGGAGCAGCCTGGGACAGTGGGAGGTGTCCCTGCCATGGCAGGGGTGGGATGGGATGGGCTTTAAGGTCCCTTCCAACCCAAACCATTCCATGATATTGTGCTGCTCTGAGGTACATCGTGCTCTTGCCTTGTGGGCCAAAAAAAGTTAAAAAAAAAAAAAAAAGTAAAAAGCCTTTGCAAAGAGTCCTGGAAGTGAAAGGAGCAAAGGAAAATTTGGGAGCTAAAGAGTCTCCACAGCCCCTGGCTCCTGCCTGGCAGCAGAGTGCTGTGCCTGCACCTGCTCAGGTGGAAAGCAGATTCCAGAAGTCCTGAAACGCTGATTTCTAACCGGCAGTGGGGGCTGGTAACCGCGTGGCAGAGGAAGTGCTGACACAGCAGGTTTTGCTGAATCCCTTCCCCGAAGAGGAGCCTGGCAGTGGGAAAAGGATCCATTAAAATTAATGGGGCTGAAGATCGTTCCCTGGTAATCTGCTGGATTTCAGCAAAAGGCTTTGTCCTGGGTGATGTGCTAATTCTCCTCAGCGATTAATTCCAGCAGATGCCTCATTCTTTTGGGATGCTGGTCAGGGTGAAGAGTTTTGCCTCGGGAGCAGGGAGCAAGGTCTTGTGCCAGTTCTGCTGGATGCAGCTGATGGGATTCGTACCCTGTGCCACTCACTTTAATAATGAGAAATGCTGTTGCAGCTGAAAGAGAGACTCTCGGGAGAAGAATTAAAATTCTTCTTTGAAAAATGCTATTTGGGAAGGTGATATTTTTAATAGTGCTTATTATGCAGCGGTGACTTATGTAAGATAATGACTGATGGAGACACTTGGCTTTCACTGAGTTGCTCACAGAGGGGCCAAGTCCCTGCATCAGCTGGAGGAGGAGGTGAAAACTGAGGGTTCCCAGGAGGGGGAGAGGTTTTTTGAAGGGGTGTTCATTGGAAAAGTTTCCCAAACAGCACAGTCTGCTGTAGCTCATCTTTGTTCTGACCCTCTGCCAGTTAATCTCAAAGAATCAGAAGTTGTTGCTCCGTAATTGCTCCCCCATCTGCTCCAGCGTGTCCCGGAGCAGGGCAGCTCGGAGCTGCGTGTTTGTTACCCAGAGCCAAACCCCACACCTGCATTCCTCCGTACAAGCTAATTTAGAGCTCTAAACTGCTACAAGAAATGCTTGGGTGAGATCTGTCGTGTGTGGATAACAGAGCAATGTACATAATTGCCTAAAATCTGCTATTCAACAAGCACAGCCAAGCTGCAAGAACACAGCTTGGGCTGAGCTTTATTTGGAATACATTTATCCATCAGGTGATGCGAAGCACACGGGGCAGATCTGCATTTTGTGCGTGCACAGTGTGGAACACACGGATGGCAAAAGGGAAAATCATTTCTTGGCCACGAGCTGGTACAACAGCCCTGAATGCCCGAGGGTTCTGCTGCTGCTGCCGGGGATGCTCCTCTGCTCTGGGCCTGGCACGGATGCTCAGGGACTGGATACCATGTCAGGGGCTCTCGGGGGGAATAAAACAGAAAACCCTCTTGTACTGTGCAGTGGAGCTTCGTGCAGCTCTGAGTGTTTTAATCATATTTAATCACAGAATCACAGAATGGCTTGAGCTGGAGGGACTTTAAAGACCATTAAGTGCTCAGTGTAGCACGATACATTAATATAATGGTGACTTCTGGAGCCCTTCATGTGAGGCACCGGCTTGCAGTCAGCTGAGAAATGGAATAGATAGCATGGAAAAATTAAATTACCTGCTTTGGAGCGGGGGATCCAGCAGCTAATGGGCAACAGGCACTGCGGGGGGGTGTTCTCTCCACGGGGACAAGCGGCCAATTAATGGGATTGGGCGCCCGATGAGTTCCACCCTCCGTGTCAGACACGGAGAGCTCCGGGCTGGGGCCCAGCATTGATTCCTTCCTGTTGTATCAAAAGATGAGTTATTTAATATTGCAGAGCTGCCAGAGCCAGGGTACCCGGGGTGCTGGGGGCTCCCGTGGGTGCCGTGGCCTTGGACACCCGGGGGGGGGTGGGGATTAGACGGGAGTTTGTCCAGGAATTTAGAGCAGCACAGAATCCCAGCCTGGTTTGGGTCGGGAGGGACCTTCGAGCCCATCCAGGGCCACCCCTGCCATGGGCAGGGACACCTCCCACTGTCCCAGGCTGCTCCAAGCCCCAATGTCCAGCCTGGCCTTGGGCACTGCCAGGGATCCAGGGGCAGTGCTGGTGCCGGATTTATCACACCCCAGCCTTGTCCCAAGCCCGTGCTGGCAGAGCAGCGTGGCTCGGAGCTGTCACACTCCCAGGTTTGGTCCATTCCGGGTGGATGCAGCCCTCCGGCGGGGATGACAGATCTCGTGTGCCATCACAGTAACCCCGGGCTGGGCACCGCCCCCAGCCTGGCTCAAAACCTGCCAGAACGACGCCTTTTAACTAAAAACCATTTAATAGGAATTTTGATCAGTTTTCCTCAAGTACAATTACAAATGCAAATGGAGTTTTTGATGTGAAACCAGCGGAAATGCGATGGCTGTGGGCTCGGTAAGCGCCGAGCTTTTGTTCTGCAGCTCATTTCCTCGCCCGGCTCCCAGCAGTGTTATCAAAAAGAGCCATTCCTGGCGGGTTCAGACCCTCCCCAAAGCGCTGCAAATCGCCGCGGGGTCCGGTGCTGCCGCTGCCGGCAGGAGCCCTCCCCGGCTGGGAGCTCCCTCCCGGGGCAGCGCTCCTTATCTCACCCGTGCCCGTATCAGCCCGGTTTAGGGAGATGTAAGGAACCGCCGCAATCCCGGGTAATTATCCCAGCGGGAAGCCTGTTCCCGAGCAGCTCTGCGGACGGAGGGAGCTGGCTGAGCGGCAGCGCGGGCCGTGTTTGCCATCACAGCTCTTGGGGCCCGAGGAAACTTTTATTGGGACAGAAGGTGGGATCGCCCTGAGCGAGCCCTGCTGCGCTGCGGCAGAGCTGCGGCCGGGAGCCTGGAAATCAGCGATTTGTGGCAGCATATCGAGATAATTCTCGGGAAGGCCAGTCCTGGAGAGAGGCTGCAGCCGGCAGTGTCTGCTCTGGATTTTGGGAATGTGGCTCTGGGGCTGTGGACAGAATGTGGGGGCTGTAGCCAGGTCTGGGCTGTTGGGTTAAATAAAGAAGGGCGTTTGTTTGGGTGGAAAAGCTCCAAGGCTCCGGTTTTGGAGCAGGATCCTGCCCTCATGGCTCTGCCAGCTGCGTTTTCAGTGCTTCCATGCAGTCTCCTGAGGTCTGGCCCATCCAAGGGCATTGCATGCAAACTCTCACTGAGCATCTGTCTGAGTGTCCAACAGGGTTAAAGCTCTCTCCATGAAGGCTGAAACCATATTTTTGATGTGTCTCCAGCCTGGAAGCACTGACTGTTCCATCCTGCCGCCTCTCACCGGCCCTGGGGCTGCTCTGGCCAAGGTGAGGGCAGGACCCTCCAGCACTGGGAGCAGAGGGAACACTTCTAACATTAATCACAGAGTCCCAGAACGGTTTGGGTTGGAAGAGACATCAATGCCCACCTTGTTCTACTCCCTGCCATGGGCAGGGATACCTTCCACTGTCCCAAGCTGCTCCAAGTCCCATCCAACCTGGCCTTGGACACTGCCAGGGATCCAGGGGCAGCCACCCCTCTGTCACAGGCACTGCTGCAGGTTTGCTGCTAAATTCAGTTGTTGTCTTCTCCCGACATGGAAGAGTTTCAGTTAAAGAGCTCAGACAGGCTGGGTTGGCATCATTACTGTGAGCTGGATTGCTGGAATCACAGACTGGTGTGGCTGGAGGGGGCCTTAAAGACCACCCAGTCCCAACCCCCTGCCATGGCAGGGAGGGTAAATAGCCTGTGACTGCAGCCATGAGGAGCAGAATCTCCAGCCGGGCTTGGCATCGTATTTCAAAGGAGCTCCACTGTAAGGTGAAATATAAAATAAAAAAGGAAGGGGCAAGCAGTGTGCTCAGCTCCAGCCGTGCTGGGCCAGGGCTGCAGCAGCTCACGAGGTTTCACCCAGCCCAGACTGCAGGACCTTGATTCATGTTCACATTTCGGGCTGCAGAAGCATCTTTCCGCCTCTGGTTGCAGCCAGAGCCGTGCTGCCGACTGACCCTGGAGCAGAGGCCCTGCAGGGGCACTGGGAAGGGCTCCTCCCTCGCCCCCGTGCTGTGCCTGGCCCCACTGCCCCTTCCAGCCTCCACAGGGGCCTGAGGGGGCTGGATAAAGCATTTTTTGCTTTTTGAAGGTTTCCATCCTGCTCCCCACAGGGTGTGCATCATCCTGCCCCTGCAAGGTACTGGGGACACAGCTCCGGGCAAGGGATGTGTTTGTGTAGAGCCCCAGGGCAGCTCCTGGGCTCGCCCTGCCCCACAGCCCCTGCTTGCCCTGGGTCTGGTGGCTTTGATTTGGCCCCCAGGGTGGCTGCAGTGGCTCCGGGGCCGGGAGGGTCACAGGGTGGTCACAAGCAGCTGTGTTAAATCACATTTGCTTGATGAAGCTTTTTGAGCAAGTTATTTAATGAGCGATTGTCTTGCTCAGGGGGAAGCGCAGGCGGGCATCTTGTCACAGTGATTTGGTGGCACTGAGGTGTCACAGGGAGCCTGGCCACAGGCTTGTGGCTGAGTCCTCTGCCAGGGTTGTCACGTAGCTCCTCTTCTATAAGCTCAGGGTTTTCATCATACAGAATTATGTTACTCCAACGTTTTACTCTAGGAGTGATTATCTTGCTCAGGGAAATGAAATAAATCCCATATTTAAATACATACTCTGTGGAGAGACTGTAACCCCTCCAAAGCTAAGCAGCTTGAGGTAAGATGCTCTGTGGGATGTGCCAGTGCAGAACAGGACTGTCCCTTTCTGTCCCCTTCCCTGGCCCAGCCCGGTACCTCAGGGCACGGGCAGCCCTGGCAGTGGGGATGGTGACCAGGGCCTGGGCTCATCCCCAGGACCAAGGCACAGCATTTGGCAGATCTGGCTGCAGTGGGAACTCTCCAGAGATGTACAGAACAGAGGTAAAAGGCACCTTGGAGTGCCTGTGCCCAGCGAGGGGGTGTGAAACCATCAGAGAGGGGAACATTTCCAGGTTTGTCAGTCCGGCTTTGGGCTCTGAAACACAGAACAGGGCTCCAAAACCAAGTGGGTGCTACCACCAATGCTCCAGCTGCATCCCCCGGGACCATGGAGACCCTGAGGATGTCCTGGATGCAAGGAGCACCTTGGTGTCAGTGCCCCCATGGCTTGTGCCCCCCGATGCCTCACTCTGCTGGGTTTGCTGGTGGTCTGCGATACTGACTCACTGATGAGGTGTCTGGAAACTCTCCAAGGGGTCCTGCTCCCCCCAAATCCCTGCCTGAGGGTGAGCCCAAGGAGACCCCTGACAGCTGGGAGTTGGTGGGTCTGCTGTGTGATTAACTTTTAATCCTCTTTGGGAAAATATCCTACAGTAACTGTCTTTGTTCGATTTAATGCTTTCCATCCTCAGAGGAATGTGCTGGGTACCTGTTCATGAGCCATCAGGAGAGGAGCTGCAGCGGGATCGGCAGAAGCTCTTCCCCTGTCACGGGGTGGTGGGTGGCCTCGGCTGGCTGCCAGCTGCCCCCCCAGCGCTCCCACACGCCCCCTCCTCAGCAGGATGGAGGGGGGGCACCGTGGTGTGCCCCCGCTGCAGGGCAGGGGTCAAAGCTCTGCCACCCTGAGCTCAAAGCAGGTTGTGATCCCCCAGCCAGCATTCCCAGCCCCCTCTGCCACTGCTCCTGCTCCACTTCGGGGTGCGTCGGGCAGGTCACTGCAGGAGGGTCCAGCCTGGGAGCTGCTCACACCCCAAGGGGACAGGGCCTGGGCTTGGCAGTGAGTGGGGGGTGGGCAGGAGGAGCTCCGGAGGTGCCCCCTCGTCCCAACCCCTCGGGCAGTCTGGGGCAGATGAAGGAGTGCGGCCCCCCGAACCATTTTTCAGGGCCTGTGCAAGGTGGAAAAGGGACCACGGGTGACCCTGCCCTCACCCACCTGCCCTGCCACACTCAGGCATCCTCTGCTGTGGGGCTGCACCCAGGGACACCCACTGCCTGTCCCTCCCCAGGGCCGCTCTGCTGGTGACAGTGACGGGCGGGGGTCTCCAAACCGCCCTGTCCCTGTCACCCTCCCACCGCTCCCGTGAGCAGCTCCGCAGCCTGGGGGTCCCCTGGGTGCCCAGAGCCAGCGCCACAGGAGAGGTGGCACCGGGCAGTGCCGGGCTCCGACCGCAGCCTCGGCCGCAGCCGGGGATGGGGATGGTTTGCTCTGCTGAGGGACGCTCTGGTTTTGCTCTGAAGCCTTTGCGCTGCGGCTCATTCCGCTGGCGATGCTGGGGGAGCGGGATTAACCCCGGCCCTGCTGCCAGCCGGGGGCTGCGGGCGGCGGCTCCGGGTGCCAAAACACGGGATTAACGTGTTAACTCCCTCACACACCGGAGCACAGCGATTTTCCTCCCCCTCCCCCTTATTTTTTTTTTCCCTTTCCCCCATAATTAACCCATTTTAACACCGAATTGCTGCCCGCTACAGAAGACCTTGCTGAGCGATGCCGGCAGCGATTTTTGCGGGCGGATCTGCCTGAATCGCCTGCCTTCCCTCCGAGCACAAAGGAGGCCCGTCGTTCGCATCCTTCCCGTCCTTCCCATCCTCCCCGCAGGCTCTGGCGGGGGGATCCCGGGGCCGCTGCGGAGCCGCTGCCAGCGCTCGGCGGGGCGCCCTGGGGGGGGGGGAGCGCTGCCGGGCC
>NW_008238325.1:2625208-2626592 GCF_000691975.1 Corvus brachyrhynchos | reverse complement strand
AGGGAGCCCGAAGCCGCTCGCGCGGTTGCCGTGGCAAGTTCGCGTTTCTCTGCCGCCGGCATCGCGGGCACGCAGCGCGGCTCTGCCGGAGCCCCCGGTGCTCGGGGAGTCCCAGGTCGGAGGTTTGCCGGCCGTGCTGGGCAGCTGCAGCCCGTGGGGGGCCGTGGGTCCGCCCGCCACCTGGCCGGGGCACCGCGGGCGCGATGCAAGTGTCCATCGCCTGCACAGACCACAACTTGAAGAGAAATGGTGAAGACAGGCTCATCAGCAAGCAGAACACCACCACCCCGAACGTAGTGAATGCAGCCCGGGCAAAATTTCGGACAGTGGCTATTATCGCTCGCAGTTTGGGGACATTTACCCCGCAGCACCACATTTCATTAAAAGAATCCACCGCAAAGCAAACGGGCATGAAATATAGGTATGGGCACGGTCTCGGTCTTTGTTCCCTTGCAGTGTAATAGCTCTTTACTTTGCCTGCCTGGATGCACCTGGTTTTGCAGAGGAGCTCTCTCCTCAGGTTATTAATAGATTTTTAAACTTGGGCATAACGGGGAAGCTTTGGGGTGTTTATGTTTTTGCAGGCAAATGTGTTTGTGATTTTATACCAAAATCCCACTTGCTTGGGGAGATTCTATATCTGTGACAGTGGTGGTAAGATGGTTCCTATTAAGTGTTCAATATAACTAATATTGGTGCTAATGAGTAGAAAAATAAATTAGCAAATCATGCTTGGGGCTGGACAAGGAAAGTTGGTTTGCAGAGTGGAGCAGAGGCGTCTGCCTTGGGTATCAATCCACCGTGGGGGTGGCTCACGGACTTCTCACCTGGTTCACTTGGGGAAGATGAGATCAAAGCCAATTTTAGGCAAATGCAGAAAACAAAATCTCAGGCATTCTTATGGCATGCCTCCTGCCTCTCACAGGTTTTTACTCCTCCTAACCTAGGCACGAAAAATAAGGAATGGCTGTGAGTTCAGTCCGAAGTGCTCGGTGTGGGCAGCTGATCAGCTTCTCTGTCCTGCCTTCGGCTGCGAGTGAGAAGGATTTGTGTGCCTTTGGTGCTGGCTTTTGCCTGTTCAGGGTGTCCCTTTCAGCCACTAATGGGTGACATTCGGACTGGGAGAAGGGGACAGCCTGGGATCTCTGCACCCCATGCCTGAGGTGGAGCTGCTGCTGGAGGAGGCAGCTGGCACTGGAGGGCTCCTTGGGCAGGCTGGGGGGCGTGGGGCTCCAGGTAGCTTCATCCTGCTGGTTCCCAGCCCCAGGGATACCAGCCAGGGCTCCTATGCCACCAGACCTGCCCAGGGGAGCTGCAGGATGCAGTTTTGTGTTAATGCTGGGTTTGGGGTCCTGGGACGGCTGCAAAGCCACTCTGGGTTCAG
>NW_008238325.1:2621752-2625198 GCF_000691975.1 Corvus brachyrhynchos | reverse complement strand
GGGGGGCGCCAGCCAGTGCAGGGCGATCCTGCACCTCGGAAAATGTCAATATTAACTCTCCAGGAACTGTGCAGACTGGAGGCACGGTGGATGGGGTGCTCAGATGTAATTTTCTGTGCTTTGTGTGGATGGTTGATAAACGGCAGGGAGGCTTGGCCCGAGTGGAAGCCCGGCCTTTCCAGCTGCTTGTCCCTGTCCTTCAGCCATGACCAACTTTCAGCAGGGACATTGCACCCTCCTGGCATGGTGCTGGCAGCAGAAGTCCTTCGTGAGCCTGTGGCCAGGGCAGAACTGCTGGTTAATAAATGTCTCCTGGAGCCAGGTCCCAGCCGGACGAGGGGCTGGGGGTGGCATGGCAGGGGCAGTGTCCAGGGGGATCCTGGCACGGGCAGTGTCCAGGGGGATCCCGGGTGCTGCGGTCCGGCCCCAGCCGTGGGGAGGGCAGTGTTTGGGGCGTGGCAGAGGGTCCTGTCCGAAAACAGGACACTCAAAATCAGTGAAACTTGTCCTTTAAGCACCTCCCCAGTGGAGCAGTGGCAGCCAGCAGCTCCTGTGACCCCTGACCCCTCTGGCAGCCCCATCCAAGCCATCGTGCCTCAGTTTCCCTGTAAGCTCATCTGTAGGAGACGAGTCTTTGATGGTGTCTCTGGGAGGCAGGACCTGCTCTCCAGCCATGCTCGCTGGCTGCACGGGCACTGTGTGCTAATTGCCCGCAGTTATCCCCCGATTTCCCCGGGCTCCCGGCGGCGCTCTCCCCCAGGGAACCAGCACTCTGGGTAACCGCAATTCCTTGCTCCTGCAGCCTCCACAGTTGGGCCTTTGCGAGTCCTTTCTGCCTTATTCCTGGGTAAGGTTTGGAGAGTGAGGGTGGATTGTCCCAGCGGAGTTCTCACAGCCCCGGCACTCCGTCTGCCCCAGACCTGGGAATTGCACCAGGAATAGCAGCTCGTTGGCGACAAGGCTGAGGTTTTATCTTTATGACTAATCTCTGTTTCTTCTCGCAAATCGCTCCGTATGCAGAGCTGATTTCTCCCCCAAGAGAAGCAGCGCAGGGGAATTGGGAGGAAGAGCTGAGTAACCCTCGGGCTCAGCTGCGACGCTGCTGAGTCTCGATAACCTTTGGGTGGGAAGCGCCTACCAACCAGTGGAGCTGGAATTTCGCCTTCACCTTGGGACTGATTCCTCAGCCCGAGGGAAATCCAAAGCCAAAGGCTTTTCCCAACGGCTGCAACAATAATTCTGTAAAGTCCTCAGCTCCCTCACATTTGAACCTGAAGTCCTTCCCAATTCATTTTCTGCCTGAATTATGTCCTTGATGCTGAGCTCTGCAGCGTGAGCTGCTCCAAAGGCCACGACAGCCACGCTGGCCCTCGATTCACGCTAAAAATACCGAGAGCCGCCCCCCTGCGCCCCCGAGCGCTGCGCCGCCCCCGCGGCAGCGCTGCCCCGCAGCTCCCGCTCCGCTCCCGGGATGCTCCCGACCCCGGGCTGCCTCCCCCGGCTGCCAGGCGCTCCCGATCCGCTGGGATTATGTAAAAGGGAGAGACAGCGACTACGCCTGTGACAGGGGTGGGGGCGGGAGAGGAGCCAGCTCGGGGGCTTTGCACCAAATGACATGTTTCTGGCCCCGCTCCAGCTCAGGGACCGAATTGGAATATGAAAGGCAAAAGTTTACGGGAATAAATGCGTTCGCCGGGAAACAGCTGCAAATACGAGGACTCAGGTGCGTCCCCGCGGCGCTCACCTGAGCAAACCTCGGCTCTGCCTTTGCAAAAAGAGCTTTGTGTTTGGCATCTTCCCTGCCGGGCTGTGGCAGGAGCCGGACAGGACTCCCCAGGCATCACCGCCGCTGTCACCGCCGGGCACAGCCTGGCTGCCTCCTCCTGCGGAAGGCGAACGGGCAGAGGACTGCTCTCTTTTATCCTTTTAAATGCTCCAGTTCAGTCCCACTGGGGAGCCTGCCCAGATGCTCGGGGAGAATATCTGGGATCACTTCAAGCCTTTCTTTGAAAATGATGTAGTTGCAGCGTTTGGCTTGGAAAATTGCAATCTGCCGCACCGCTGCTGGAAACAAAGGATGTGGCTTTGCTTCCCTGAGATGATGCACAGCAGGGAGGAGGGACGGCAGCCCGGGTCTCCACCTGCTTTGGACCGTGGAGATGTAACAGCCTGGGTTCTTCTCTCTCCTAATTTGCCGTATCTTCTTTAAAGTTCTTTTCAGTAAAATGGATCCAGCCCTGATCCTGGTGCTGGGGGTGGTTTGGGATGTGGTGCTGCTCCCACAGGGAACAACTTCTCAAAGTGAGACTGGCACCAGCCTTGCTGTTCTCAGACTTAAAATTACATAGTAGGAAGAAGTTTTTACAATGAGGCTGGTGAGGCCCTGGCACAGGGTGCCCAGAGCAGCTGGGGCTGCCCCTGGATCCCTGGCAGTGCCCAAGGCCAGGCTGGACACTGGGGCTTGGAGCAGCCTGGGACAGTGGAAGGTGTCCCTGCCCATGGCAGGGGTGGAATGGGTCTTTAAGGTCCCTTCCAGGCCAAGCCACTGTAGAATTCCCAGATTCTTTGATACCAGCCCCTTTCCATCACAGCTGCAGCAGTGCAAAGCCTTGCCCAGAGCGCCCCAGAGCGTGCTCCCAGGAGGAGGAACTGTGCCCAGGAGCGCCTGGAGCCAGGCTGGGATGGGAGCTGGGCTGGGATGAGAGCTGGGCTGGGATGGGAGCCGGGCTGTGCCTGGAGCCGGGCTGTGCTCGGAGCTGGGCTGGGATGGGAGCTGGGCTGTGCCTGGAGCTGGGCTGGGATGGGAACTGGGCTGGGATGGGAGCTGGGCTGTGCCAGGCTCCGCCGCTGCGGGGCCAGTTCGGGGCCGTCAGCAGTTCAGAAATAGCCCTTTGCCGAGCCCATGCCTGCGCATGGGCAATTTACAGAGCACAACTATCTATTTGTGCTCATCCATAATTGATGGCGGCAGCTTTGACCATTAACTCCGGCTCGAGCCTCAACAAAAAATTTTATCTGCAAAGGCAAATGGGTGGAGTTCATATTCCGCGGGGCCTGGGCAGCGTGAGGAGAGGCCGGGCACCATTCCCCGAGAGGAAACCCATCCTTCCCACCCAAAGGGGTGAGAATCTTCCGTCATTAGAGAAGTGTTGCTAATGTTTGTAAGATAAGAGCTGAAAAACAAGTGAGTAAAGGGGGAAGAAGGGACGGCAGAAAACAGTTTCCCTCCCTAGCATGGTTTTCAAATCTGGGGCGAGCTGAGCATTTGGGGATGGTGAAGGTACAGGGAGGAATCTGTGGAAGTAAAGTTGCTGACATTGGAATTACGTAAAGGTGATCTGGGCAGATAAACCTTGACAAGTAAAGTTTGCTTTCTTCCTCATCCCCTGGGAAACAGGAGAGATTTAGAGGAGATTTTAGGAAGAAATTGTTCCCTGTGAGGGTGG
>NW_008238325.1:2602808-2621580 GCF_000691975.1 Corvus brachyrhynchos | reverse complement strand
CAGGGCTTGGAGCAGCCTGGGACAGTGGAAGGTGTCCCTGCCATGGCAGGGGTGGCACTGGATGGGCTTTAAGGTCCCTTCCAAACCTGGGATGATTCTATGATCCCATGGAACATCCCTCAGCTGTTCTCCCTCCTGGAGGGGTTCCTGGTGCAGCTGCCAAGCGCTGGCAGAGCAGGAGGAATCTCAGCCTGGGAGGGGCTGGAGCCCTGCAGGGCCCCCGGGTGTGAGCACCATCAGCATCCACCATCCCCGGCGGTTCCTTCCACAGCTTTGAACATGCCCGGGTCACCCACGGGCTGGAAGCAAGGATGATTTTATTAAAACACAAATTCCCTCTGTGGCATCGGGGTATTATTGCCGCTGGAATGGCCCTGCGAGGCACGCGGCGTCCTGGACTCCGTGCCACGGATGTGGGCTTGGAGGAGGCCAAACCAACCCCAGCCTGATGGGTTGGGAAATGCACCCAGGTCACCTTGGGCTGCAGAATTCCTTTGGGAATAGGAGTTGAGTCTTGTGCTTGCCAAGGGGTGTAAGTGGAAGCAGGTATTTCTTAGCAGTGTTCCAGGAGCTGTGTCTTCTTTTTCCCCACGTTTCTTTTTCCAAGCATTAACCATAATAACTACCTCACATATTTAGGAAACTGTGGTTTATTTAAGTCTTGCTGCAATTATGAGCAGTTTTAAACTCTCACATGCAAATGGTACAATTATTTTGATA
Organism: Corvus brachyrhynchos; assembly: GCF_000691975.1. Classification (NCBI taxonomy): domain Eukaryota; kingdom Metazoa; phylum Chordata; class Aves; order Passeriformes; family Corvidae; genus Corvus; species Corvus brachyrhynchos. The sequence goes on along the minus strand of NW_008238325.1, from coordinate 2,620,860 downwards.
TCAAGCTCCATATTGTTTCAGTACTCTCCACATCAGGCTGACTTTTATGGCTCATCGCCTGATCTTCATTTTCTTGCTGCAAATTAAGACTAATCCAGTGAACAGAATGGATTTATGCTGAATTCACAATGCTTTTCCCCCCAGGACAGTCGCTTATAATGGCTACAAAGGAGGCAGGAATAACTCAAAAGGGAAGGAAAAGGAACCAGTTGAGTAAACACAATCTGCTGATTTGTGCTGCTTTCGCATTCCCAGTGGCTCCCCAGGAGTTTGCAGCTCCGAGGTGAGGCCGGGGCCTGGTGGGGTCTGGATTTCTCCCCTCTCATCACACTGCAGTGTTAAACCAGCATTAGGTTTGGACACACATTGATTTTCCAGCTGCACTCCAAATCCAGGGCAGTGCACGGGACCTGGCAGGGCACCCTCCTCCCTGGCTGCCGCCTTCGGTGCAGCCAGTGCTGCCTCGGGGCTGGCTCTGTCATCCTCCAGCTCCTTCCAACCTCAGCGATTCCAGGATTCCGTGATAAATGAGGACTTTGCAGGTGCCCGGGCTGGTGTGAGCAGCGGAGATGGATCTCCTCTTCCAGGTGTCGGATAAAGCAAAGTTGGCTTTGCTTTGCAGTACCTGCCCAGCTGCTCTGGCTGCTCCCGGCTCTCCAGCGTGGCTTTGGCCCTGGAGCAGCGCTGCCCAGCCCTGTGCACATGCAGCCCAAGGGGTTTCTCCTGCCCAGCCCCTGGGCCGCCCTGGGGACAGCCCTGCCCGCGGTGCGGGTGGCACTGGGAGCAGCGGGCACAGCTCTGCAGGCGATGCCCCCCTTGTAATCCCGAGGGGGAGCGATGAGATGGGGAGGGCAGGACTGGATTCAAGGACAAGTGGTGCTCCAAGAGCACGACTCTCATGGTGCTCTGCTTAAGCGGAAGCAGAACGATGATATTTTAAGGAGGCTTTTAAATAATGCAGCGGAGCTGTGGGGGCTGAGCCACGGAGCCGCCCACAGCCACCCTGGCCGAGGGGCACGGGGAGGGCAAGGGCACGGAGCAGCCTGCCTGGGTGTCCCTGTCACCCGTGGGTGGGTGTCACTGTCACACACGGTTGGATGTCCCTGTCACCCGTGGGTGGGTGTCCCTGTCACCCGTGGATGACTCTCCCTGTCGCCCACGGGTGGCTGTCCCCATCACCACTGCCACTCCCGTGCCCCCAGACCCCTGTGCCCTCTCTGGGCAGTGGCAGTGGGTGGCTGTCCCCTGTGTGGGGCACCTCTCTGGCTGGTGCTGGTGGCTGGAGCACGTCCCTGCCCCACGGCTGCTCAAACTCACCCCGCTCCACCCTCCTCCCAAACCCTTCCCTGCAGCCTGGTATTTTCCATCTCAAGGCTGCCTGACAACTTTAATGCTTAAATGGATGGGAGAGAAGCCGTCGTGCAGGAACGCTGTAATTTAATTACTTGGGAAGTGCACAGTTTAAGACATTTAAAATGTATTATTTTAGCCTGGCTGCTTTGGCAAAATCCAGTCAGAGTTTTGAGTGTGCTTATTTTTATTTCAGACTAACTCTACAAAACGCCTTCTGCAGAATGTGTTTGTTAAGAAATTAATTGTCTTTGAGGAAAGGAAAATGCTCTGGTGTGACTGGGTGTGAGCCCAGAGGTCACAGCCAGGGTGACAAGTCCCTGCTGTGGCTCAGGGACTCTCCTCTGTGCCTGGGGCCCGGCGTGTGCCCAACGCTGTGGTGAGGAGGGACATGCCATGGACCTGTCCCCACAGCTGCTGCTCCAGCAGAGCTTCCCTTGCTTTAGTGTTTGGAAAACACCCAGCAAGGCGGGCTCTGGTGGCGTTGGGTGGTGGGCGGATGTTGATGTAAGGTCAGTGGAGGGTCTGGATGTAAGGTCTGGGTCTGGGTCTGGATGGTGCGGAGGGGTAGATTTGGGTGCTGTGGCCTGTCCTGTGTCCCGGCCCTGTTCTTCAGGGTGTCCAGGCCATCCTTCCATCCCTCTGCAGGGGTCAGCATTTGACTGGAGCCTTGGAAGGGGTTTGCTCCTGAACAAACCCATTTTAGAAGTTCACAGGATCCCAGAATGGTTTGGGTTGGAAGGGACCCTAAAGCCCATCTCATTCCCCCCCTCCTGCTGCTTCCCAGGGAGCCGCTGCCCTGGCAATCCGAGACGTGCTCCTCGAGGATCCAAATGTATAAGAAATTCTCCTCAGAGGGAAGCTGGAGCAGGTTTCTCCTTGGTTTTGGTGACAAGATGCGGGATTGGTGTGAGAGTCTATGCAGGGCCCCCAGCAGCTTAAATCCAGCTGGATGGAGCACACGTGGAGAGCCTCGGGTACGATAGATGGGATGGTGCCTGTGCATGGGGGAGGAGAGCGGGGCTGGGGATGTTGGATCTCCTGAGGGAGCTCCTGAGATCACCAGGAGAACGTGCCCTCTACGTAAACAAGCTGCTTTGGAGATATTTTGAGGATGAAGTCATAAAAATTTTATGGCATACCTATATTTTCCTTTTGGCATTGAATTTGCCATAAAAGCCGACACAGAAAAGCAGCTTCAGCTGTGCTGGCTGTGAAACTGCTGCAGCTGCTTCTCGGAGCCGTCAAATCAGCCCACAATGGGCTGGGTTGGAAGGGACCTTAAAGCCCATCCCCTTCCACCCCCTGCCGTGGGAAGGGACAGTTTCCACTATCCCAGGCTGCTCCAAGCCCTGTCCAACCTGGCAGTCTCTGCCCAATATCCCATCTATCCCTGCCCTCTGGCAGTGGGAAGCCATTCCCTCTTATCCTGTCACTCCAGGCCCTTGTTCAGCAATACTTAAAATCTTTCAAAAAACGTATTTTCTCTGTCAAAAAGCAGAAGTCCAGCACAGTAATCAAAACATAAATTCCATTTTTTTTCCCCAGTGGTTTCCCTACCTCAGGCTGCTTATTTTTATAATAATTCCTGCAAATTGCTGTTACCTGAATGTTGTTGCAAGGATAAATTGCCCCTCCAAAGTGAAGTCTCCCCTTCCTGGGCCATCCCTGCTGTGAGTGCTTCCAGATGCAGATGGGATGGAACTGCCCTGGGCTGTGCTGAGAGCCCAGAGTTATCGTGGGACTGCTCAGATTCCTTCCCCTTCCCCAGCCTCAGGATTGTGTCAGAACCAGCCTCTCTTGCCTGTGGAGAAAGCACCTATTTTCCAGTTCCAGCTTATTCACCCACTTCAGCTCAGTGACCAATACTTTCCAAGGTGGGTCAAGGGGTGGGGAAGGCAAACCCCTTGACAGGCTTTTACTGTTTTTATTTTGCCTCTTTGAGTGTGAGGTGGCACCGAAAGGAGGGAAAATGGCATTTGTAATGCTCAGCCCTGTGGGGTTTGTTGGCTGTGCCCTCTGCACACAGGCACGACTCAGATACTGACTCCAAAGCGTGGGATGTGCGGTCAGTGGGACAGGGGCAGGACGTGTCCCAGGCTGCTGGCTCTGTGTGCATCCCCCAGCAGCACCACGGGGCTGGGGACCGCCGTGGGATGATGGGGGGCTGCGGATCCCGCCGCGCACAGATGGGATGGAGCTCTCCCTGTTCCTCTTATTCCTGGAAATAACTTGACTCCATCAAGTTTTTTTGCACGGATAACGTAATTCCCTCAGACATTTGAAATCCCACACTTTAAAAGCCTGGCTGCAGGATGACAAAGAGTTTTTCTCTGGCTGCCGGGGTCGGACGGTGACGAAGCGCGGCGGGGGCTGCGCTGGGATGGGGCCCTCCAGCAGGAGTTGTTCCCCTGGGAACGCCGCTGCCAGCGCTGCCCCCGCTGCGGTGTCCCCACCTGGTGACCCAGCAGCTGCCACAGCTGTGGCCAAGGGGCTGCCTGGGCAGGTGTGCCCAGCTGGGCGATGGCTCCGTGCCCGGCCGGAGGGCTCAGGGTGGCCACAGGCCCGTGGCCGGCGCGGGCAGGGCCGAGCACCCATCAGGGCTGCGCTGGGCCAGGCCCATCTCCTCTGCCTTATCTACATTTTAATGCGTCATCTGCAACTTCTGTGGGGATGCAGCCAAGAAAAACGCTGGGGAATTTCAGCTGAGGCGACCACCTACGCAGCCGGTGGCCCTACGAGTACGGGAGAGGAGTTGGGAAGTGAGAAGGGAGCCAGGGAACGGGGGCTGGACGCCCTTCAGGCACCTGCTTGTCCCCTGTGCCATCCCTGCCTGGGCTGGCTGCCCCTCCTGCGGCCCAGCTGGGTTGCCACTGCCCAGGAGCCACCTCCTGCTTTCCCCAGCCCATCAGGACTGCCCTGTTTAGTCTCTGCAGTTATTCCAGGAGTAGCAGTTTTCTTTCCTATTTTGTATCACTGACCTAATCCTGAATATCACTGCTCTGTGCTGCAGGACCTGCATGGTGAGGACTGTGCACAGGGAGACACCTGGGACTGTGTCATGGACTGGAAGTGTGCCAGGCCAGGCTGGATGGGGCTTGGAGCAGCCTGGCATAGTGGAAGGTGTCCTGCCCATGGCAGGGGGGGAATGGGGAAATCTTTAGGGTCCCTTCCAACCCAAACCGTTCTGGGGTTCTATGATCCATCTCCTCCTACCCTGACACAGCAGGGAAGCAGCGTTGCTCCAGGAGCACCTTCACTGCTGCCGAAGCACGTGGTCCAAATCAGACTCTCTTTTATTTCTGTAACAGGTAGGAGATCACAAAGCAGTTTGCCGAGCAGCAAACACGAGCACAGTCACACAGCGCAGGTGTCAGATTGAATGCCAGAGCAAAGCGAAGGATGCACGTGCTCAAGCAAGGGAAGAAATCTGTGTTTTCAGCTTACACAAGTCGGGCCACCTACGCTGGTCCAGCTGCTGCAGCTTGGCATGTTTATCTGTGCTTGTCATCAGTTGAGAATAGAGGTAAAAAATTCCTGAGAGTCGATGCTTTGCGTAAATACCTGAACTTCATCGGGAAGCACTTGGACAATGCTCTCAGGGAGGCACAGGGTGGGACTGCTGGGGTGCCTGTGCAGGGCCAGGAGCTGGTCTGGATGATCCTTGGGAGGCCCTTCCAGCTCAGGACGTTCTGTGATTCTGACTCTCTGTCTTTGCTGCAGGTTTATGGTCTGAACCTGTCTTGACTTCTGTCCCCACACGGAGCCTTTGCTGAGACATGCTGCCTTGGTCTGAGCACCAAAGGTCCCAGGGCCATGGGCCGCTGTGGGGACGAGGTGACACTGTGGGCATGAGGTGACGCTGTGGGCACGAGGTGACGCTGTGGGGATGAGGTGACGCTGTGGGGACGAGGTGACACTGTGGGGATGAGGTGATGCTGTGAGGATGAAGTGACGCTCTGGGGATGAGGTGACGCTGTGGGGATGAGGTGACGCTGTGGGGATGAGGTGATACTGTGGGCACATCTCAGCTGGGCCATCTCTCATGGATGGTAGGAAGCAGTTTGGGTTGTATTAGGGTGAAACATGTTCCATTTAGAAACAGGGAGTATTTCTGAGGGACAAGCAGGAAGGTGGGTTTTGCCAGGGCAAGGAAAGCTGCTCAGCAGGGTTTGGTCAAACCCACCCTTTTTATTTCCATTAGTGAAGGTTTTAACCCCGTCCTCACTAAACCATTTCTCCCCAGCAGTGACCACTTTCTGTGGCATCCCCCCAAGCACTGGAGTGCTGTGATTTGTCCCTGCCCGAGGTGCTGCGGGTGTCCCAGGGCACTCAGACCCCCCTCACCCCGCATCCGTGCGGTGCAGAAGGGTTTGAAGTCCCTGAACCAGCCCAAAGCTGCGGCTCTGCTCGCTGCAATCACCGCGGCTGCGGGCGGTAATTTAGTGCGAACTGCTGTGCGTGCTGGGAAGCGTTTTGTTCCCAAAATGAGAGACAGAAAGCATTATTTGCCTCTCCTGCCACCCACGGCACTCAGAGACACTCTCCTGCCACCGGAGCCTGGCCCAGGGACAGCTCCTGGTTGCCCGAGCTGCGCTGGGCTCGCGGAGCCGAGGGAGACAAACGGAGCCCGGCCCTGGGAGCAGGAAACCACCCAAGTTAATGAAAGGCGAGAATTAGCACCTCCATCGGGCGAGCCTGAGCCCCATGAATGGTGACAAATGGATGTGCTGGAGGTGTCAGGACGAGCTGAGAGCTTAGCATCTTCCGGGACGTGCAGGGGGCTCGTAAAAAACAGGGAGAGCAACTTTTTAACGCAGGCATGTAGTGATAGGGCACGGGGGAACAGTTTTAAGCAAAAAGAGGAGAGATTTAGATTAGATGTTAGGAAGAAATTCTTTACTCAGAGGGTGGTGAAGCCCTGGCAGGCTGTCCAGAGAAGCTGGAAGTGCCCAAGGCCAGGTTGGATGGGGCTTGGAGGAACCTGGGGTAGTGGCAGGTGTCCCTGCCCATGGGAGGGGGTGGGACTGGATGGGCTTTAATGTCCCTCCAACCCAAACCCTTCTGGGATTCAGGGATTCTGTTATTTTCCCCTGCAGGAGGCAGGAATGGGGTTGGGGCCAAGGCCAAGCCAGGTGTCACGGTCCCTACTCCACAGGTGGCAGGTGAGGGCCATCGGATGAGCTGCAGCGGGAGAGGGAGATGGGGAGGGTCTCTGCTTTCATCAGGATTTTGGTGTCTCTTGAAACAGCCTCTTTTTTTCAGGGAATAAATTACATATTTTATTCATTTTCTGCACAGAAAGGAACGGTTCTGGAGCCCTGATGGGGATGTTTCTAAGCAACGTTGTTTTCCCACCACCAGTGTCAGGAGCAGTGACTTTTTTACTTTTTTTTTTTTCATATTTTTGTAGCAATAAGACAAACTCTCTGCAGTTTATAACAGGAAACCCGTGCCATGATCTCCTCGGTTTGGCTGTGTCCCCCACCTCTGAGGGGGTGTGGGGGGGGTCCCCTGGGGGTCACCTACCCCGGGCTGCTGTGCTGGGACCGTCCCCGCAGGTTTGTATTTTGGTAGAGTTTGGCTGCTGTGGGCACAACCAGGGACACAGGGCAATGAAACCAGGCTTGGAACAAGCCAAAAGCAGCTTTATCTGAATTCTGTGGAGCTCTCCCAAGCCTGGTGATTCTTCTGTGGGTGTGGACTCGAAAATGTTTTAGTCATTGTATGTGTTATTGCAGAGATTTTATTTAAAACTTCTGTTTTTCCATGGGGAAAAAAAAAACCCTCGCTCTCCTTGTCTGTCTCATTTCTGATAGACAGAGAGATGGATGGGTGAATAAAGAATGGATGGGGAGATGGATGGATGGATAGATGGATTAATAGATAGGCAGATAGAAGGGTGGGTGGATGGATGGATGGATTGACGGATGGATGGATGGATAAATAAATAGAAAGATAGATGGCTGGATAGATGTATAGATAAACAGGCAGATGGATGGATACACAGGCAAATAGGATGGTTGTCCTGCTCCCTTCCAGCTGGGAATACTGGAAGGGAAGGTTTGGGCTGATTTAGGGGGGTGTTAATTGATGTGGCCAAACCCAAACTCTCCCTGGGCCAGAGAAGGGCAGAAAGGAAGCAAATCCCCACCTGGATAAACGGGATGGATTGTGCTGTAATTGTTTTGTCCCTGAAGGACAGAGGAGCCAGTCGTAGGTTAACGAGGTAATTAAGCAGCACAGGTGTCTCAGGCCATAAATCTCTGCCAGGGAAGGGGTGGGTGTTGGTGGTGTTTCTGTGGGGGGGTTTGTGCTGCTCTCCCAGCACCCTGTGATCCAGAGGTGTGTGGTAGTTTAATGGGGAAGGTTTTCCTGCAGGGGGGACCTGCCCTTCCCCACTGCTGCCTGAAGGCAGAGGGGTTTGCCCTGTGCCTGGGCTGGCTGCTGGGGCTGCTCCCGGGTGCCTCAGCCCAGTGTTACAGAGCACTCACTGCCACTGATGGGCTCTCACCCATACCCCTGCTGCAGGATTAATTACAACTGGACAATTACTATTGCTTTCTGCTCCGTGCCACAGCAGACAGCCCCATTCTTGCCATGTAGCACCCTTTGTGGGGATGTTTTACCCCACTTTTTCCCCTTTGCTTTATTTGAGCAGCCTCTTGGCTCAGACCCCGGGCCCAGCAGTGCCGGTGTCCCACCGCAGGGCTCTGCTGGGCACGTGGCCTCAGCAGTGGGTGGTCACAGAAACGTTGCCACATTGGGCTTTTTCTCCTAAATCCTCTCTTTGTCTCTGTCTGCCAGAACTGAGCTTCATCCTCCCCATGGCTCGCTGCTCTCCAGTCCTCCTCTCCTTTCTCCTGGCTCCCCAGGATCCCTGTGCCTGCTTCCCTGGGAGCTCTCTGCTCTGGGCTCATCCCACATCTGTATGTACATATATAAATTACACATTCCTTTAGCTCTCCTTCAGTTCTGCCTGCACAGTCAGCCCTCACCCTTCCCAGGGAATAATTCAACTCCGAATTCCCATAAAACCCATGCAGGAGGCATGGGGTGAGGGAAGAGGCAAAAGGAGGACTGGGAATTTTCCATGTCTTCCACGAGCCTCGCTGCTGCCCTGTGTTGAAGGAAGTTTAGGCTGGGACTAAGCTGGGCACTGCTGGTTTAAGGCAGGATTCTGAGCAGCATCCACTTCCCAGGAGCAAGGGAGGGTGAAACCCAATCCCAGGGGATTTTTCCTTGTAATGTGGCCCTGTGGGAAGATAAAAGACTGTGTGTAATGTTAACTTTAGTTAAAAGAGTCTTGAAAACCTGTGATATTTCCCCCCTTCTTTTTGCTGTCAGGTTTTATCCCAGATGTACTGCTGCAGGATGTGTTAGTCCTCCCTTTCCCTTTGTGTCACTTTTTGACATCCTGGTGTTGAACCATGGGGTTCTTGAAGCCAAAAATTGTCACCTTGACCTTTGTGTGCATGTTGGGCCCTGGTGCTTTCTTTGGACACAGACGGGGCTCTCCTTGCCCAGCACGCCCACCTGAATGCATCTCTGTCCTGTTTTCCTTGTTCTGCCCATCATCTGCTTGCAGTTAAGAGACTAACCAGCAAAATGATGGGTTTTCCCCCAGATTTGAGGAGCTGGAGGCTTTTGCAGCCCTGAGTGTGTCCTCAGGGCTGGATCTGCTGCCTCCCTGTCCTGCACTGAGTGGTGTCAGCCCCTGAGCCCATTACATTTAATAAAACAATTAACTCGGGCTTATTCAGCTCTGCAGCAGAACCGAAGTGTCTCTTCTGAGCAGCATTTCCTCCATGTGTGAAGGACTCGGTGCTGTGGTGGGTTTGGGTTGTGGTTTTCCTCTGAGCAGCCAGGGTGGGCTGTGGGGAGCCAGGTGTGGTCCCCAACCGGGCTGAGCTGCTGATAAGGAGCTGTGTTATCTGCTAGAAACGAGGAAAATGGGAATGAGTCACGGGGGCAGGGAGAATCAGAGCCTTTGAGCCCCAGGGATGTGATACCTGCTGCCCAGGCAGGGGCTTTCCCCTTGGCTGCAGGCTGGGAAGGGCTGGCAGCAGCTGAGCAAAGTTTTCCAGGTCTCTGTGCTGCTGGAGCGGCCCCTGCAGCCGCGGAGCTGGTGCCCAGCTGGGACACTGCCCACCAGGCCAAAACCTGAGCTCATCCCAGGGAAAATCCCTGCAAGCACTGGGCACGGAGGCTCTGAGCCTGCGGGTGATGGAGGAGGATGAGGAAGGAGCGGGCACAGATGTGGCAGGAGAAGCACGGCTGTGACTCTCGTTGCAGACCTGCTGTGTGGCGGGGGGGTGGCCAGCCCTGTGGCTGCACCATCCAGAGGGTCCTGTCCGGCAGGAGGGTGCCATCCATTCCCGCTGTCCGTGGGCTGTGCTGACACCTCCTTCCCAGCCTTTTCCCTGCCGCTGGCACGTGTGTCTGGCTGGATCTGGCGGCAGCTCCCGGGGATGCTGCCCCGGCACCCCGGAGAGCTCCTGCCCCACGCCCGCAGGATCCCTCGGGAATGACGTGCCGCGCTTGGAAAAGCCTAGTCAAGGGAAATGTCAGCGCTGCCCGACGCTGTTGTGGTGGCTCGGGGTATTTTTAACAGCGTGCCAGGGCCCCAGGCTGTGCTTGCCGTGATTCAGAGCCTCGCTCCGCGCTCGCCAATCTGGCACAGCCGCTGGTGCTGCGGGGACGTGGTGCCGGCCCCGGCTCCTGCTGTGCAGGGAAAATGTCACCCTTGGATCCTGCCAGCGAGGCAGAGCCGAGCTAAACCCACCTGCAGAGCTGGGCTCTGGGCGGGGCTGAAGTCCCCTCGGCTTTCGCTGTCCCCTGTTCGGTGCCGGGCACCAGGACAGGAGAGCATGGACGCTGCACTCACCTGTCCCAAGGCTGCTCCCTGGGGAAGGAGACTGCAAAGATTTGCAGTTAAGCTGAAAATACATCTTAGAGCTACAGACAGCAGAAAGGCCGGGGTGTCTCTTCTCTTCACGAAGTAAACCAGTGCCCTGTGGCTCTGTGTGCTGAGGGGGCTGTGACTGTCCTGCCTTGGAGGTTTGTGTGAGCTGGGTCACCTCAGCGAGGTTTGTACAGCTCCACTGTGTGCACTGAGAGGGGCTGCCCCATTGTCTGCCCCAAAACCTCTCCTTCCTGCCCCTTTCCTCACCCCATCCCATCCCCTATGAGGCCTCTCCAGCGGCCAGGCTGTGCTGTAGCCCAGCTTTGGGAACACACCAGCATGATGCTGTTTGGCTTTGGACTCTGCCTTTGAAAGAACCCAGAGCTGAGGTGTTGAACACCTTCAGGCCTTGCTTGTGGTGCAACTGTGGGGAAAAGGGCAAGGAAAAGGAGGCAGTTCCAGACTGGGAGGCAGGAGCTGTGCGAAGGGGACCACGGTGGCTGTGGGGATGGGGCACAGCAGCGGATAAACTCTGGGTGCTCTCTGGGTGCTGTGGGTTGGGCAGTGATTTGTGGGAGCAGAATCATTGCTCCACATCTGCAGAGCATAGGGGACTCCCAGCAGGAGAAGCATGATTGCTGTGCTGATGAAAAACCAGGAAAGGAGGCATCAGAGCTGACTTTTAATCAGCTGCTTTGGCCGGGCAAAGTGATCCTCAGAGACCGGAGGCTCCTGCTTGGTCCTCTCTGATGGCTGCTCCACCCTTTGGCTGCACTGGCTTCCAACTGGAATTTTCCTTCTGAAAGAGTGATTCAATAGCAGCAGGATAACCCCGGGAGCAGTGGCAGTGCCGGGTGTTTGGGAGGCAGAGCTGGGGCTCAGGGATGGAATGACACGCTTGGGACCTGAACAGCAGCAAAGGGCTCTGCTGGCCTGGGTCTGGGTGTCAGGGACACCACTGGGGGATGCTCGGGGCTGGCTGGGGATGGGGACCCATCTCCCACCCTGGTGTTGGCAAGTGCTGAGCAGAGACCGGTGACCAGGGCAGCAGGCATGTGCACAGGCTGATAATTGCTGTCCAAAAATCAGTCATGGAATGGTTTGGGTTGGAAGGGAAACTCAACACCATCCAATTCCATCCCCTGCCATGGGCAGGGACACCTCCCACTGTCCCAGGCTGCTCCCAGCCCCAATGTCCAGCCTGGCCTTGGGCACTGCCAGGGATCCAGGGGCAGCCCCAGCTGCTCTGGGCACCCTGTGCCATGGCCTGCCCACCCTGAGGAATTCCTTCCCAATATCCCACCCATCCCTGCCCTCTGGCAGTGGGAAGCCATTCCCCCTTGTCCCAGGTCCCTCTCCCTTTAGCCCAGAACCTTCTCTCCTCCAGGTGAACACCCCGAGCTGCCTGGCACAGGCACTCCAGCAGTTTTTCCAGGAGGATGCTCAGCCGTGCATGGCCAGAGCAGGTGCTCCCAACAAACTGGGATGTGCTCCCAACGAACAGGGATGTGCTCCCAACGAACAGGGATGTGCTCCCAACGAACTGGGATGTGCTCCCAACGAACTGGGATGTGCTCCCAGTGAACTGGGATGTGCTCCCAATGAACTGGGATTTGCTCCCATCACTGTTCCCAACACCTTCTAAGCCCCACTCCCAGCACAGCCATGCTCAGGGATCTGTGGGGCAGCTGCCAGTTCAGCTGCAGGGACGAAGCTGGTTCATTGTCTCAGAGCCTGGAATTAGTGCAGTGGAAGCTCGAAGAGCTTTTACTGCCCCGTTACTTAGAGACAGCCCATTGATTTCACTTGGCAGTTGTGCAGCTGCAGGCACGTGTCTGTGTGTCTGTCTGTGTGTGTCTGATACATCTCCGTATGCATCCACCTGGGCGCTGCAAAATCGCTGCAAATGTGGATTATACCCAACTATTTCCTTGGTGGGTTTTTGTATTTTTGTGGGGTTTTTGTTGGTTTGTTTCTTCTGTTCTGGGAGGCAGAGGAGAAGCAGGTGTTGAGTGACAAATTCCAGACAAATTCCTGCTCTGCTGGAGGAAGCAGTGCTGGGCTCAGGGAGCTCTTACGCAGCCCGAGGTCCGTGCTGGGGCCCAGGCACCCCAGAGTGACCAGCTCACAGCTGGTGTGGTGGCTCCCCGTGCTGCTGTGGCCTCGGTGCTCTCCTGTTCCTGTGTGGCCGAGGGCGGTTCCCAGAGATGGGAGCACACCTGGGGATGTCTCCAGGCTGGGCCGTGGCTTCAGGAATTCTCCTGCCCAGCGGCCTCCCAGCTCCCCGTGCAGGAGGAATCTTGCCCTGCAGGGATTTGGCATTTCCAGCATCGGCTCCCACCATCAATGTTCCAAATATCCAGGTCAGGTGTGTGCTGAGCAAATGGCAGAGCTCTGGAAATCCAAACACAACATTTCTGCCCGGATTTGTTGGCTGAGCAGACTCTTCACAGAGCTGGGTATTGCTCCCTGGAGCAAATCCCGATGTGTTTTACCCCAAAAAACTTCTGGAGTGGGGAGGCACCAGCCCTGGTGTGGCTTTGTGGCACAGGGGAGCTGTGGGGAAGGACAGGACAGTCATTGAGATCTGGGCTCAGACCCCAGTGCCGGGGTGGTGAATCCTACAAATGCGGGGAAGCACCACAGGGATTCACTCACTGTGTGTCCATACATGTACATTTATATAGGTCTTTATACAAAAGGGTGTTTGGAGGGGATCTGTACTTGCATGCAGATAGTGGCAATACGTGTGTGTGATTAAAAAGGGGTGTACACAAAGGGTATGTGCATGAATATACCGATTTAAAGGGGGGTGTGTGTGTGTTTATGTGTAAAGGATGTGCACATAGCTAAGGGGTGTGTATAAAGAATATATATGTGCAGATCTATCTATAAAGGGTGTATGTGTAGATATATATTTATATTTATGTGGAGAGAGGAGTTCATGGCTGAGCTGTGCCCACAGAGCCAGACTTTGAAAAGCAAAGAACAATGAGAAATAGGATTTAAAACCCCCTCTCCTATAAAATAATTGGAATCTGTGTGGGAATGAACAGCAGCACTTGACTCCAAGGAGCATTACGGGGTGGGTGGGCTGTGTCCAGAAGGAATTCGGAGGTCCCAGTCCCAAGGATCTGGAATTGTGGAATTCCTGCCCACCGTGCTGCAACTCTGGGGCTTTGCCTCAGAGTTGAACCTCCCAGGGGTTCCAGTGGTGCTGGGGAGGATGGGCATCGTTTGTGCAGTTCTGGGCATGGATGGGTTTGGTGGGCAGGGTCCAGCTGTGCTTGCTCTCAAAAGACTGGGAAGAAATAAAAAGGGAGGGAAAATAGAAAAGGAATAAAGAAGAAAAAATAGAACAGAAAAAAAAAAACGAGGTCAGTGCCTGCCCCAGCTGTGCTGTGAGCCTGGGGGCTCGTGGCGCTGGAGATGCAGCTGCAGCTTTTCAAACAGACCTGCAGGTCAAGTTCCTGTGCCTCCCAACATCTTAAATTCCCATTAGCAGCACTAAATTTTGGGTGCAGCAGTGCATTAAGGGGTCCTGGAGGGGTGGGAGGATGGGCACTCCTGCCCCAAGGTCTGGCTGGTGTTGGGCTGGTCCTCCTGCCCCTCCCAGGGATGCTCCAGTGGGAAATTGTGCCAGAGGAATGAACACCTGAAACGACCAGGGAATCCAGTGTGGAAAAATGGGACGAGCTGAAAGCACAGGGCACAACCTGGGGTGTTTTGTCCAACCCCTTCCCTGACCCTGCCCCGAGGCCAGCAGGGCTTTTTCTTCTGTTTTATTTTATTTGGCTTCAAATAACTCACCAGGAGCTGCAAAGAGCTCAGGGACTGTTTGAGGTGCTCTGCAGCAGAAGGCAGACGGGTGGTCAGTAATTTATACCTTGATCCTGCCCTGTGGCAGGGGGTGGAACGGGATGAGCTGGGAGGTCCTTCCCACCCAAACCGCTCTGGGATTCTGTGGAAGTGCGGGGAATGTTTGTGCCTGATTTGTGGGACCCCAGATGGTGTTGGATGTGAGGTACAGCTGAGTGTATCTGGGTTTATTCCCAGCCCTGAGCACTCAGGGAGGAGGATGGCAGCACATCCCCCCTTGCCCAGCGTGGGTGCTCAGATCCCACTGTGGGGGATCTGCCCCTTTGGGAGGAAAACACAGGATCTGGACAAAAGCAGTGGCTTGTCTTCTCCAGCTGCTGGCTTCCCATGGGGTTGATCTCTGTGTGCCTTGAGGGCTGAACTGTATTTTCTAATTATTTTCTTTTCCTTCCAGAAACCTCGGAAAGTCCGGGCTGAGAGTGTCGTGCCTCGGGTTGGGTGAGTACCTCTGGCCTCTTCTGCAGCCCAGCACTCCGGGGGAGCTGTGTGAGGGTTTGGGGTGTGAAACCCTCTGCTGTGCCCACTCCCTGTGAGGGGCAGCCTGCGGGGATCCCGTGTGGGTGTCCCCAGGAGCCCCGAGTGCCGGCCGGGGCTCAGAGATGTGCCCGGGCTGGGGCAGAGCTCCGCTTTGTTTCATCCGCCCTGTGCCTCGTTATCCCGGCTCCACGCCGACTCCAGCACCACGGAATGCCTTAGGAATGCCTTACCAATATTTCATCCCCTCCGTGTTTTCTCTCTCAGGAGGGGCAGCTGCGGGCACTGCTCAGCTCGTGTGAGCTCCATGGAGAGCTCCTGCTGGCTTTGCTCAGGCCAGAAACGCCCTGATGGGGCTCTGTGCCTGAAATACAGAGATCTGTGTTTTGTCCCCAGTGCTGTGGGGAGGAGGAGGCTGTTTGCTCACTGTGAGCTCCTTCCCACAGTGCCAGGCTGAGCATCAGGAGCGTGAAGCCCCCAGGATGTGCAGGAACCCCCCCAGGGATGGATGCTCTGGGCTGCCAGAGCCTCTCCAGCCCCGTTCCTTGTTCCTGGGAGATCAGAGGTGCTGCCACAGGGAAGTGGAGGCTCCACTTTAGGTTGCTTGAAGAACCACTGCGAAAGGCATCAGCAAACCCAGGTTTAATACAAATTTATAAAATCATAGAGTTTGATGGCAGAGTTTATTTCATTGCTACACAGACAGAGCACTTGAGGGAAAATCAGGTTAAAATCAGTGTGCAGTGATTTAAGGGGATGCTGGCACACAGAAGGGTGGGGATGCAGAGGGGGAAGGAGATCCTCCTGTTGAATCCTGGGGTTCAGAGCAGCCCCGGTGCCAAACTCAGCCTCAGACGGGATCAGTGCTTTAGGTCTGAAAGATTTAGCAATGCCTGATCAACACAACAATAGCGGGGCTTAATCAGTTGACTAATTTAACATTTATAAAGTGACTCAATAGGATTTGCTATAAGCACAACAGTAGCTTAATTATGAATCTAAGCTAATTATGAATCTGAGATGGCAACATTCATGCTACACTTACTCAGAGTATTTAAATCAATTAATGTACACACAGATCCAAGGAGCCTGTACCAAGCCATAAACCTGTGAAGCACTTCAGGGAAACACTGCTGTCGGTAGACTCACAACCTATGGCATGCTTGGCTTTAGTCATCAGGAGATTTCCATCCTGGATGCAATTTGGCTTGGTAGTTACTGGAATTTTCCCTGAGAATCCCAATAATAATATTATTTAACAATTACATTATTATTAGGTCAGAGCAACCTGGTTTAGTGAGAAGTGTCCCTGTCCAAGCCGGGGCTGGAATGGGATGAGCTTTGAGGTCCTTCCAACCCAAACCATTCCATGGTTCTGTGATTATTCTGCTCAGGCTGTTCAGACAGAAAAATAAGGTCTTGGTGCTGTTTGTTGGAAAACAGGAGCACAAGTTCTGAGAGCAGAGAGGGTTTGGGATAAGTTTGGGAGGGTTACCTGCCCAGGTGCCATTGGTGAGGGCTGAGCATTCCCAGGGTCCGAGGTGGGTGAGGAGGTGCCGCTACCTTGGAGCAGGTGAGGACCTGGGCTCTGCCTGATCCTTCCAGCCCCATCCCTGCCAGGGCTGGCTGCTCACAGGGCAGGTGTCAGCCCATTTTTCCAACATTCTCTGGGATTTGATTTTAAACTGGAGGGAATTGTGAAAGTCACCCTGTACCACAAGTCGGAGAAACAAGGCCCCTTCTGCCAAGAGCTCTTCTGGTTAAAATAGCCCCAGCCTTGGAAAGGACTTGTCTTGTCTGTGCAGAGGTTTTATTTATCAGCCTCACAGCTTCCCCAAGTGCTGCTCTGTTGTGGTGGAGGAGAAAAGCCGCGGGAAGGAAGTAGCAGCAGGAAAAGATAAAAACAATTTTGCAGAGCTTTCCGTTGATTTCAAGCGGGTGGAACTGCAGCAGCATCTAAATATACTGAGCCTTTGTGAGTGCAGCTGTGCAGGGAACAGGGGGGCTGGGGAGGCTGCTGGGCACCTCCTCCTGCTCCAGCACAGCGAGCCCTGCAGCCCCTGCCCTGTGGGCAGGAATCAGGGAGAGGGGAGCTGGAACACCTGAAACCCAGAAATTCCCTGGGATGTGCAGGTATTTCTCCTGCAGCACAGCACCTTTTGTTTTGGGTTGGAAGGGCCTTAAAGCCCGTCCTGCTCTCTTCCCTTCCACTGTCCCAGGCTGCTCCAAGCCCCATCCAGCCTGGCCTTGGGCACTGCCAGGGATCCAGGGGCATCCCCAGCTGCTCTGGGCACCCTGTGCCAGGGCCTGCCCACCCTCACAGGGAGTAACTTCTCCCCAATATCTGATCTGAATCTCCTCTCTTTCAGTTTAAAACCATCCCCCTTGTCCCACCGTTCCCTCTGCAGATCCATCAGGTGTCTGTTCCGAGTGCTGCTGTATCTGACTTTCCTAAGTGGCTTCTCTCTTGCAGTTCCCCAAAAGATAAATGTGTTTCCCGGTGTTCTCTGCAGCATGAAAATCTAATTTAGGGCTCACTAAAGTTTCTGAAGGCTCAGCAGTCTTCCTCAAAAGCCTGGCAAAATCTCAGCAAGGTGGGAGTGTGCTTCATCCTGCAGGATGAAAAGAGGGAGGAGAATGGGAAGTGGGGCAGAAATCAAAGGTGGGCAGGGCTGAGGCAGCGGGGACCCTTCAGTGACGTCCTGCTCCTCCCGGCTCACGTGTGAGTGAACTCCTCTGCTGGGTCCTGCCTGTGCTGCCAGAGGTGCTGGCAGTGTTTTTGCCAGGCAGGGATATCTGGGAAGGGCCCCAAGCCCCTCGGAGCAGTGGCTGAGCATCATTCCTGGGTTACTGGAGCTCCCATGGAGCTGGGACCCAGCTCCTGCAGTATCCCAGTGTCCTGCTCCTGCCTGGGCTGAGCTTTCAGCTCCTCCTTTGGGTGAGTTTCCTCCAGGTGAGCCTTTAACTGAGGATCTGCACAGCCTGGCCCTGGGGATGGTGTGAGGCTCTCTCCTTGATGCTGGATCCAAAATGTGCTTGTGGTCCCAGGGAAAAACAAGGTCACGCTTTTACGTGTTTAGTTGAGGGTGGATCCTGCCTGTGGTCTCCCGTTGATTTTGGGAGAATGCTGAGGCTGTCTCCACCGAGGTGATGGGCCCTGACTGCAAGGAAATGAGCAGGACAAAGCCATGTACAAAAGCTCACAGCTGGCTATAGAAATTGGTGTTCTGTGAGCCCTGAGGAGTCGGGTGCTGTTCTTGCCCTTCGCTCTGGGGATGATATTTGCGCAGCCCTGGCTCCCTCCGTGCTCAGCACCAGCCCCACGTGCCAGAGCTCCGTGTGGCACCGTCCCTGCCAGGAGCAGGACGGGCATCCCACGGGGCTGGCAGCAGCAGCAGAGGCTGGGGGGGTCCGCCCCGGGCCCCTTTCTCCCTCAGAGGGGAA
>NW_008238325.1:2601297-2602769 GCF_000691975.1 Corvus brachyrhynchos | reverse complement strand
GTGTCCAGGGGTGGGGTTTGCTTTGGCACTGAGCATCACACCCTGCTGGGCTCAGAGTGTGAGGGAAATGGAGCCAAACCTGGGCTTAAGGCAGGAATTCCCATTAAAGGTGAGGATATCCAGTTGGAAAACTGTTTTTCAAGGCAAAAGGGAGCAAGGTGACGGGCAAGGGGCAGGAGTGGGATGTGTGTCTGCCCCTGAGTCCTGGGGCTGGGGGTGCCTTTGTAAACCATGAGCTGGGATATGTGAGAGAGAGAGACAGGGACTTGGAATGGGGAAAAGGAGCAATTTGAAAAACACATTTCTCTCTCCAGTATATTTTTCTTCCCCAGTGCGTGTGTTGGCTGAGGCTGTGAATCATCCTTGGCTGTTGTTTGAAATGCCAAATGTGCCTTGTGCTTCCTTTGCCTTTTTTTTTTTTTGATTTCCAAGGGGAGTGGAGCAGCCTGTGCCATGCTGGGCCTCTGCCTTGGCTGTGGGTGCCTTCCCTGCCCCTGACTCCTGAACCAGAGCCCCTCCCTTCCCCAGCCACACCCGATGCTTTAGAGCTCACCTTGCTGAGCCAAAACTCACATCCCTGCCTGGTTTTTGTGATGATCATGGAAAAAAACCCCCAAGGATTCCCCACCCATGTGCTCCTGCTGATGCTCCTGTCCCCAGCCGGGGTCTGGGAGCACAGAATGGACACAGGAGGACCTCAGGCAGGGCCATCCAGTACCACAGATATTTATTCCTTGCATTTAAAGGGCTTTAAGGTGCTTGTTATTCTCACTCGAGCCATGGTGAGCTCTCGGGCCGCTCTCCCTGTGCCCAAAGCCCCGAGCACGCGGTCACTCAGTGCGACGTGGGTTGTGCCAGAAGGTCAATTCCTGAGAGGATGTGAGCTCTGTGGGGAGGGTAAACAATTCCCTTCCTTCTCACCTGTGCACCTGTGTGCCGCTCATGCAAAAGAAAAAAAAATCCCCTTGAGATAAACAGTCTCAACCCATTTTTTGGTAGAAACACGTTTTAATGTACTCCTGGAAAAATAACACCTCCGAAGCTTTAACATGGCAATCAGGCTTCGTCTGGTTACTTTTTTATCTGCATGAAGAAGCTTAAAGATAAAATGAAAACAGGCTTCAGTTTTATCTTTGTTGTGCAGGACCAGAGCATTCGAACTCCAATAATAAGAGAAAATACCTCCCCTGAGGTCTGCAGCCAGCAAGGTGTAGCAGGGGTGGCTCCTGCCCCATTATTATTGTCCTTATAGAGCTGAAGAAAATATAAAATTAGCTGGAAAATGTGTGCTCTTTGCTCATTTATTTAATTTCCATTTCATCTCTGATCTGTGGCAAACTTGGCTTTCCCAGCTCGGGTTGTTCTGCAGGAAATCAGGAGTTGCAGTTTGAACTCACACTTCGTGCATCTTTAAATAGCTTTATTTGCACTCAGAGAAACCTGATGTATTAAAAAATTCAGACTGACCTTTT
>NW_008238325.1:2597303-2600811 GCF_000691975.1 Corvus brachyrhynchos | reverse complement strand
AGAGAGCAAGATTCCCCTGCCAGAGATGATGACTGTGGCTGTGCTCTGAGCAGGGCTGATCAAAGCTGCCCGAGCGTGAGCAGCAGGCACTGCCCGGCCTCTGCCTCTGCTGGGGGGTCATGTCCCAGCACTGAGGGACCCACTCCCTCTTTCATCGGGGCCTGGGAGCATCTTCTGCATCTTTTCAAGTGCAGAGACAGGCAGAGAACATGGGATTTCTGCCCCTTTGCAGCATCGGAGCTCGGCCCCTCAGCGGCACTGCGGCGTCTGTCCTGTTCACATCCCGATTCACGGGCTGGGCTGGGCTGGGCTGGGCTGGGCAGGGAGAGACGCCCCCAGTGCCACCCCTGCCATGGCAGGGACTCCTTCCGCTGCCCCAGGCTGCTCCAAGCCCCAGTGTCCAACCTGGCCTTGGGCACTGCCAGGGATGGGGAAATCTCACTGGATTTTCCAGCTTGGAGCTTGAGCCCCTTTGCCCTCCTTAAAGCGTCCCTCCATAAGAGAGAATTTTCAGTTCTGGGGAGTTTTGAGAGAGCTACGTGAGCTCTGACCCATCCACTCAGTGAATGCCATCTGAATTTCTGGGGGGCTCTAGAGGAGAAGCTGTGCTGGGGATCAGAGGGATGTTGTGCCAGGCTGGTACAAGGCACAGGGGTGTCACAGGCTCGCTGTGCCGAGGTCAGAGCAGCAGGGATGTCTGAGCAGCGTCCCACGTGTGGCCTGCTGCTCCCCCAGCTCCCTGCTGCCTTAGGAAATACCTATTCCTAAAATAAATATATACACATAAAATATCTATGTAGGAAACAATGTTCCTATAGGAATTCCTGGGGGTTGGACCAGCTGACCTTTAAAGGTCCCTTCCAACCCAAACTGTTTTATGATGCACTTAAATCCACATGCTGCTTCCACCACAGAATATTGAAATTTTTTATTTTTTTTTACCAATGATCATAAAGAGACAGTGCCCCAAGTTTTCCTAATAATAGACCAGAGTCAGCAACTGAGCCTAAACTGCAGCTGCTTTAGGAGCCAGCCTAGGGAAAGCACTGCCCCTTGGGACTGGACACTGGCTCCACAGAAAGGTTCCTGGGGAAAAGTCACTTTGGGATGGAAATCTTTCCTGTCACAAGAAATATTTCTCCTTTTTATTTATTTAATTTTTTTGTTCTGATTTTGACTTGCAGGATGCTAAATGCCGAAGTATGTATTTAAGGAGACTTGCATTCCCCAAGTGATGTGTTGTGGCAGCATTACGAATTTTTTCCAATTTGTCAAAGGGAAGCTTTGGAAAATGATTTCTGGTTTGGAAAGAGCTCCAGATTTCAGGGCCTGGCAGTGTCCCAGGCCAGGCTGGACGGGGCTTGGGGCAGCCTGGGACAGTGGGAGGTGTCCCTGCCCATGGCAGGGGTGGCACTGGGTGAGCTTTGAGGTCCTTTCCAACACAAACCATTTCATGGTTGGAATCCAGCTCTGTATTTTGGCAGCACAGCATCCCCTGGGGGTGCCCTGAGCAGCTCCTTGTGCCGATCCCACCCTGGGAGAAGGTGCCAGCCAGTCCTGCCTGGCTGCAGGAGCTCTCTCTTGGGGCTGCACCACCCCCTGAGCCAGTTCACCCCATTTTAAACCCATTGAATCCCCAAGAGAATTTTGGTGAAGTCTCACTTTTGATGTCAAACCCCTCTTGTAGTAACAGATTATTTTGTTTTTTCCAGGGACCTGGGTCACTTTTGGAGGTCAGATCTCAGATGAGGTGAGTGCTGCTCTGTGTAAGTCCACAGCATGGAACAAACCCCGCTCTGGGATATTTTTAAATGAAATTGTGGCTCCTGGAACTTTCCTGCACGGAGAGACAGCAGCGAGTCACTGCACAAAGCTCTGCCCCAGCCCCCTAATGAACCTGACATTTCCAGGGATCGGCTCTCATCAGCCCCATCCACCCCTCAGGGCCATCTCCTCTCCCGTGCTGTGCCCTCCTTCCCACGGGCAGCAGCTCCGCTCCTGGAGTGGAAATTGGGAACTATTTTGGTGTGTGGATGTAATGGGCAACAGTCGTCAATACAGGCAGGGGCTGGGCTTGCAAACGTGATTTATTTTTGACATAATAAGCTGAAGCAAATGAAAATGAGCTCGTGTTTGCTCCGTGCTTTCCCCTGGAGCAGATGGCTCCTGATCCAGGGAATCATCCTGGGAGCGCTGGGCTGCACGCGGGCTCCCCTCCACCCCAGGTATGCCACAGATGTGAGAGCCCAAGGGAGAGCAGCTGCCTTCCCCCAGGACGTGGAATAACCCCCAAAATAACTCTGGCATGAGGAAAGGAGCCCAGGAGCCTGAATTCAAAGGGTTTTTCCTTTAAATTCACTTGATCTTTCACGGTATCCCTGCTTCTCCCGGTGGATCCCCAGCTCCAATGCTGTCTCGTGGCACTGTGCGGTGTTCTGATGGTCAGCCGAGGCTTGTTTTGAGGATCAGTTTGCTCCCTGGCTCTCCTGCCCTCCCTGCTCAGAATGCTTCCATGCAGAGCAGTCAGGCGTGGAGAAGCAGGGCAGGAACACAGCCCTGTCTTGGAGGGCTGCCCTCCCTCGGGATGCTGAGCCACAGCTTTCAGCCCCTCGGGGTGCAGCACCCCCCGGCAGCAGCAGGAACCCTGGGATTCCTCCGGGGCTCCCACAAAATGACCTCCAGGCACTCCCATACCCCACGGCATCTCTGGAGAGCTGCAGGACAACCTGGCAGGCAGCCAAAAGAACATTAAACTCCCCCCATTCTGTGTTAAACTCGAGATTTGCAGAGTATCTCCTGTAACCCTATTAAATTCTTGGCTGCCTTCCTGATAGAAAGCTCCTGTGAGAGGAGATTAATTCCTGCCAGGCTGGGTCCAAGGCAGGTTGATGTAAATCCGTGTTTTGGTGTCTCTCTGCCCCTGTCAGAGGCATCCCCTGGTCAGGGGCTGTCACAGCCCTCCCGGCTGTGCTGAAGCCTGCTGTGGGCTTTTCCTGGTGTGGGATTTTCGCTGCTGGCTCAGGCTGTGGTTGGTCACCCCTCACCTGTCCATCCCTGCCTCCCCAGGTGGCCGAGCAGCTGATGACCATCGCCTACGAGAGCGGCGTGAACCTGTTCGACACGGCCGAGGTGTACGCGGCCGGCAAGTGAGTGACCACTGCCCTCAGGGCAGGGCTGTGCTTGGAAAGGGCTGGGAGAGCTGGTTCCACCCTCCCCGCCAGCGACCTGGGCTTCCCTGGGGTCTCTGCTCCCCCCTCCTGATGGAGTGGGCTCTTGGAAAGCCACTTATCCCTGGGTGGGACAGGAAAACCTTTGTATTTGGAGCACTCATAAAATAAATTAATCCAAAGCCTCTTGTACCCAGCAAAGGCTGGAGTGCAACACTCGTGCCACTTGCTGTTGGCACAGGGAGAAAAATACCCTGAATAAATGAAAATTCAGCGCAGATCTTAATGGTGATGGATGGCCAGGGGCTGTGGCAGCTCCAGGCACGGATCCCAGCGGAGCT
>NW_008238325.1:2594723-2596893 GCF_000691975.1 Corvus brachyrhynchos | reverse complement strand
CCTGATAAGCGTGGCTGGGGTGGTCCACAGCGCTCAGCCTGAAAGCTGGGCTGGGACACCGAGCCCCACTGTGGGAGTGGAGCGGGCTCTGGGAAGGGGCACTGGGGGTCAAGAGGCTTTGGGCTGGAGGATGGGATCTGTCCCAGCTGGGGCTCACTCTCACTGGGGAGGCCGGGCTGGGTGGTGGCCGTGGCGCTGAGCATCCTCTGCCTCCCTCACGCCGGGCTCTTCCTGCGCAGGGCCGAGGTCATCCTGGGGAACATCCTGAAGAAGAAGGGCTGGAGGTACTGTATGGCATTCCCTGCCCCCTGACGAGCGGCACCCCTTGGCTTAGGGCAGTTCCCCTGGATTGGAAGGATTTCCCGCGTTGGGTGCTGCTGGCCCAGGCAGCTCGTGGGTGCTGCCGTGGTCCCTCAGGAGCAGCCACACCTTCCCAGGGCCAAAGCAAACGGCTGCCCTGGATTTCTGGGTGTGCACAGTGACTCCATGAGGCTCTGACCACCCCCTGGGGCCACCGTGTCTCAGTTGGACC
Organism: Corvus brachyrhynchos; assembly: GCF_000691975.1. Taxonomy (NCBI): domain Eukaryota; kingdom Metazoa; phylum Chordata; class Aves; order Passeriformes; family Corvidae; genus Corvus; species Corvus brachyrhynchos. The sequence continues at coordinate 2,596,361 of NW_008238325.1, read as the reverse complement.
CCTTGGGAGTGTGTCCATCCCCCTTGGGAGTGTGTCCATCCCCCTTGGGAGTGCATCCATCCCCCTTGGGAGTGTGTCCATCCCCTTGGGAGTGTGTCCATCCCCCTTAGGAGTGTGTCCATCCCCTCTCCCTGTGGGAGGTGGCTGATGGGTGCTGGCACCTTATCCCTGCTGGGAATGTTGTGGATTAGGGATGCAAAGCTGTGACGGGCCTTCATCTCGGGCAGCCTGGGAGGAGATGATACCTCCTTGAAATGATGCACATTAGCATACCTTGTGGAGTTTTCAGAGATTTACATAATCTTTAAAGGCCTCCCGTGTGGGCTGTAGCCAGGTTCAGCTGAAGGGCGGTTCTAGCAGGGCTCTCTCCAAAGCCAGCATCCCTGTCTTAGGGGGGTGATTGATTATTTGGTAAGAAATATTCTGGATGAGGTGGAAGAAAAAAATTAAGAATTAAGTCAAATAAAAGCTGTGGAAATTGTGTTGTCTGTGTCTGGTGATGCAGCAAGGTAGCTGGAGGATGATAAGTCTTTGATTTGATATCATGTAGGAGTTCACAGATTAATTCAGATGTATCGCAGTCAAGTTTAATAACTCTGGGAATGCTGCATGGTAATGAGAAGCACTGGGCATGGACAGCAGGAGGAAATAGAGCTGCAGCCCTTGGATAAAGGTCTGGATGTTGCTCACTCAGTAATTAAAAATGTTTGGGGGTTTTGGTCACTTCACTTGGATTACCTTTGGTTTCTATCCCAGTGTCCAATCCGAACTTCCCCGACTCCATTTCACTCCATTTCCTTGTGCCCAAACTATTTATGAACATATTTTGCCAAAACACCTGCAGGATATTTCACTTTCCATCTTCTGAAGGAGCTAAAGCTAAAGATCCCCTCTGCTGCTTACACCACGTGGAGAGGGATAACTCCCTGTGCACAGTGGTGCCATTCCCTAATGCAGGTGGGAACTCCTGGGCTCTCAGTGACTGCAACGTTCACAATTCCTCCCCAAATCAGCACTGGAGTCAGTGTCTCCTCAATTTCACAGCTGCTCTTTCCAGTTTGAGCATTCCCAGCAGAAATCCTGCTCCCAGGTTTTAGCAGTTGCTAAGTGGGCACCATCCTGCTTGGTTATTTATTATTATTATTATCATCATCATCATTATTTTTTAATAATAATATTACTTTTTCTGTTCTTTTTGCAGGAGGTCCAGTTTGGTGATAACCACAAAGCTGTACTGGGGTGGCAAGTAAGTGTGACAGTCACTTGTCGTGGTGTTTGCTGCTCCAGCCCTACAGCCAGGGCAGGTTAACAGCACCTGGGGATGCTTTGCTGCTGTCACTGTGTTTCTGGTTTTTTGCCAAGTGTTTTAAGGAGAGGAGAAGGCTCCAGGGAGAGCTCAGAGCCCCTTGCAGGGCCTAAAGGGACTCCAGGAGAGCTGCAGAGGGACTGGGGCCAAGGCATGGAGGGACAGGACACAGGGAATGGCTTCCCAATGCCCGAGGGGAGGGCTGGATGGGAGATTGGGAAGGAATTGTTCCCTGGGAGGGTGGGCAGGCCCTGGCACAGGGTGCCCAGAGCAGCTGGGGCTGCCCCTGGATCCCTGGCAGTGCCCAAGGCCAGGCTGGACATTGGGGCTTG
>NW_008238325.1:2576830-2594667 GCF_000691975.1 Corvus brachyrhynchos | reverse complement strand
CAAGGCCAGGCTGGACACGGGGGCTCGGAGCAGCCTGGGACAGTGGGAGGTGTCCCTGCCCATGGCAGGGGTGGGAATGGATGAGCTTTAAGGTCCTTCCCAACCCAGCCAGTCTGTGATTCTGTAATTTTGGGGATGTTTAAATCAGAACACAAATTAGTGCTCCCAAGCTGTTGGCACCTCTGGCATCTCCCAGCCGTGTTCCTGTTCTTCCCTTGCAGAGCTGAGACCGAGAGAGGCCTTTCCAGAAAACACATCATTGAAGGTACCTGGGCTCGGGGTCCGGCCGTGCCAGGGGCTCAGGCTGGCCATGGGGTGGGATGTGTCCAGCTGGATCCCAGAGCAGTGCTCTCCCGTGAGCTGGGGCTCTTTGATCCCGCTGCTGCCTGTGCCAGTCCCACGGGGGCCATTCCCAAACTCGGCTGTGAGGTGCCCAAAAGGACCAAAGGATCGTTCTGGCTCCCCTCAAAAAGTGTGAGCAGATGGATTGCACTAAAAGCCCCCCAACGTGCCATGCTGACCGTGGGGTTTGCTGGGGGAAGCTCTCTCTGCACATCCCCAGCCATGGCCAGGGGTGCCTGGGCTCCCTTTGGAGCTGGGAGGGACGAGGATGAGGATGTGGGCATGATGTCAGCCTGCAGAAATAGCCTCTGGAGGGGTGCCAGGCCCCAGCTGGCACGGCTGAGGTTTGCTCTGGTGCTGTTCCTGCTCAAGTGCTCGATTTTGCTGCCCATTCCTCACCTGGCTCCGTGGATCCGCGTCCCACCTAGCGCTGCCTCACTCATCCCTCGGGGCTTATTCACCCAAACCCCTGCTCCTCCTCTCCTTCCCAGCACTTTTTTTTGTCCTTTTGGATGTGTTGCTGCAGGAGAGGGAGGAGAGTGCGAACACTGTGTTCTATTTATCCACATACAAAACCTTGTCCGTGCCTGCCTGGGGCGTACCCAGAGCTGGCTCTGCGGGGCTCTGCCAGGCCAGGCCTCCGGGCACGGCTGCAGCACACAGACGGAGCAGTGCCCGTTCCTGTGGAATTAAGGATCACATCCAGGATCAGCAGTGTCAGCTGTGACCTTGTCCCTGAGAGAGGAGCCAGCCTGGGCTGGCTGCCCGCGGCGCTGGAGCGGGAGCATCCTGCAGCACAGGGCTGGGGCTGTTCTCTGCAGGAATCGTGGGGGAACCAGTCTGGGGGTGGGAAATGCTGTGGAGGGGCATTCCAGGGGTGTCCAGCTCCCAGAAGGGCAGTGACAGGTCCCTGGGGAGGACTTGTCCCCCACCTGCTTTGCTGTGTGACCCATTTGTGCCTTCTGCCACCACGGGATGTGCAGAACCTCTGCTGTTTGGGGACTTGGATGAAATCCTCCGGGTCAAGGTCCATGGAGGAGCCCAGGGCAGCAGCTCCTCCTTTCAGGGTGCTGCCCACCTGGAAAATGCAGAGCTGAACCCCAGGGGAGCCCCAAGGCAGTGCCCAGGTCAGGTGGGATCAGTACAGGGGAGAGCAGCCCCTCTCTGGGGTGCAGGTTTGGCTCCTTCCGTCCTCCTTCCTGCTCCTGGCGAGGAGCATCCCTGCTCACAGTGACCAGCTGGGATTGCCCTGGAGAGTTTTATCTTGGAGTGTTTGCAGGATCCAGCTGTGTTGGGATGTGACTTTCCCAGTAAGGTAATGCTGGAGGAAGTTTTTCTTGTAGCATATTTTGTTGAACTTTCATCTAAATAAGCCTCAGTGAGGCGGTGGCACTAAAGGTGCTCAGGGAGGTGGCAGATGTGTCACAGGCACTCCAAAACCACCCATTTTCCATTTCTTGTGGAGCTACTTCAGGAAATGACAGAAAAGCACTGGCAGCAGTTGGGATAATTTCACAGAACACCCTGCAAACAACATTAAGGTCAATGGTAGATATTTTATATATGTATATGTATTTATATCTATCTGAGAGAGAGGATTTCTAACAGTTATTTTCTACAAATCTTCCCAAGAACAAAATGTTTTTATGAGTATGCATGAAGAATGAGTCAAAATAGAGCAGGCTGAAAATGTTTGCTGAATTTTGAGATGGATAAAATGCCCATCCTCTGCTCGCCCTCTCTCATACACTCATCCATAGACACATAAATATATCTGTAGGGGTTTGATGCCATCTCCCATCAGATCCCCACAGGAAGGCTCTCAAAACCTGGCCATTCATGGACTGAGCTGCAAAGGGCCTTGGCTTGCTCTGCCCAAGTCTGTCTGCAGTGCAGGTGGGCGCAGCTCACTCACCCTGACAAGGTAAAGCCCTCCCTGGTGCTTTACCTGCTCTTCCTAAGGCCCCGACCCCAGCGCCACCATCCTTCCCTCTGGGATTGCATCTCTGGAATGTCCCCCTGGGGCTGGGCGTCAGGAGCTGGGACTGGAGCATGAAAGGCTCTGTGGCAAAATTCAGATTGAATTAACTGCCAGAATAGTCCCTGGCAGCTGCTTCTGCACGCTTGGTAACCAGGGGCTGGTCAGCCCAGATCCTGGGAATTCTGAAATAAAGCACCTTCTTGTGGAAGGAGGGGCTCTGCATGTGGCCAGATTGGTGCTTTCTTCTTCATATGGCAGCAGGACACGGGACAACGTTATTCAGCATCCCTCTCATATCCTAAGTGGTTGTGTGTGTGTATATCTATAAATATGTATATTTAAATACACCAAGCTGTATTTGAGTCCCATCTTGGCTCCGTTCCGTGCCTCCCTCTGACCCTGCCTGTCCTTGTCTCTGCTTTCCCATTCCCAGGGCTGAAGGCTTCTCTCCAGAGGCTGCAGCTGGAATATGTGGACGTGGTCTTTGCCAACCGGCCGGACAACAACACCCCCATGGAAGGTTGGTGCGAGCTGCAGTTAAACGTTTCAGCGTGCCTGATCCCGGCTTAAGGGCTTAGACTGAGGAGGGCAGGAGATGGAAAACAGTTTGTAATTAAATGTTCAGGTGGGGCAGTTTAAATATGAAATATCTCATTTGTGGTGTCCTGTTCATGGAAGGTGTCCCTGCCCACGGCAGAGGGCTGGAATTAGATGTTATTTTAGGTTCCTCCCAGCCCATTCCAAGTTTCTATGTCTTCCCTGCCATGACATGAATTTGTATGTTTGGGAAGGAAATGGAAGTTTCCTTTATGTCTCAGGAGTGGCTTTAAGGTTTGGAGTCTTTCCTTTCCCTGATTCCTTCAGCTGGAGTGGATTTGTGTTTGGATTTAAGGCAGGTGTCCCTGTCAGATGGCTGCAGGAGCTGCCGTGGATGGTCCATGGGAATCAAACAGACCTGGAGCTCCATGTCAGGAATCCTGACACCCATTTCCTTGCTGTGCCACCCAGGGTGACCTGTGGGTGCCACCCAGTGCCAGCAGCTGCGGGTTAGGGACCAGCCTGGGATTTTAGGAGCAGTGCAGCTTCCTCAGGAGCTGTGGAGGTCGAGGAAGATGCCATGTTGTGTCTGAGAGGGAGGAGTGCCCTCTCTGCTCAGTCACTTGTCACTGAGCGGTGTGGATGGGTTTCCCATGCCCACAGCACAGCTGATCCCGCGTTCCCAGCATTGCAGGCACCGCGGATCCCGCTGGCAGCGCCGGCCCTGGCAGCCAGGCACGGCTGTGGTGCTCGGTGAGGCTCGAGCAGGGTGAAAAAAGGGACATTTTTGTTATGAATGGCGTGGTGGAGATACTTCCCATGTTCTTCCTGCCTTTTTTATGGTTCACCTACTAAGCCACTTCCATCCCAGAGCATCTGCTGGGCCATCTGTCGGTGCTGTGCTGCCTTCCCGAGCCACTCCATCCCGGCTCAGCACCACACACGCCTCAGCTTCTCCCACAAGGGAGTCATGGAGCGGCTTGGCTTCGAAGGCACTTTTAAAGTTCATCTCATTCCAGCCCCCCTGCCATGGGCAGGGACGGCTTCCACCATCCCAGGCTGCTCCAAGCCCCGTCCAGCCTGGCCTGGGACGCTGCCAGGGAGCCAGGGCCAGCCACTCCTGAAGGAGAAGGTGACTTTAAAATGTTCCCTACTTGTGGCAGCACCTGTGGGCCCTGCTGGAGCAGCCAGCTTGTTGTGTGCAGGGGGGCACAACCAAATCAAAACCTGGCACAGTCCTGTTTGTTTTCCCTGCTTGCTGCTCGTGGGGTTTCTGCCCTGTCCCTCAGACTCCTCCCTCTGCTGCCAAGTGCCCATGGGCAGCAGCAGCAAGGAGCAGCTTTTACAGATCCTTCTCTGCTCCACCCCAGCCAGAGCAGATCCCTTCTCTCCCCAGGCTGTCCAGGCTCAGTTCCTCCCCTGGGGAACGGAGCAGACGAGCATTCCATGGGGATTTCTGTGCTGTCAGTGACTCAGGGCACCTGGCAAAGCTGCTTAACCTAAACCCCCGAAATGTATTTACTGTTCTTAAAGGCCTCAGAGCAAATTAAAACAGTTTTCCATTGTAAAAGCAATGGGTGTTGGAGTCAGGGAGCAGCTGGAGAGGAGCACCTTGGGAAGCTCGTTGCAGGTGGGTCTGGCCGTGTCCCCCACGCCCCAGAGCCGGGCTGGGATCTGCCAGGCAGGGGGGATGAGGGGTGAGGGGCTGCCCATCTTCACTGGGACCAGGTCGGCTGCGTGTGGGATGTCCCTGCCATCCTCTGCCACCACACAGTCCCCTTGGTCAGGGACGTTGGGGGACGGATGATGGGAAGGATCCGTCCTCTCCAGAATTCCCGTGTGTTTCGTGCCTTGTTACTCGGGCTGAAGATCTCATCCCCCAGCTGTGCAAGCAGATGCTTTTTCTTCATCCCAAGGGCCTTTTCCAGGAGTGCAGCTGGAAAGGAGGGTCCCTGGAGTCCCCTAGTGTGACCCCCATTGTCACAGTGCCAGGTGCCCACAGTGTATCCAGCACCCAGGCACAGCCCTGGCATGCAGGGAGGGAAGGTGACAGCATTCCTACCAGGGAACCTTAAGCTACTTCAAAGTTATCATTATTATCATGCTGCCAGGGGCTGTTATTTGGGATTTGAAGCATTGATCTATATTTAAGAAAAAAAATCTCCTGTTCTTAAGTGCTGCCTTTTGGGCATCCAGCTGGCAGGACAAGAGATCCGGGCGTGTGCTCTTCCCGAATCCCATCGCCGTCCCGGCTCTGTAAACGAAAGGAGATATATATATATATATTTATATACATTTTCTGCATTGACTTGGGTGTTTTTTTTTTTTTTTTTTTGAAAGGAGTAGAGGTGGGAGAAACGAAAACAACCACAGGCTGAGATGTGTAAGAGGCGTGTGACGAAATGTTTTTCAAAACTCTGAAATGGTGGCAGGGCAAAAATAGAAAACTAACCCAGGGAAAAGCTGCTGAGGAGAGAGGGAGGGAGGAAGGGAAGGATCACTTACAGGCTTAGACTGATGGTGGTAGGAAATGAAAAACAATTTTTAATTAAATATTCAGATGGGGAAGCTTGAAATAGCTCATCAGTTGTATCCTGGAGCCCTGGTCAGGTGGAAGGTGTCCCTGCCCATGGCAAGAGCTTGGCAGTAGGTGCTCTTTAAGGTCCTTTACCACCCCAACCAGTCTTTGATTCTATGTTTACCCTTCAGTGAAATGCATTTATATATTTTTGTGAAGAAATGGAAGTTTCCTTTACATCCCAGTGCTGGCTTTAATGCTGCCTGGGGTTTTTATTTCCTTTCCCTCATTCCCTCGGATAAAGTGGATTTGTGTTTGGGTTTAAGGCAGGTCTGTGTGTCAAACGAATCCCAGCCCTGCAGGTTATAAATGGAGCCTTCACTCTCAGAGCTGCCTGTCAGTGCCTGCAGAAGGATTCACAGCAACGCCCAGATTGGCACCGAACCCTCCTCGCTGCCGAGCTCCTGCTTTTGCCTTTCCAGAAGTAGGACGAGAATCCTGCCAGTGTGAAAGGCAGCGTGTCTCGATCTGCCTGGAGTCCCTATCCCAGTGGGAGCAGAGGGGTTCTCTGGGCACTGCAGAGGGGTTCTCTGGGCACTGCAGGGCGGGCTCAGGGGCAGCCCCTCCAGAGGGGTTTGGGGTGGCCAGAGTTACAGGAGTCGGTGGGGAGTGTCAGGTCCTTGACTCTCCCATGGGAAGAGCACATGGACATGTGGCAGTGCCCGCTGACTACGAGGTGCCATGGGCAGCAGTGCCCCAGAACTGTTTTCTTTTGCTTCTCAGAGTGAGTTTAGCCCATTTTTCCCATTTTGTGGGCAGTGGCTGGGGTTGTGTCTGTGCTGCAACCCTGTCAGAAATAGGCATTTGTTACCACAGCCAGGGCAGTGGTTCTGGCTCGTGGCTGCTCCTGGGGACTGTGACACAGGGCAGGGATGGACGGGATATTGGTAAGGAATCCTTCCCTGGGAGGGTGGGCAGGCCCTGGCACAGGGTGCCCAGAGCAGCTGGGGCTGCCCCTGGATCCCTGGCAGTGCCCAAGGCCAGGTTGGACATTGGGGCTGGGAGCAGCCTGGGACAGTGGGAGGTGTCCCTGCCCATGACAGGGGTGGCACAGATGGGGTTTAACATCCCTTCCAACCCAAACCAGCCTGGGATTTTTTTAAACTAAAGTGTGAGGGTTTTTCACCCCCAGGCAGGCAGGGCTGCTCAGCAGAGGTCTGAGGGATGAAATCCAAGATCCTGTCCTGGTGTGTGTAGCCTTGCAAGCTTCCATGCACTGCTGTGCTGGGTTTTGCAGAGGTGACACCAGAGGGTGACAGGGCCCTTGGTGGAGTGGGGTTCAATCACCCATTTTTGCAGGTTTGTCCCCAGTATTCCTGGTGAAAAGAAGCAGACCCAGACATGTGCTTTCAGGAAGAAAATTTTGAAATAAATAGAATTTATTTTGAAGTTTATTTTTCCACTGTGCTGCCCTCTTGTGTTCCGTTTCGAAAGATGTTCTCCTAAGGCTGTGGTAGGCAAGAGCCAGGTGGGAAAAGCACTTTTTAACCAGCTGCAGGGTCAATGTCTTGACGTTTGCACTGAAAATGCTTTTCCAGCCACACCTGGGCAGGAGTGCACAGCAGGAGCCGTGTTCAGGGCTCAGGGTTGTCAGCGTGTGTGGCGTTTGGAAGTGGATTTGGTGCTGGAAACGTGGCCTCTGGGCACTCCTCACACCCCTTGTTCTGCCTTCCTTCAGAAATCGTGCGGGCGATGACGCACGTGATAAACCAGGGCATGGCCATGTACTGGGGCACGTCCCGCTGGAGCGCCATGGAGATCATGGTAAGGGCTGGGATCATGGTAAGGGCTGGGATCATGGTAAGGGCTGCCATGGGGAGGATCATGGTAAGGGCTGCCATGGGGATCGTGGTAAGGGCTGGGATCATGGCAAGGGCTGGGATCATGGTAAGGGCTGCCATGGGGAGGATCATGGTAAGGGCTGCCATGGGGATCGTGGTAAGGGCTGGGATCATGGCAAGGGCTGGGATCATGGTAAGGGCTGCCATGGGGAGGATCATGGTAAGGGCTGCCATGGGGATCGTGGTAAGGGCTGGGATCATGGCAAGGGCTGGGATCATGGTAAGGGCTGCCATGGGGTGATCATGGTAAGGGCTCACATGGGGATCCCTGGGCACGCTGGGGTCTCACTCTGTCCAGTGCTTCCACCTCAAATAATATAGAAACCTGTCCCAGAATGAGCCCAATGCTAATTAGCAGAAGATGGGCTGATGTTTGGGGGTTTGGGTGGTTAATTTGGGTCTGTGTCATTCTGGTTTGACTGAAGTCAAGTCCTTCAGTTTGATGTCAGTGCTCATGGCCAACCTGGCCCATGGAAGGGGTCCCTGCCCACGGCAGGGGGTGGAATGAGACAGGCTTTAACGTCTCACACCAGGCTGTGATTCCAGGAGATGCCAGGTTTGCAGCATCCTGATGGTCCCCGCTTCCCCTGCCAAGGGACAGCAAGACTTGCCTTGGCCATCTCCTGCACACTCAGAGAACATTGCCTGGTGCATCCTGCAGGATATTTTCATTTACTGAAGTGTTTCATCCATGGGTTTCTCCTCTGCAGGAAGCCTACTCCGTGGCCAGGCAGTTTAACATGATCCCACCCGTGTGCGAACAGGCCGAGTATCATCTGTTCCAAAGGGAGAAGGTGGAGGTGCAGCTGCCAGAATTGTATCACAAAATCGGTGAGTCTGAGCATGCTGTGCCTTCTGGCTCGGGCATTCCCAGAAAGGAATGGACAGCAGGGTGACCTAGGGCTCCAGGTGGGACCAATGACAAAGCCACGTCTCTATCTAGTGACCTAAAAGAAAAACCAGCTTACTGTGCCTCTGATAAAGAAGTATTGCTTAATATCATATATTAATAAATAAAGTATATTAATAAACATATTAAGTATTAATTGTCTTGGCTGCTCCTTACTCTCTGAGATTCCTGTGGCCCATTAAGTAAAATAAATCCTTAATACCCTTAAGGGCATCAGCAGCATCTTCCTGGAACACCAACTGAGCGTTGCTGCCAGTGGCAACAGAAACAAGCTGCAATTGTTTGTTTTTGTTTTAGTTTTTAGCTGAAAGGCATATTTTTGCTACAAGTGTGATTTGCCCCACTCCCCTAAAATCCCCTCTTTCTGTTTCCTCTGCAGGGGTGGGAGCGATGACGTGGTCTCCCCTGGCCTGTGGGATCATCTCAGGGAAATACGGCAACGGGGTCCCTGAAAGCTCAAGGGCTTCACTCAAGGTATTTCTTGTGGATGTTTGAGTTGTGCTGCTTTTGTGAGGGCAGGAAAATAACAAAGGGGAAAGGGCTCCCTCGTGAGAAGGCCGGGCTGCGTATTGATGGATCAGCTCGGTTTCTCTGGCAACCACACTCCACAGAGCAGGAGAATCTGGGTTAGAACGAGCTCAGGCTCCCCACGCAGCGAGCTGAAGGCTGAGAGGGGTTTGGGGCAGGGTTGGGGCTGGAGCCAGGACTGGGGGCTGCACGTGGATGCTGGATGCTGGCACCACCCTGCACTGATGGGCATCACCGAGGAGGAGGCACCAGCCAGGGGCTCTGTGGCGCTCCAGGCCCCTCGCTGATGTTAATCCTGGAATCGTTAAGGTTGGAAAAGACCTCCAAGGTCACGGAGTCCAACCATGAATGGATGCAGCTGCTGCCACTTCAGCCCCCCAAACCACGAAGGTCAAACAGACTTGGACATCAATTTCCTGGGCACCAGCCTAGGGCATGGGGGTGCTCAGCCCCCCAGCATCCCCCCAGTGATCCCAGCATGCCCACAGAATCCCCCCTGAGACAAGGGCAAGCCCACTGAAGACCCATGGGCTGCTGGGGGCTGCCCTCTCTAACAGGTTTGGGCATTCTGGTGTCACCACAGCTTGGTTTCTCCACAGTTATCCTGATTGTATTCTTATTGGGGGTTATGGGGTCCAAAAAGAAAACTGAGGAGATTCCAGGTTCTGGAGTGAGAATAAAACCAGAGAGCTGAGGACAATAGGAGACATTCTGGCCCTGCCCTAATTGCTTTGGGCAGCCCAGCTTTGTGTCACTCAGCCTCCGCGACCTTCTGGGTTGGACGTGGCTTTTCAAGTGCTGCTATTTATATATTTATAGACTGTAATTATAAATTGCCCTAAACTTCCCATTTCGGAGGATGAAAGCTGACAGCCCGATGTGCTGTGATTGCTCTGCAGTGCTACCAGTGGCTGAAGGAGAAGATCATCAGCGAGGAGGGCAGGAAGCAGCAGGGGAAGCTGAAGGACCTGTCCCCCATCGCTGAGCGCCTCGGCTGCACGCTGCCACAGCAGGGTGTTGGTGGGTCCCTGCACAGCTCCAGGGCTGCTCCCGTCCCTCTTCAGGGGTCAGGGCTGGCTTGGGAAAGGCTAACACAGAAAAGGTGTTTTCTTTCCATCATGGTTTGGTCTGGGCCTGTAGCTAGAGATGTGCTTGCTATTTAAAATGTGTAAATCATTATTTATCCTGCAGTGGTTTGGTTTAGAAGGAACTTAAATCTCATCCAGTGCCACCCCCTGCCATGGACAGGGACACCTTCCAATAGCCCAGGTTGTTCCAAACCCCTCCAACCTGGCCTGGGACACTCCCAGCTTCTCTGGGTAACAATTACTTAAAGCAGGATTGCTTCCAGCAGCAGCAGCAGGCTGTGACTGCAGGGTCCGAGTATCTTGGGCATCCCCAGGGCTCCCACCTCCCTGATTGCCTGGACACTGCCTCCCCCGATGAAGCCATCACCTTTGGGGTGCTGGGCTGGCAGACAAGAGAGTGCTGTGCAAAATGGGTTTTGGAGTTTTTTTCTAATAATTATCTTTATGCTGCTGAGAGCTGAGGCTGGAAAATACCAGGTGTCTGTCAGAAAGGTGATCTCTGGCTCCACAGCCCAGCAGTGAATCTTTGTGATTCGTGATCGGGAACAACCAAACCCCACAACGGTGAGAAGCGCTGGGGCAGGCACCAGGCTCAGGTGGGATCCTGGAAGGTCTGTGGGGTTTGTTATCTGATCCCTGCATCTTCCTCCTGGTAGGTGAGAGGAGCAAAGCTGAGACAGATAATGTGATTATTTCCAAGCAGAGGCTCTGTCAAACAGTGGGGTCTGGAGCGAGGCTGTGTTGTTCCATCTCTGTTCCTGACCCCGCTGTGCCTTTATTCCCAGCATGGTGCCTGAGGAACGAGGGGGTGAGCTCTGTCCTTCTGGGATCCTCCAACCCCGAGCAGCTGATCGAGAACCTCGGAGCCATACAGGTGAGTGCAGGGGGGGTGGCACCTCCGTGGAGGGCGTGAGCCCTGCTCAGCTCCCTGGGGGACAGCACCAGACCTCAGCACCCTCCTTCCCTCAACAGTGGGAGCACTTGGGATTTTGTCTCCCAGCTCTGTTCGTGCCCCTTCATCAGGCACATCTCTGGTGTCACCATGACTTGGCACCTCTTGGGGTCATTGCAGACAAATCCAGTGACACCAGGGTGGCATCAGCAGCTTTCATGTATCTGAAAATGCAGGTGATTCCAGGCCATGTTGTGACAGAGTCTGTGCTGTCACATGTCACCTGCACTCCCTTTATTATTCCCTGTGGTTTTTCACAACCAGAGCTTCCTCTGCTGTTCTTGCCACCAGCTCATGTCCCACTGCAACCAAGCAATATTCCACACAGAAAGCTGAGAGGCTTTGCTGTGATTCTCTCACTGAGTAAAGACACTCCAGTGTTTTTTCCTTCAAGGGAGAAAGTTATTAGGTGAATGTTTAATATCTGTCACACAAAAACCCCAGAGGAAATGTACTTTGATAAAATCGAGGTTTCATTTTGGAATGATCTCGATTAAACATCGCTTTCTTCCACCCCAGGTCCTTCCAAAGATGACATCCCATATTGTAAATGAAATAGATAATATCCTGGGCAACAAGCCCTACAGCAAGAAGGACTACAGATCCTAATGCAATGCATGAGTTTCCTGGACTGCATGGTTTAGAAGTGCTCTGTACTCCAGTACAGCCCCGAATTACTCTCATGAGAATCATTCAGCACTTGCTGCTCGGTGTCTACTGTCACTGGATCCTTCGAGATGTGTGCTCTTGCTACTACTCTGCAGTGAATTTAAAAGCACAGTTGATCTCTCTTCTAACCAAGAATAACCTTGTATTTTCTTACCTTCTTGACCGAGTTCATTAATTTTTACTTTACTCTTTGCACCTCATGCTTGTGCTGTGACAAACACTTGTAAAGCAAAAAAAGACATAATTTATAACCTTCAGGTACTTGGTAATTAAAGAAGGATGTACAGATCTATTTTTTCAATGAAGAAAAGCCAGATACAACTTCAGGTTTTAATAAAACCATGTTTGGGAAATCTCAACCATAAAGTTTCTTCAGGTTAACAGATGGAAGGGGCAAGCTCAAACTCTGCTTTTTTACGTTGAATATAAGCTCTAGGATTTCTTTGTAGTTGAATAAAGGCTGTAAGACAGGGAACTAGTTAGGAATTAAGATAGTTCAGCTCCTAATTACGCAGCTCTTGCAGCTGTGGAGTGCTCCTGGGCAGTGTCAGGAAGCCCAAACACGCATGTCAGGTTACTGAACACAACAGCTCTGCAAAGCTCTACTTCTCCATAAACCTTAAACCAAGAAAGCCATGATTAAATACTGGGTTTTGCATCTATAGAAACCTGCCTCTACTTCTGCCTGCTTGTAGACAGAGCTACTGCAAATTTCAATATTCAGGAGCTTTTAAGGATATAGATACTATAAATATATATAATATATAGCTGCTGAGAGCTGCAGGAACAATCAGGTACGTACTTCAAAAGGCTACACCTGCTTTCACCTGGTTTGGAACCAGGGATAAGTAAGTGCACAGACACATTTTAAACAGATTTTTGTGAGCATTTACAGGAGTTGACAGGAAGAATTTCCATCTTAATTTGCCCAGCTCAAGACCCACGTTGTATCTTCCCATGGATTTGCTCTGCACCATGCTCCTATGATTTCAGTCTGTATTTCTCCCATCCCTGCTGGGATACAGCTCTGTACAGTATTTGTAGGACCCTTGTACTCCCCTCCCCCCCTGCAGCGCTCACCTGGGCCGGTTGAGCAGCTCCCCACACCCGAGTGGTCTCCTCCTGTATTTGAAGCTGTGGTGTGTGTACATGACTCCTGCTGTACATGAGAAATGCAGTCTGACTGGAATTCTGCTTGGACACAATAAAAGCATTTTGTGCATCTACCCTGAGAGCTGCAGACCTGTTACTGACACCAGAGCTGCTCTGGGCCAGCAGGGGTTTCTGCTGAGGATGGGGGGGTTGTTCCCCAGGGCAGCATTCCAGCTGTGCCCAGGAGGGGCGAGGGCCGGTGCCGAGGCAGCAGGGACAGGAGGGAGCTGGGCTGGCTCTCTCCTGGGACAAGGTGCTGCTGGAAGTCAGTCCCCAAGGAGCACACACATCCTAGATAAGGTCTGTCCTGGCCTGAAGCTGAGGGGGGCAGGGTTGGATGGGATATTGGGAAGGAATTGTTCCCTGGGAGGGTGGGCAGGCCCTGGCACAGGGTGCCCAGAGCAGCTGGGGCTGCCCCTGGATCCCTGGCAGTGCCCAAGGCCAGGCTGGACACTGGGGCTTGGAGCAGCCTGGGACAGTGGGAGGTGTCCCTGCCCGTGGCAGGGGGGGCATTGGGTGGGCTTTAAGGTCCCTTCCAAGCCAAACTATTCTGTGATTTGGCCTGAAATAAACCCAGTGCAGCTGTCCCCAGCCTCTTCAAGGTGACACTGGCCAGTCACAGCCAGCTGAGGAGGAGCCCACCTTCCCCTGCCCTGGGAACACCCCATGCTGCATTACCATTAGCTATTGTTAACTTTTACAAAAGCTTCAACCATTACACAGTTAACAGCTTTATTTAATATAATTATCCTCCCAGTAGCAGACTAATTCCTTTTCCTCCCTCTGGAGGTACAATTTAATGTTCTCTCTTCCCCTTCTCATGTACTTAGGAATCCAAGAATGTGTTAAAACTAGATCAATTCCCAACTTTTTCTTTAACAGAGGAGATGGCATTGTCCCTTACTTGGAGCAAGAGCTTCAGATTCTGAGGGCAGTGTGGGGCCAAGCAGCAGCCCAGCTTTAGCTTAACCCTCAGCATTAGACAAGAGAAATATCGTTTAGTATGTTATATTGAATTTTTTATTTATAATTGCAGCTTGCAGTGGGGATTGCAAAGGAAAAACCAAACATCACCTCCAAAGAAATAAAAACAACTGAGAAAGTGAACAAAAATCCAAATGCCAACCAAAAAAAGCCCTGAACTTTTCTATGAAGGCTCAAGATTACTTTTTTTGCAGAACACAACCCACCCCACCCACCCACCTGCTTTTGTTTCAGGCTGTCAGTGCTCAATGTTCCCTCTCCAGGAAAATTCTGACACTCACTAAGCTCCAGGCCTCAGCAACTGTCAATACCAAAAAAAGCCCTGAAAGAAGATGAAAAGCAGTTAATAAAAGACTCAGTGAGCTGACAGTAATGGCAGAAGAAAGTGCTGCTTCCAAGCACTGCTCCAGACAGCAGATTTTCTGCAAAATACACCTGCTAGAGCCCTGCCAGGGCAGGCTGAGCCTCCCAACCCTGCCAGCAAAGTGAGTATAGCATGGGCCGTTCAAGGGTGTGAATTTCAGCCCTGGGGGTTCTGAGAGGAACACAGGAAAAACAGCAACATCCAAGTCCTGCTGCTTGCAGAGGAGCCAGCCTGGCTTTGTGTTGGGCTCTGGCTGTTTACAGATGGCTTTGTTAAAAATCTGCTTCATGTGTGCTAAGTACTTAGCCTAAAATCCATCAGTTATATCCCTTATAAGAAGTGAGGCCAAGGAAGGTGAAGCTGTCCAAGGCAGGCAGCAGCACTGTGCAAACGTCTCCTTCCAGTGGTGAACAGTCAGGCAGAAGGGATAAAGAGAAATCCATGCATTTTGAGAGAAAACAGTTAATTTAAAGAGTATTAAATGACCAGAAGTACTTGAATTTGTCAGAAATAGAGCCATTACTGTCTCCTGGTCTTCAGATTCTCCATTTTCCTCTACTGTCCATTAATCCTATTGAAGCCAAGATTAGCAGAGTAATTGTTACATTAAATCTGATTATAAACTTTCTCTTTCTTCCCTCTTCAGGATCCCAAGTCTGTCATGGCAGGATCTGTAACTGGAATTCCATTAATATCAGTAGAATTTGGCATTTAAGTGAACAGCTGCTCCAGTGATAGCCAGAAAAGAAGGCACAGGACTGTCTGATAAACCCGTTATTAAAAGCCAGCTAAAGCATTTTTCTTGAGCTGTGCAGGGAAACTGGCAGGGTTTTTAATTTATTTACCACTTTGAAGATGAATGAAAAAAATAAGTACATTCAAACCACTTCAAAAGTGTTTTTCTAAGAGATTTAGGTTTTGTCCTGACTCCAAGTTACTCAAAAATGAGGAGTGCTTCTAATGAATACAGTACCTCTGTTAGCTTGTACAAGTCTCCTCTCTTCTGGAAGCAGAAAGAGTTGACAAACCCAGATATGAAAATCCCCATTTTTTAAAAAACGAAGAATGAAAATACATGGAATTAAATGGCAAAAAAAGCTCCTTTTTATTACAACTTTTCAAGTTACAATGATAAAGGGATTGTCTCGTCTATGCCCAGTGAGTTTGGCTGAGGCCAGTCACCGAACTGCCAGGGGAATTCTGCTCCAGGCTGCAGGTACAGCTGTGTGAGCAGAGTCCCAGGGTGGAGCTGCAGCACCATCACTCCTCTGTGGTGATGTCTGCTCACAGCTCACACCCCATTCCCTCTCCTCGCTAAGTAAAAAAAAACCTGAATAACTCCAATATCGAATACCATGTAAAGATACCAAAAGTAAATATAATTCAACCAGTTTGGGTTCAAACCCTCCCCACATTTTCCTCATGCTAAAAGAAAAAATATTCCTATTCCACCCTTAGACATTTTCATGGCAGTTGAAGCCTCTCACAGGAAGAAACTGCTGTGGGTTTTCTGTCTACTTGGATCCTGTGGACAGCAGAGCAATGAGTCCTGAGGAAGCACTGATAGAAAGGATGTAGTTTCTGTAGGGAACAGGTTAAGGAATTGTCAAGATACTTCTTTGGTACAGAACACTGAGTAGGAGTTTTATGAAAAGGAAGGAATGGAAATGGTCTTTCTCTGTAGTTTTAAAACTGAATTATTGCAACATGAAACAGCTCACAATCAGGGCATGAAGTCACCTGCAGAATTAAGACACCTGTAAAGTTAAGCCTGTTCTCTCACAAGTTTTATAAATACAGCTTTTGAATTAACGGCCCTGTTGGCAATGCTAATTTCCTTCAGGAAATTTTAGTTGTGAAGTTACTGAAACTAAAGCATCCAGTCAGGTAAGAGCTCCAGGCAACCAACACTGACACAGTGTTTCTGCAGGAAACTGAGCTGTGTCCTCACTCCAGAGTCACAATGGGAATGGCAAAGCCAGGAGAATTTCTGTATATTGTCCAAGTAATATCCTAGGAACATCTCACGTCACATTTATGTGATTGGGAGACTTTTTTTTGGTAAACTCTTCTTTTTGTTACAACATTCTAAGCTGATGCACTACAATGAGCTGCACTGACCAACAGAGGAATGCCACAGCCCACAGGACAACTACAGCTAGTAGTGACAACTAAAAGGGGTGGGGCTGTGGGGGTTTTGGTGTGGGGATAAAGGATACACAGTGGGGTTGAAGTTCTTCAGCACAAAGAAGGAAGCAATGATGACCAGGACCAGAAAGAGGGTGTTGTTGTAGAAGATGGAGAAAGTTGTTGCTTCATAGTCTGCAACCTCATTTTTCTTCCACAGAATCCTAGGAGCAAGTGGAGATAAAATTTCTAATATATTCAAATCAATGGATACCACAGAATGCTGGAATGGTTTGGGTTGGGAGGAACCTTAAAGCCCAATCCCATTCCACCCCTGCCATGGGCAGGGACACCTTCCCCTATCGCAGGCTGCTCCAAGCCCTGTCCAAGCTGGCTGTGGACACTGCCAGGGACCCAGGACATGTCCTGGCACACCCACACTCTGAAGTGTGCAGTACTTCTCCTAGAAGACAGAGGGTTTGGCTCCAAAGCTCCCACCCCGCAGAGTCCCAATGGGGATCCCCTCTAACACCAAGTGCATCTGAGACCTTCCCCTAACAACTCGCCTCAAAAAGGCCTGAAGCTGAACCAAGAGCTACACTGCAGCTTCTGCTCACCACAATACAGAAAAAGCAGTGCCAAGCACAGTCCCTACTACCCCACTCAGAGCCTTGAAGAAGACATTTAAGGCAGTGCTACAACAACGGAGAGAAGGAAGAGGACAGAGAGATCACCTTTCATCCTTCTCCTTGCGGGACATCTTCCTGTTGTCCGCCTCGGACAGCTTGCGAGTCACCTCTTTGGAAACAGCATCTTCTCTTTTCTGGGCTACTCTGTAAGTAACACCACTCATGTTACACTTCAGAAACGTAAAAACCCCACAACCCAACCCTGAGATTACAGGAAGTTGTATTTTCAGTAAATAAATAATAAATAAAAAAAATATATAAAAAAATAATAAAACTTAGCCAATACATAAGTTCTGTCAAGGTGAAGGGCCAAGAAGAAATAATAATAACAAGTACTAACAGTAATATAATTTACATATAGTAATATAATTCATAATTGAAACATAATTTGTGGTAATACCCCCTGAGCATGAAGGTGGATTTGCTGTATTACCGTACTCTTAGCTGACAAGATTTGATTATAATTACAAGGGAACAACAGAAACTAATTAGGAGATACTTCTGTGCAAAGTAATTTTTGGAGTCACATTTCAGGCATTCTTATTAATAAAAAATTACAGTAGTAAATTCTGGTTTTGTTAAATTATTAAATGATAAATTCAAACAAGCTCCAAACTTACTTGTGTTTGAGGACAAACTTGACGTTTTTATATGCAAAAGCCACAAGATAGGTACTGATGAGGGTCATGACGCTGTACAGGACTGCAGACTGAACAAGATCCATATGCCATATTCTCCAATAAAGCCCTTAAAAAAAGGAAGAATGGTATTTGAAGCGATTTCTCTCCAAGAAAAACACCCCTTTACTGGAGACCCATACTGAGATCTGAGCTCCGTAATTCCGCATTGGCTCTGCCAGATCAAAGCCAACTCCTCCAAAATCACCTGCGGGGCTTTCAACTGCATTGAAGGTACTCTGGAACGGGGAAATGAGCTTTGCGCGTGGCTGAAAGGGGCTTTGTGAGAGCACCGCGGCGCTGCTCCGGTGACACGTCAGTGCTGCCCCAGCGGCCGGGGACCGGCACCGCTGCCGGGCGGGACCCGACACGGCCGGAGCCAGGATCCCACAGGGCTCCGATCCAGGATCCCACAGGG
>NW_008238325.1:2569711-2576251 GCF_000691975.1 Corvus brachyrhynchos | reverse complement strand
AGGAGTGGAAATTTCCCGTGTTTTCTCTCGTGTTCTCCAGAGCTGTGAAAATCCCACTCGCCAGCCCCCACAGAAGAGCGTTTCTGTCTTGTTTTAGGCTTTTAGAGCCATTCCTAATCTCCGCAGCTCCACCCCAGCTTGGGGAGCCGTGCAGCGTGCTCTGCTTTTCACTGTTTGTCGTGTTCCCTCTGCAGTTTGTGGTGACAGCCCGCAGAGATTTCGGGGATTAACAGCAGCGTCCTGCACCAGTGGGGAGCGCTTGCCAGTGGGGTACAGGCGTTGTCCCAATGGCCTGGGCTGCCTGCAGCACTGCTTGTCCCCTGGACTGCCAGTTCTCTTCATATCTTTAACATTTTGATGTAAACTTCGTTTAGCAAAGCATGTATTTGTCTAAAATTTAATCCAAGTCATTTCCCCCATTTATTTCCCTCCAGTTACTAGTGTTCTCTGCTTCCAGAAAACACGAGGTGCATGCCATGAGGAAATGCTATGTGGAAATGAGAGTAAATTTAAATGAGGTTAAATATGATCAAAATGAATTCATTATGATAGAGCTTTATACAACACTTAAGTGCAGTAGGACTCTGCTTTTTGAGCTCATAATAAATTTCCAACAGAGCAGATTTTCAGATGCAGAGTGTGTTGATGCAGTGTGCTAACAGGATCTATTGATGTCATGTTATCTGCAGGCAGCTATGGGAGTTACACTTCTGCTAGCCAGACCTCCGTGCAGGCTTGGAAATCTCTCTCCTGCAGGGATTCCCAGGCTGGATTTGCAGACACACCAGCCCATCAGATGAAGCACAGGAGCTCTTGAGGAGCAGCAGGAACACCTGTGAGTACCATGGAGGCCATACCTGTGCACAGAGGGCAGGTGTGCAGTTCCCCAGCTGCCACAGCCAGGGAACCAACCTTCTCCTCATCATGGAATCATGGAATGGGTTGGGCTGGAAGGGGCTTAAAGCTCAGCTCATTCCAGCCTTGCTGTGGGTAGGGATGCCTTCCACTATCCCTGTCCAGCCTGGCCTTGGACACTGCCAGGCGTGAACCTCTCCTGAAGTGGTTTCAGCAGTTCCACTTCCACAGGTGGGAAATGCAGTTTGTCTCTTAGGTGGCATTCCCAAATGTGTGCTGAGGATGGCTCTTCAGCAAGAGTGGAGACCAGTCTTGGTTTCCTTGTAAAATGGGTTAAACCCCCAATGTCCCTGCCCACGGCTGGGGGGCTGGAACTGGATGGGCTTTAAGGTCCCTCCAAACCCAAAGCACTTTGTGATTCTAGTAGGAAACATCAGTAATTAATCAATGGTGCCAGTCATGTGAATTTTTTTTGTTAA
This sequence comes from Corvus brachyrhynchos, assembly GCF_000691975.1. Lineage (NCBI taxonomy): Eukaryota > Metazoa > Chordata > Aves > Passeriformes > Corvidae > Corvus > Corvus brachyrhynchos. The sequence continues at coordinate 2,574,917 of NW_008238325.1, read as the reverse complement.
AGAACATGCTTAGAGTTGTATAAAGTAGTTGGAAACTGTGGGGAAAATTAAGATTATTTCAGGATTTAGATAAGTCATTATCTCTGTCCTTGCCCAGATTTCTTCCTTCCTCTCATCTGGGTAAATTTGTTTTGTGTTGTGGTGGGATGTAATTAAGTCCTTTTTTTTGTGGTTTGGTTTACATGGGAAGGATGCTGTCATTTTGGAATGAAATCTGCCCAGTGACCATCTGTCTCCTCATTAGGATGAAACAGGACATTGATTTAGGCAGTGGAATGATGAAAGATTTTCATGAAAAACAAATGAGCGCTTTGCTTTTTTTAAAGCTCCTGGCTTTTTTTAAAGCCGCTGGCAAACTGTGGCTTCAGGCAGAACTCTGTGTACAGTGAGAGCTTCATACCCTGAGTGTTTCATAGATGCTTCCCCAGAAATAAACTGGGCCAACACTTTATTTATTTGCCAATAAATAAAACAATTCCAGGTTTTGTTTAAGGGCCTAGATTTGTATCTTGGCTAAATCCTTACTCAGAAGCTGTTGAGAATGTGAGACATCAGAAGCAGAGGAGCAATGGCTCCATGACCCGAAAGCGAAAGTTCTCCTGGTAACAGGAAAATGAATGCTGCTGTCTTTGTAACTTAGGAATTAGGTTTCTAGCCAAATTTCTTCTGAAGCACAGCAGCAGTGATAAATATTCTGAAAATACATGGATTGTCTTTACTGCTCTCACTTTTTCTCTAAATTTATAAGGTGGACTAAGCTGAAAAATTTAAATGAGGGCAGTGACCTTTCCTGCCAGGGTTTGTTTTGTGTATTTTATTGTTGTCACTTATGTGTGCTTAGACTCAAGACACCTTTGTGTCAGGTTACTGCAATCTATCATGCAGGAAGGGATTAATGTGCTGAGTTTGGGATCAGCTGATGGGAAATTGTTTAAATACAAAGGAAAGCCTCCTTTGGATGAGCATGACACTCATGAACTAAGCAGCTTCTCCGGAACTGTGTATGGGAACTGGGTGAGTGAGAAGCTTTCCAGTTCTCCTGTGTGCTGTGCTTTTCCTGAAACATTCTGTGGTGTCTGAGGTTTAAAACTGGAGCCATAATCTGGCTGTGTTATTTTCCAGACAAATCAGTCCCTCCATGTGGTTTAGAATCCCAGAGTGGTTTGTGTTGGAGGGGACCTTAAAGCTCATCTCATTCCAAGCCCTGCCAAGGGCAGGGACACTTTCCTCTGGAATGTAGCCCCCAAAAGAGGTGCCTGTCATTTCTGAAGGCTGGGAATTGCTGGATTTCTGTGGCACTTGCTGTTGGTGAAGGCAGCTCAGTGAGTAGCATATGTGACCCATTTTTGATGTCTTGAAATGGTCTCATCTGCTCCAGTTTCCTTCTTTAGCGTTTTTAAGGTTCTTGTGCCTGTGGACCACGTGAATGAAATCATGTCTAGGAATAGATTCAGCCTTGCTCAGCATTTATTCTGGGAAGAGTTTGGAACTGACCACTTTTGAAAAGCAGTATCAGAGGCACTGTTTGGGAAATAACCACATTGCAAAGGCAGTCAAGCAGTCGTGTCCACGTGGGATACTGAGCTTGTGTCCCTTGAGCAGCAGCCCACAAGTGGCTCTGCCGTGGTCCTCACACTGGGGCTTTGTGGGGTGATGTGCAGTGGGATGATCCTGGTCCAGTTCAGCACTGATCCCTGTCAGTGGGAGGGAGTCAGGCAGATGGGATTTCTGAGCCTGGCATGTGTCATCCTGGCACCCACCCACCGCTGCTGCTCCATCCCTCAGCAGTGTGGGAGGGGTTCAGGGTGCTTGGTGCCACTTCCCACCTGTGCCTTCTCTGGGGTTCCCTATTCCTGCAGCCTGGAGCTTGGCCAGCACCTGGACTTGAACCACAGGAAAATTTAACCTAGTGTGTAATCAGAAGAGTTGACCATCCCTGTGCTGGTGGTTCCTAAAATGCTAATACCTAAAGTAAGAAGGATGAACGAAAACTGAAGTGCCATGTGAGGGATGTTTGGCTGTGGGAATAAAAGGGGGTGTTACTGACTACTCATCTCCTGGAACAGTTGGAGATTAATGCATCCACAGAAAACTTTGTGTTTTCCAGTTGGCCAATCAGGGCTCAGTTTGAGCCTGCTTAGAGAAAATTCTGCCAAATATTTTCCCAATTTAAAAAGCCACAGGAAGTATGAAAGACAAAAAGTCGTGAACAGAATGAACGTAGCAAGGCAGTGTCCTGTACCCTTCTGGAATGCTGAATCCAGCAACACACAGATGGGTGAATCCCAGCAATAAAGCATTTCTAGTGTGCTCCCACACAGAATTCTTGTGGAAAGAAATAATGTCCAAATGCAGATTCTCATTTGCAGAGCAGAGCATCTCCTCCTCACAGCACTTCAGGCTGTTTCCAAGAGCAGCTGCTGAGCAGAGCAGGCATGTGGCTGTTTCTGCATCATCCTAGGGCTGGTTTCATTTAGGTGTTCTGCAGCCTGGGTCCACCCAGCTGCTCCCTGAGCTTCAGATTTTGGTTCTTCGGTTCCTGCATTTTACAGGAAATAAGTGTTGTTGAATTTAGCATTGGTTTTGTCCGTTCAGTTACTTTATTCTCAGTTTAAGGTGTGTACACTCCTGTTTCCCTCCTTGCTGAGTCATGCAGAGCTTGGGAGGAATTCAAATTTGCGATGCCTCTCCCTCTTCTCTTGTAAGGATTGACCTTTTCCAGGGATGTCTACAGAGATCTTCATTTGAACCTTCAACTTCTCCAGGGTGCTGGAGCTCTCAGTGTTTTACTGGGTAACTAAAGGTTTGCTCCAGGGAGCAGCTCTTAGCTGGCTTTCAGATGTAAAACAGGACAGTGCTGTTACCTTCCAGGCATCCTTTTTTTAACGTGTTGGAAATTTTGGTTAAAGGATGGACTTTATTTGCATGTAGATAGTGAATTACCTGTTTGCTAAATAGAACTAGGTTAATTACATTATTTGGATGCAGATAGTGAACTGTCTGTGTGCTAGGTAGAACTAACTGGTGATTTTAGAAAATATTTCTATTTTAGTTGGCCAACACTGCATTGTAAAGGAACATTCCTGTTTTGTTTAGTTTAAAAAGGAGTTGGCCTAAAGGAGAAGGACCAAAGCACTGCTGTCCACACATTACTGCTCACCTGGTGCCAGAATCCACCTGGGAAGTGTTCCAGAATTATCATTATCCTTGAAAAGTCTCAAAAGTTCAGTGGTGTTTTAGGAATCAGTTTGTGTTAGTTAAGCATTGGTAAGTGTTGCTTTGGCCTTAACTAAATTTTCAGGGTTTACATGGATTTAAGAGACTTCCACGAGAGGGTGCAGCAGCTCAACAAAATCCCATCTAAACCAAAGGAGCCTGTCCCCACTGTGGGCATATTTTGACTCATTTCATGTATTAATTTGTGTATTTACATCAACTTCCAGATTGGATGGGTGCTTCAGCAAATCAGTTTAATGTCCCAGAGTGTCCCTCCATTCTGGTACTTTCTGGTGTACAGTGTTACCTGGTCTCAGTCTATACCTGATTCCCTGCAAATGCTCACTGCATGCATTTTAAAAATAAAACGTAGGGCTTTTTAAAAATATTATTGTTTTAGTTTGGAAGCATCATTAATTTTCCCCTCAGACAGGTCCAGCGGCAGAAGGAAACTCCACCTAGAAAACTGAGTTCTGGAGAGACTGCTGACCTGAGTGTGTCTCCTAGAACTTGTTTCTGTTTCTGTTCTGTGCTAAATGATTTCTGGTTCCATAAGATAGGACTCCCTAAGTGGGGAGCTCTCAGGAGTGACTGAGCTCCAGCTGGACGGTGCTGCTGTGCTGACATCCTGAAAGCACAGAGGTGCTGTCTGCTCACACAGGCCAAGGGTCAAGGTCCGTTCCTCTGGCTGCGGCACTAAAGTACCTCTGCAGAAATGATTAACTCCTAACAAAATTTCCAGGCAGAGAGCCCACCTTGGAATCATGTGTTCCCTGTCCGAATTCATCAGTCCTAAATCACTTCCTGAGATAAGATTATGTGATAGTGAAATAACCAGAAGTGGGGTGATGCTCACGTATAATACATGATTATTTTTTCCTGATAAATGCTGTTTTCACCAAACTTGAGGTATATTCAATAGAAGAAACAGCACGCTGTGCTTTCAAAACTTTTAATTACAGTACAAGATATTAAAAGAGGGAGAATTTGAGACCAAGGAAATGAATCTGGTTACTGCCAGCTGCAGATGTAAAAGTTGGGTCTGGATTTAGAAGGTTCCATTGATGAATTGGAACCACTCGAGTTTTGAGACTTTTCTTTTGAGCAGTGTAAAAGAGAAAAATAGGAGGTTTACTAAAAAATCCCCTCCACACAGTGAATATGTCAGGTAACCAGCAAGAAAATTTTTATTTTAAAGATTAGAGCCACCTTCTTCCATTTACCTGCTGTAGATTATCATTTATAAACAGATACGGTCTGGAGATGAATAGAATTAAATTAATGAATAGAAATTAATTAATAAATTAATTTAATGAATAGAAAATTTCATCTTGACATATTTGGACTGTGACGTTTCTGCTTTCCTTGTCTTGAGGACCGACCACAGCAGGTGGAGCCCAGTAGGTGTCAGTCCAGCCAAGGCTTCCTGAGTACAGGTGTGACTAAACCTCTGCTGCCCTCCTGCCTCTTCTTTCCCATTAGTGAAACCTGGCTGGCATCATTTCCCCGTCACAGAGACACAGCCAGCACATCAGAGATTACCTTTTCCCTTCTGTTAACTTTTAATAAATGTCTGCATCGCTGACCTTTCCTTTCCCTGGGTGCTCACCTACCCTGGCTGGCTGGCAAAGGGTAGAGCTTGCAGTGGTATTTGCAGGGGATTAGCATTTGTCATCAAGCATTGGTATGGAAAAGCACAAATCCAGGCACTGGGAGCTGCCTTGAGGAGAAGAATTTGGGAGCTCAGCGTGACCAGACCTGGCTGGGTGCACTGGGCTGAGCCCCCAGAACCTCCCATGCCCTGGGCTGAGCCCCAGCGGGGGCAGCAGGGGAGGGGAATTCTGCTCCTCTGCCCCCTCAGGTGAGAGCCCACCTGCAGAGCTGCCCCAGCCCTGGGACCCAGCACAGGAAGGACCCGGAGCTGCTGGAGAGCGGCCAGAGATGCTCCCGGGCTGGGGGCCCCCTCGCTCTGTGCCAGGCTGGGAGAGGG
>NW_008238325.1:2566975-2569432 GCF_000691975.1 Corvus brachyrhynchos | reverse complement strand
GGACGTGGGGGGGTCCCCCTGCCAGGGCAGGGGTGGAATGAGGTGAGCTTTAAGGTGCTTGCACCCCAAGCCATTCCATGATCTCTTTGTTAGTTGTCAGCACGTTGCTGTTTGTTGGCTTGTATAAAACACTAGAAAGGACAATGAACTTTCCTGTACTGGGATGTGTTTTAGGAAGTGAAGAATGTTCATTGTGCAAGAGTTGAGGTAGAAAAGGAGTTCTGTCACTAGAAAAAGAATGTGTTGGAGCCTGAGAGCTTTGTTGTTTTACCAAAAACATTTAAGTCAGATGTTTCCCCTCTTTCATCAGCAAATCCAAGTGTGCATACTGATTATCCTGTATTTGCAAGTCAGAGTTGTAAATTGCTGCATTCAGCTGGGGCCGTTTACCATCTGAAAGAAATAATTAAAAGCTTTCTTTCTCTTGCTTAAGATTTAAACATGTATTTAAAGATGAGATCATGCTTTCATGGTGGTCAGAGTTTCTTTCTATATTTGTGTGGGGTGGCCTCAGAAATGGGTGTACGAGGGGCTGGTGTGCTGTGTTTCCTTTAATTACATGTTTGTTTGGGGAAAGATGGTTATTCCAAGCCTGTGTCTTTGCCTGGTTCCATCCTCCCAGCCCCAGTGCAGCAGGAGCTGTGCCCACCCCAGTGCGCAGTTCAGCCATATGTGCCTCTTATTTATAGCTCATGCGTGAAGGGAGCTATTCCAAAGTGGTAATTTCTGTTCTGGTGGTGGCACATAAATACAAGTGTATGTGAGCAGCTCCTTCTCCCTGAACGAGGATGTGACACATCCCAGTCACCCTACTCGGGAATGCTCGAGTCCAGACAAACTGGGAGGCTCTGTCTGATGCTTCAGACACTCAAGAGCTCAATTAATTTACAGATGATAATTTGTCTTCAGCTCCTGCAGATACAGATGCCACCTTTACTCAGCCTCTCTTGAGTCATTCTCTCTCCAACTGCATTGGAGAGAGACTTATTTACAAGGACATGGAGTGACAGGACGAGGGGGAATGGCTTCAAACTGACAGAGAGCGGGTTTAGATTGGAGAAAATTCTTCCCTGTGAGGGTGGGGAGGCCCTGGCACAGAGAAGCTGTGGCTGCCCCATCCCTGGAAGTCCCTGGGCCAGGTTGGACGGGGCTTGGAGCAGCCTGGGACAGTGGAAGGTGTCCCTGCCCATGGCAGGGGTGGCACTGGATGGGCTTTAAGGGCCCTCCCAACCCAAACCAGTCTGAGATTCTGTGATTCTCTGGAGTTCCATTTCTGTAATTTGTTGGGAAAATGGCATATCCTACTGCACTATAAATGCAGCTGTGCAGCATTTTCCAGCTGTGCTGTACAGCTTGTGCCACCTTAAAACAAGTTTCCTTCCAGCTGCCTGTATTTTCTGTATGTGTAATTTCATAAAGTCACTGAGCACAAGGAATGAAAGACTGGCTTTAAAAAGAAAACAAGAACACGAGTTGTGGAAGCCCAGAGTCGTTTGGGATGGAAGGACCTTAAAGCTCATCTTGATCCAGCCCCTGCCATGGGCAGGGACACCTTCCAAAGATCAGCTTGGTTCTAAGCCCTGTCCAACCTGGCCTTGGACACTTCCAGGGATCGGGAGCTACAGCTTCTCTGGGCAAGTAATACAGTAGGTGTTCCAGCAACATAAATGTTACATTCTGAAGTTATTGACTCCTTTATAAGTTATTTTATCTGGCCATTATTAGTGCTGTGCATGCACTGGTTGTGGTTGGCGGCCGTGTGAGCTGCTGGCCGTGCCCCGCTGGGGTTTTCTCCGGGAACAGGCTGTGATTCAGCAGGGAAGCATGCCAGGCCGGCACGGACAGCTGAACCGGCCCCGTGCTCCCTTACACGCACAGCCAGACGGTGACAGCACGGGCATGGCTTTGGGACAAAGGGAGGTTAACTGCTCTTAACCAATTCCAGCCATAAAATACTCTGTAAATAAACAATAGCTGCCTGTAGTGCGTTATCACAGGACGGGCTGGGGTGAGAAGGAACCTTTAAATTCCTCTCGTTCCACCACCCTGCCAGGGGCAGGGACACCTTCCACAGACCTGGTTGCTCCAAGCCCCCTCCAACCTGGCCTTGAGCACTTCCCGGGCTGGGGCAGCCACAGCCTCTTGGGGAAACCTGTTCCACTCCACGCTCGCTTTTCCGGAGTGTGTCACCGGCAGGAGCACAGCCCCGATCCGGGCAGCGCCGTGGCAGGGGCTGCGTGTGGGTGCACCAAGTGAGTCAGGGTGACTTTGTTCCGGGATGGGCTCCGTGTTTGTCTCTTACTCATTAATTAGCGCAGCTGGAGCCGCTCGCACCGAGAGCTCGGCGGCGCGGGGGGGGTCGGGGTACCGTCCTTGCGTTCCGTGAGGACGGTGTGTTCCTTCGTGCTGCGTGACTGGAGCGCCCGGGCTGACAGGGCTCATTCCCGCGTATTCCCG
>NW_008238325.1:2559259-2566637 GCF_000691975.1 Corvus brachyrhynchos | reverse complement strand
GCTGACCCCGCACCGGCCGCGGTCAGGGTGTCCCGGCGCGGCTCCGGCACCGCCCCAGCGCCCGCCTCGTTCATTACATCTCCCCCCAGCAGAAAAGTGGTTTCGCTCTGGAGTTACCGTGGATTTGGGTCAGAACGCGGGAGCCGCGCCGAGGGAGCCCGCGCCGGTAGGTCCCAGCTGCGCTGGGCTGGCTGCCCGGCAGCTCCGCCGTCCTCAGGTTCTGTCTCTGGGCTGGTGCTGTTATTGTTTATTGTTGAAACGTGTCTTAAGGCCAGCGGAGTGGCTTTCTTGAGCAGAGGAGGCGCGGCTCGCGTGCGATGGCGAGTGCTCGGGGAGCGAACCCCCCCGGCGAGGCATCGGCGGCTGCTGAAGCTCGGCGTGCGGGGAGCGTCGCTGCGGGGATCGCTCCTGCCTGCTGCTCCCGGGGCCGGCCTGCTGGAATGCTGAGACGGGAATGCCGGCAAAGCCCCGTACTCGTCCTTCTCGCCGCTTTATTTTTAGAGTCGTTGGGGGATCCGGCTCCGCTCACTAAGGCAGTTCTGTAAAAATAGCAGCAAAACTTAAATGCTGATCAAGTGAGGAATATAAATATTGAAATAGCAGCAGAGGTATGGCTGAACAAGATCAGAAGTCACTTGCTCAGCACCTTGGCACTGCAGGGGTCCTTGAGACCTGGCCGATCCTCTTGCTCCTCGCCAGGGCGGTGAGACCTGGGCTGCATGAACGGGAACATCTCATTCTCTTTGGAGTCGAGGATTTTTAAACCCTTGGAGTTACTTGAAGGTGCCTTTGGTGGTTTGGAGGAATTGCCTGGTGTCTGTGGAAGAATAACAGATACACCGATGACTTTGGGTTTAACTGCCAAACAGATATACCACTTGCTTTAAGTTTAATCTAAAAAATGGGAAAATTTGAGAGGTACAGCTTTTTTTTTTTCTTTTTCCTGGCAATCCTGACGTGCTGTTTCCCAGGGAAATGGAAAAGCCTTACAAATGAATGTTCCAAAATACGGAAGACTCAATGAGAAATTTTCCAGAGCAAATCATCAGTAGTAAGAGATTATTGCCAAATTTTCTCTGTTTTCTGGGATTTTGTTTTGAAGTGAGGAGTAACTTTGCTCGGAATGCATTTATCCAGGAAGTAATCCTTAATGTGCTCCACTCTGAGCATTGAGCCTGCATATGAGATTGAAGCAGGTTTAATTAAATGTAATCAAATATTACAGGATTCCTGATTAAAAGGCGTAGCACCTGCTTTTGGTGACGTACGAGACACACTGCTTATTTGTGCTTTAAAAAAATACACTTCTGCAGCTTGCAAATAATGTTTTTCTCAGTTCCTGAGTAACTACCACCCTTCTGTTTGCTTCCCTGCCCTGTTTTAATTCCTGTTGCCCAGCGTGGCGAGAGGCAGAGGAGCGCGGTGTGTCACCACCGGGTGACCGGGTGCCACAGAGCAGGGCCACGGGGGGTGCGGGCGGGGACAGGGCGGCGGCGGCAGGAATGGGCTGTGAATTGCTCAGAACCACGCCGGGGTGACATCCTGGCCCCCGCTGAAGCCCGTGTGAAGTTCGCCGCGGGTTTCCGCGCAGCCAGCGGCTCCCCGGCGGTGCTGCCGGTGGGAGTGGGAGGTGGCACGAGGGAGGACACATGCGAATGGAATGGGAATGTGTAGGTTTGCTCCTCTGGTGGGAGAGGAAATGGTGCAGGAATGTCTGAAATGTGGGGGGGACTTGTCTCATGCTCCTCAGGTCTGTGTGTGAGGGAGGCACAGAAATCAGCGCTGTCATGTTCGCTTTTGTGGAGTAGAATGAATCCAAGTGCTCTTGTTTATTGAACATCCTGACAGGGAGGAGGCGTCGGACCACCCCCCTTTCCTGCCCACCCTCGGGGGACTGTGTGCGTGCCTGAGTGTCTCAGAGCCTGGATGTGCGAGGAGATGAGGAGTGTGGGTTTGGGATTAATTAGCCGGAGTTTAGCTGTTTTCAAGCTTTACGTGCCTGAGGGCTACCCGCAGTCACAGCGAGGGGAGGAGTTTGCTGTTGCTGGCTCGAAATCCTCTCCAGGGGTGATCTTGTTCGTGTTAACCATGAGCAATTAGAGAGATTAACTGTCTTGTTTTCTTTTCTGCCCTAGATTGATTCTTGGGAGGCTCTGGGACATTTGAAAGTGATTTGGAGAGAGCAAAGTCTGTGTCCGATGGACACCGAACCCAAGCCAGCGTGTGTGGTGCCCCAGGCTCCCTGCCCAGGAATGAAGTGCTCTCCTTCAGAGGACTTTTCTCCTCAGGTGAGGCTGTCTGAAAAGATCCCACCCGTGAAGCCTTGCTTCAAGAAGAAGCAGCAAGTGCAGAAGAGACTGGACACACAAGCTCTGCGGGCTTTGCGGCCGATCTTTACCAGCTTGCTGGGAGCTGGCACCTTGGGTAGGGTCTTCGTGCCCCGAGGCCAGCGTGGTGGCCATGGTGATTTATGTGAACCTGCTGTGAAAAAGACTCTGGACCTCGGTACCTCTTGCCCCCAGACAGAAAATAATGTGACTGTGCTGATGCCAGCAGCTCCAGATGTGCAGGGTCAATTGCCAGGAGCTCATCCTTCCCCTGGGCATCGTGAGCAGGACGTCCAGTCAGGAGAGCAAAGTTTCTCCCCAGAAACGCCTGGAACTGCTGCTGATAATGGTAATGAATCATTCCAGGATCATCCTTTGCACCCAAGTGCTGGTGATGGTGCAGCTTGTCCTTTGTTCCCTGACAAGGTTCTGGAAAGCTACACATCTAGCTTACTGCAGGAGAACAGCTGTCCCGTGCAATACAACTTGACCCCGAGCAATAAATTCAGTGCTGGGATATTTCAGGATAAAAGTGAAGAAGCTTCCCTTGACCTGGTGTTTGAGCTCTTGAACCAGCTGCAGTATCACACCCACCAGGAGGATGGGATTGAAATCTGTGTGGATTTTCTCCAGGGCACTTGTGTTTATGGCAGTGATTGTCCCAAGCATCACACAGTGTTACCCTATCACTGGCAGGTGAGGAGGACAGTAACTCAGAGGTGGCAAAGTGTGACCAACGATTCCCAGGAGCACCTGGAAAGGCTTTACTGCAACCCTGACAATGACAAGATCAAAGTCAAGTATCGGTAGGTAACTGAATTTACTCCTTTGCTGGGAAGGGTGCAGAAATTTAACAGGATGTACCTCTTTTTTCCCTGATATTTGTCCAAGTGTGTTAGAAACCCTGGGATGATGTTTCCTGATTTATAGCCAACAAGTTTAACTCAACCAAAAATTCTTGTACACCTGTATAACTGTTTTTTAGCATCTGGAATGTGTTCTTTGAGGACTTGGCGTGTGTGAAATAAGAAAACTTCAGCTCTGTAGGAATTCAGAGACTGTTGTGCAATGCTGTGCTTGTTCTTGGTGTTCCTAATTAGTCTTTTCTCTGCATTAGACAAAGTGGCAGCATGAAAGAGCCTTGGCAGCGCTGAGGACAGGAATGACAGAGCAGTTGCTCTCTGCCACTGTGAACACAGACTGGCTGTGCACTCCCAGCACAGTCTGTGCCATTCCACCCCAAGCAGCTAAACCAGAGGGGAGCTCTGGGGAGACCTTTGGAAATGTCGTATCACTGCGAGTAAATGGGGGTGTTTCAGCTAATTCCCTGTGAGCAACCTGAGCCACCCTGGCAGAAATGCTGATCATCTCCACTATTAAAGCAGCTATTGAAGTTATTGTTTTCTCTGTACAGAGCTGTGTTTATTGACTCATTTTCTAAAATTAGCCAACAGCTGTTAACTTGATGTGGTTGTGTGACCGGTGCACCCCGAGAGCTAAAACTTCTTCAGCTTCTCCCCTGCAGGTTCCACTTTGAGGAACAGTGGGGAGGAGTGATGTTTACAGGGTCCAGTCAGTGCAGGGTGCGGGCTGGTTTGGTTTCTTTTCTGGAGGAAGTGTGTGATGCACATTGTGGCAGGGCAGATAAGAGAGGAGAAGTTTGCCAGGCTGGCACAGCTCCAGTTCTCAGCGATGCTTCTGTAGTGAAAACTTCACACTGCCACACTCCCCAAATCCTTCGGGGTTCTGCTCACTGCCTCTTCTTCCAGTTCCTGAAGGAGTTATATCCCTGCTTTCTCAATATTTTATTTTCATTTATTAAGCTGAGATTTCTCATTTGGCACCAGAGACCAAATCTAGTGCTTAAAGTCAGCATTAGTCTTTACTCTCACTTAATTTGATGCTGGATTAGACACTAAATTCAGCCTTTTTCATAGACTCAAACTGGTCTGGGATGGAAAAGACCTTAGAGATCACCCAGTGCCAGCCTCTGCCATGGCAGGGACACTTTCCACTATCCCAGGTTGCTCCAAGCCCTGTCCAGCCCGGCTTTGGACACTGCCAAGGATCCAGGGGCAGCCACAGCTTCTCTGGGGACCCTGTACCAGGGCCTTTTTAGTGATGGCAATATCAGAATATGGATACTCCACACTGAAAACGAAGTAGGATATGTAGTAGGGAACAACCATATTTTATAGAATTGTCTCGAAGAAATAGGCCAGTCTTCAAAAAAATTGAAAAATCTTTTAAGTGCATAGCAGATAAAATTTGCTGTATTTTACAACAAACTTCTATTTCCCAAGTATTTGAAATTATTTCTGAAAACAAAATAGCACAGCCAGAGCCAAGCCCATTAAATGATTTAACTTTGAGCTCTGTGCAAATGAGCAAGTGGTTTTCTTTTAGAAGTTGTATCACCAAATCCATCACTGCACATGAGCTCTGTGTCCTAAAGGATGGACTTGGGAGTGTTACTGGTAAAGGACACAGTGCTTGGTCATGGCTTAGTCATCCCCAGCCTGGGAAGCTGCTGTGCAGTGACATCGCCCTTGTACTGGGTGTGCAGGTCCCAGCCTGGTGGGGCTGCTGGGCCTGAGGAACACGGAGTTTCTGCCTGTCTGATCCAACTGGGGACAGGGTTGGCAGGTGTGTGCCAGAGACAGAACGTTCCCTCGGTGTGAGGGAAGGCAGAGGAGCAGCGTGGGCTCGGGACAGCCCGGTGGGACACTGCCCTTGGGATGAGGCACAGCCTGGGAGTGCAGACCTGACCTTGTTGGGCTGAGTGGGTTCTGCCAAACTGCAGATTTACACTGGATATTGGGGAAAAATTCCTGCCTGTGAGGGTGGGCAGGCCGCGGCACAGGGTCCCCAGAGAAGCTGTGGCTGCCCCTGGATCCCTGGCAGTGTCCAAAGCCAGGCTGGATGGGGCTGGGAGCAGCCTGGGATAGTGGAAGGTGTCCCTGCCCATGGCAGGGGTGGAATGAGCTGAGCTTTAAGATCCCTTCCAACCTTGGAAGAGCTTCACGTGTCAATAAGCATCAGTGAGACCTTTGGAGTGAAGTTCTATTTAAGACCAGAGCTGCTGATTTCAAACTTTGAGTCTGATCCTCCTTAGAGCTTTGACTTGCCAAGGTTTTAAGCCAGGTTTTGAGGTGGGAGGTCAGTGTTCTACTGTGTATGATTGCCAGCTTCTTCTTATGCAGCATCACGTTGTGTGAGGAGAACCTGGCAGGTGTGGGGAGCTCCAGCTGCCCGGTGGTCCCTGCAGGCTGCTGCCCGTGTCCCGCGTGTGCTGCGTCTCCGGGGAGCTGCGAACGTGCCCCGCCAGCGCCGCGTCCCGTGGTTACGGCATTATTTGTTAAAGCCATTAATCTCCCGTGGTCAGACGAGCTTTGCAGGCCTGTCTGCTCCCTGGCAGCCGGCAGGAAACGCCTGCTCAGCACTTTGCCTGGCCAGCAGGGCTGCTGTTTATCCTGCTGCGTGTCCCACACGGTCTGGGCGGCGTGGCGAGTGGGATTGCAGCGTGCGCGCGGAATCCTGGCACCAGCGCTGCCCCCAGGGAGCCGGGCCCTTCCAGAAAGTGTTGGGCTATCAGCTCAATTAGGGAATGAGCTCTAAATTAGGGTGTTCTTCAAGGAGCTATTTATATAAACCTGCCTTCCTCTTAATTATTGGGATGAGTAATGATGGAGATAAGTTACTGAGATGAATATTGTAAAATATACATTAAGCTGTTGCCTCTCACCTAAGGGAATGTGATCTCAGAGGAGTGGTAAACCTTGTTTATAGTTACTTTTTAATGCAACTCCTTCAGCTACTTCTTGCAGTTTGGCCTCAAACTGAGTATTTGTCATAAATTACTTATGTTTTTTGTATTCTTAAGTCTGCCAACTATGTAGAGCCACATACCAAGCTATCTGAAAAATGGGGGAACATCAACTTAAGCAGGTTAAAGTACTTGGAAGCACTCGGGTTTTCTTCCTAGATGTGAGGAGAGGCCCTGGAGAAGTTCCAGCTTGCAGCAGAGAGAGCAGTGCCAAGTGCCGCTTTCCAGCGGGAGATGCCCACGTTGGGATATTTTAAGATGCTCTTTGCTGAGGGGAAATACTTGGCTGAGGAGCTGAGCAGGTTTCCCCACACACACACCTGTCCTATCATGCACACATTGCTTTTCAAAGCAAGCAACAGCATTAGAGATTACAGGGGGATTTGTTTAAAAAAACCCTGCGGTTCCTGACCCAACAGTTCCCCCCGCTTTGGCAGAAAATTCCACTCTTTCTCTTGGCAAAAAGGTCTCCCAGCTCGCCTGACACAGCAGCTTCTTGCTGTTGCTTTGATTTCTTTCCTTTTTCTTTCTTTTTCCTATAATTTCCGTAAGTTTTATGAAATGGCTCCTTCGAGCTAAAAGAGAGGCCAGGGTGGAACGGCTGCAGTGAGGGAAAAGCAGGTGGGTCTGCAGTGGGGCGTGTTGTGCCTGGGAGCTGTTCTCTCCCTACGCACTCGGGGTTCCTGGGTGAAGTCCGAGTAAATAGCAACAGGACAAGAGGAAACTCAAGCTGTCCTGGCGAGGTTCAGGTCGGATATCAGGAGGAATTTCTCCATGGAAAGGGTGGTCAGGCACTGGAAGGGTCTGTCCGGGAGGTTTGGAGTCCCCATCCCTGGAGGTGTCCAAGGAATGAGTGGACATGGTACTCAGTGCTCTGGGCTGGGGACGAGGTTGGACTCGATGTTCTTGGAGGTCTTTTCCAACCGAAATGATTCCATGACTCTGTGACCACGGTGTGTTCCAGTGGAGTTATCAGTGGGCATGCAAAGGGACTGGGAAGGAAGGGCATGGACACAGTGAAATGTACAGGAAACTGGTTTTCCTTCATTCCTCTGTGTGTGGGATGGCTGCATCTCTGGTGCTGACAGAATGTGCTTGATGTGTTAAAATCATACAGAGCACAGCGGAGGCATTTCAGGCATGGAATCACGGAATCAGAGTGGTTTGGCTTGGAAAAGTCCTTAAAGCCCATCCAGTGTCACGGCTGCCCCAGGCAGGGGCACAC
>NW_008238325.1:2553752-2559236 GCF_000691975.1 Corvus brachyrhynchos | reverse complement strand
CTCCCCCCTGGGGCGGGGGCCCCGGCAGGGGAGGGGCCAGCCACAGCTGCTCTGGGGCAGGGGTTGTTTGGGGAGTTCTGCAGGTCCCTGGCCCATTAAATAGTTAAATTTCAGAAGTTTTCTGTGTGATCCACACAGCTGCCACAGTGTGTGAGATAAGGCATGTGTTAGTGATAACACGGAGATGAGAAACCAGCTGAGAGTCCCTCTGCCTGAATTTGGGGGAGGTTCTTGGCTGTACCCTCTGAGAGGTTTGGAGCTGCTTTTCATTCCTTTCTAGGAGGAATGCAAGAGCCTCGAAAGAGACTCCTGTGAAGTGATTCTGGCAGTGTTTGCCTTGTGCTGTGTGGGTTCCTTTTTGCTGCACTTTGGAGCACCAAAAAAGCACCATTTCCGTATGAAATGAAACTAATTGGCTCCTAGCTGCACAAACACAGGGAAGCCCTGAGTGCTGTGTGGAGCAGCCGAGGAACCAGCAATCACTGTCATCCCTCCTCTTGTTTCCTGTCAACAAACAGATTGCAGATTGGGGAACAGCTGTCACCTGGCTGCAGGTTGAGGTCAGGCTGTTCCCTGGCAATCTGAAACAAAGGTCTGGGATGGCTGCAGGGATTGCTCACAGGAGCTGCTCCCAGGTAATGCAGCAGGCACAGTGCTGTGACAGGACTGCCCTGTCCGGGACCAAGGGCGAGCACAAAGAGGCTCTGACAATTATTTGCTCAGCAGGAGCAGTGATCAAGAAGTTCCTTCCTGCTGGGTACTCGGATTTGTTGAAATCAGGAGGGATTTGAGCTGAGTAGTAATTGAGAATCTGATTCTTGTAGTCATGTGTACACAGGAGTGCTATTTTTTGGGGGGGAAGCTGTTTGTGGAAGGTGTGACAATGAGCATTCATTTTTAGGAAAAGCCTGGAGTGCCAGGACAAGGGGCAATGAATTCCCACTGCCAGAGGGCAGGGATAGGTGGGATATTGGGAAGGAATCCTTGGCAGCTGTGGCTGCCCCTGGATCCCTGGCAGTGTCCAAGGCCAGGTTGGACACTGGGACAGTGGAAGGTGTCCCTTACCATGGCAAGGGTGGTACTGGATGGGCTTTAGGGTCTCTGCCTGTATCAGCTCTGCAGCCACTCAGAGCTGTGCTTGTGCTCCTCTAAAACATCAATAGTTTAGGTTGGAAAGGGTCCTTAAAGGTCATCCAGTCCCACGCCCTGCCAGGAGCATCTTCCACCGATTTAACAATGAAAGCAAACAAACAAACCTCTCCCAAACACATCCACATCCGGAGCAGCTCAGAGCCCTTTAACCCAGCAAGCCTGGACAGGGACACCGTGTTTGTGCTCCCCTGCAAAGGAGGGGAGCTGAGGTTTGAGTCGGGAAATAGGGTGGAATCCTTGGGAGAGGGGGATGTGCTCCACACCCTCATTGCTGTGGAGTTTTAGAACTTTCCAGTGCCTCACAGCCCAGGCCCCCCCAGCCCAGGACCTCGTGTTCAGGAGTGGGTTCTTGGGAAGAACAAACAACTTCTGGTACAGTCTCTTCTCCTCCAGCAGCCCTGCCCCAAGGACTTCCTGATCCAGAGCTGGGGGGGAGAGAGCTGGGGGGCTTACTATTTTTATTTTTATTTTTATTTTCCCTGCCAGGCATTCGTCTAAGCTGTGTGTATGTATGTACACATACACATATATATGGGCCAGTGTGTCAGCAATTGTTTCAGATTTACAAGCTGGCCCTCCTCGCTGTGAAAATTCCAGGAGATTGCTTTTCCAAGCACCCCAGTCACCAATTGTACAGGCAGGGAAAAACAGTCTTCCCAACTTCTAGAAAATAAACACAGGAAAAGCAGCAAAGCCACTGCTTTTGGATTCTTTTGTCCCCTAGGATGGAGCCTTTCAGCTGAGAGAGAAGTGTGTCTGTAGCACCTCTGCCATTCTGAGGTCTCACCTCCCACGTGGCCCACGGTCACCACAGAGAGAAGCAGCGTGACTTGATGAGGGGGCAGATTCAGTAAAATCTGGAGCTAATTTGCTGCCCTGGCACCTGCTGCCCCTCTCTTGGGGTTGAAATGAGGACACACTGCTAAGGTTGAGGCTCAGATGGGTTGCTTGTGCTCTTGCCCTGCTGCAGAGGTTGCTGTGTGCCTTCCACAGGCCGTGCAGCCCAGTCCTGGTTATTGCTGTGCTTTCACTGCTGTGTTGGGAAGAGCTGTTGGTGCACATCCCTTGGGAGTGTTCCCTGGGCCTTTTCCTCCCACTGTGGCTTTCAATGGGAGCACATTTGGTTCTGCTGTCTGAGCTCTGCTGTTGCTATTTCAGTACCTGTGCTTCAGAATTAAACTCTTGGCTGGGTGTCCAGCTCTGGCACAGGCTGCCTGCTGGAGTCCCCATCCCTGCAGGGATTGAACAGCCCTGGGGATGTGGCACTTGGGGACGTGGGTCAGTGGTGGCCTTGGCAGTGCTGGGGCAATGGTTGGCCTCGATGGTCTGAGAAGGCTTTTCCAATTTAACCAAACCTGTGATTTCTCTGATCTTTTAAAGCCAATATCCTTTAAGAGACATTTGGTTTCAGACAGGAGTTTAAACTCTCAGTCCCCCGCCCAAAGCTGGGCACATCTCTGGGAGAGTCCTTCCCCTGCAGCTTCAAACAGGTGTACAAACAAGATGAAACCTTGCTGCTCTTGTGTGACCAGGAAGTGCAGGTGCCTGACTTGTCTCCTGCAGTAACTGAGCTCCGTGTGACTCTCCCAGCCCCGAGTGCAAAACCTTCTCGTGCCTGTTTGGCTCTTTGAAGCCCCTGAGGTCCCCGGGTTGTTGCTGGTGCAGAGAGGAACTAGCTTAGTCAGAGAGAGAACGTGGCCAGTTTCAGCATGGCAGGGTGTCTGAGCGTGTGCTGAGTGTCACAGCTGTTCTGATGGGAACAGGGTTTCATTTCCTGCTCGGCCCCTGCCGCTCGCAGCGTTTCTGTTTTTTTCTGAACCTGTTTGCGGTAACTCACGGCACGTCCCCGAACTCGGAGAGCAGTTTCAAACCACATGTATTTTCAGAGCACTTACAAAACAGATTTCTCTACTCATCTGTTTGTACATAACATCTCGAGAGTGTTTGCCTTGCTGTTTTTTTTGGGATTCACGCATTAGGCTGAAGTTCTTCAGAAGGATGGAAGGAAGAGCCCAAATATCCTTATTTTGGCTGCACTCATCTGAAAAAGTTCATCAGTGTTATAACTCACCAGTCGATGAACCTGCTCAGTCCAGTGTCCTGGGAAGTTTATACCTTTGTGTTATTTCTTAAATTTAGGGAACAGAGAAAATGGAACTTATTCGTGGGGTCATGTTCTGCTGTTGAGATCTCGTGGAGTTTTATTCTGAACTGTGCTGTTCTGCAGCACCAAATTTGGGCTGTGTGCCCTGTTCTTCCGAGAGTTCAACGTGCTCATTCTCTCTGTGCAAATAGTTCCACTGAACTGCTTTATTTTATAAATAGAGACCTTTATTTGGTGAGTTGGTGAGGAGAAATTCTTCAGAAATCTCTGTTCTCACCTCTCGAAGAGTCTCTGTGGGACCTTAACAAGAACACAAAGTGCCAGGACAAGGGGAATGGCTTCAAACTGCCAGAGGGCAGGGTTGGATGGGAAATTGGGAAGGAATTGTTCCTGTGAAGGTGGGCAGGCCCTGGCACAGGGTGCCCAGAGTAGCTGGGGCTGCCCCTGGATCCCTGGCAGTGCCCAAGGCCAGGCTGGACATTGGGGCTTGGAGCAGCCTGGGACAGTGGGAGGTGTCCCTGCCCATGGCAGGGGTGGGATGGGATGAGCTTTAGGGTCCCTCCCAACCCAAACCATTCCATGATTCTAGGACTTTGGAGAAGTAATTTTAGTCTGGCTGAGTATCCATCCTTCCCACAGGCAATTGGGAATACTCATTCCTACCTCGGCAGTGGATGAGCTCAGGCTCTGTGGTGTTTGCAGGGGGTTTGACAAACATTTCTGTGGGGAAGGGCAGCTGTGTTTGCAGCCCGGGTTTCATGCTGCTCGTGCAAGGGGCAGTGGGAGGAACCTGGGCCCCACCAAGGATTTGAATGCATTTCCTGCTTTCCAAACCTCTGACAAACTGCAGCCTTCAGAACCTGCTCCTGCCACACTGACTCTTCCAGGAATAACAACACCAGATATGATTTTACATCATGTTAGCTACAAAATTCTTCTTTACATGGAATCATCAAATGGTTAGACTTGGAAGGGACCTTAAAGCTCATCCAGTGCCACCCCTGCCGTGGGCAGGGACACCTTCCACTGTCCCAGGCTGCTCCCAGCCCCAATGTCCAGCCTGGCCTTGGGCACTGCCAGGGATCCAGGGGCAGCCCCAGCTGCTCTGGGCACCCTGTGCCAGGGCCTGCCCACCCTCACAGGGAAGTATTTCTCACTAATATCCAATCTAATCATGTTTTACACCTAATAATAAATTATTTGGGATAATAAGATGGGATTTAAGGTCCCTCCCAACCCAAACCATTCTGGGATTCTACACCTCAGACAAGTGCTGGGTTTGAGGTTTTGTCCCTCTGTGCTGAAAACCATGTGTTTAATGGAATACAAAAGGTGAGAATTGTCTGTTTTTCCCGCTCTTCGCAGGGGCCAGGAGTTCTGGGTGGATCTGAACCTTATGAAATTATATGAAAGTGCAGAGTTCGACCAAATGCGGCGCCTGTCCACAGCCTCCTGCCCCAGCTCCAGCTCCAGCTGCTACACGGTGTGGAAGTACTTCTGCAGGGACCACTTTGGCTGGAGAGAGTACTCAGAGGTATGGCCCCCTTCCCTGCCCTGGAGCCCCGAGCCCTCCTTACAGTGCACACTAAATACGTACATGTTCAGCCTGGTTCCTCTGCAGACACTCTGGGAGGTGATTTGGAGTTACTCTGAGGATGAGGAGGGTCAGTGTTCAACTGAGAAAGCAATGAAGGGACAGCTCTGCTGGCCTGGGTTATGGTTCTGTGATCCTTGAATTAGCCCTGAAAGCACCGGGGATGTGAGGGCTGGCCAGGCTGTCACACTGGAGAGCAAAGCAGCTTGTGGCAATACCAAGGGAGCCCTCCTGGAGCCTGATCTGGTTTTGTGACAGTGGCACCGTTTCTGCAGCCTTTAGAGCACCACCTCCACTCACCTTGGCAGCTTTTCATTGATTGCCCTGTCTCCAGAGCTCTGCTGAGGCAGGACAGGCACTGCCAGAGCTGTGGGGTGCAGCCCTTGGGCTGGGCACAGCTGATGTTTGGAATGAAACCTCATCAGCATTGGCAGTCCCAGAAATAATTCCTGAGTGTAAGAACTGGAGAGAGCTGGGCAGAAATACCACAAATGACAGGTTTAGGGTGTTTGAGCTGCGAGGAGAACCACAGGGCCTGGCTTTGTGCAGTGTAGAACAGGAATGTGAACTTTGGAGCGTGCGGTTTCTCACGTGTGCATTTCCCTTCCCCGTTTTACCCCCCGTGTTTCCCCCC
>NW_008238325.1:2544158-2553571 GCF_000691975.1 Corvus brachyrhynchos | reverse complement strand
CCCCGTTTTCCCCATTCTAGCCGGTGGTGAGGCTGATCGAGGAGGCGAGCTGCCGCGGGCTGCGCGAGGTGCGCTTCGTCACCTGGCACAACCAGTACATCCTCAACATCAAGGACGGCTTCCAGCAGAACTCCTGCTTCCGCAGGGAGATCAAGAGGAGGCCCCTGCTGCGCTCCTGCGTGCTGCTCACGCCCTTCCTGCAGTAGGTATCCCGGGAAATGGGCAATTCCCGCTGCTCCGCACTGGGCTGGCCGGGGCACTTGTGTTCCTGAGGCGTGACAGGAAACCCGCACTGCCGGGTGGGAAATGGGAACGAGAATCCAAAATCTGGGTCATGCTGGCAGCTCCTGCCACTTTCCTAAATATTACATACCTGAGGAACTCCTTACTGTTATTTAATTTGTAATGTACCTTGGGGATGTTGGAACATCAGGTTTGCCGAATTCCTGTCCATTTTTCAGCATCCTGGGCTATGGAAGGTGTCCCTGCCTTGGCAGGGGATGGCACTGGATGAGGTTTGAGGTCCTGGCAGCCCACACCATCCTGTGGTGGTTTAATGGGAGCACTGGGTGTGCTCACAGAGCCCTCACCCCTCTGGTCCCGAGGGGAGGCTGGGTTTGGTCACAGCCTCAGCACACATGGGCTGGGAGGTGTTTTTATGTGGGGTTTTACAGGAAGGAAACCCCAAGGTATTAGAGAGAAACTGGAGGGTGCCAGTAAAAACCAAGAGTGGACTTGCTGGTAGAGCAGTCCTGGTTCTCATCCTAATGAAAAGTGGGGATTTCAGGGGTCCTCCTCGTGTTTTGCTGCCTGGGATCATTTTACCACAGTGATCTGCTAAAATGATGCAATTCCCAATTAATTACCAGCTAATTTTGTTGGACCTTGAGGGCTCTGCACTCATGAGGGATTGACCAGAACTGTTTGTGCCAGCTACCAAACGTACAGACTAAACTCTGAGAGTCTGCTCTGCACCAAAGCTCATTCTGATTTTCTTTATCCAGAGCCCTTGTAAAGCTCACTTACACACACACCGATTCTTGGCAAGAACAAGAGCATTTTAAATATTTATGGGATCTATCCTTAAGCAGTCAGTGTTGCCTCCACTTCCCACATGATGCTACCTGAGATTTGTTCTTTCCCTCACCTCCCACCTGCTTAAATCTGTTCTAAAATTGGAAAAGAATCCTTGAGTAGAAATGAAAAATGTTGACTTTTTAATGGCTTCCCCTGTAGAATAAATAATATAAATATTTTACACCAGTCAGAAGAACCAAACAAAGTACACCAAAGGATTGCAGGATTTTTATTGGATTTGATGTCTTCCTCATTAATCCATGATTTACTGGCAATCTCTGCTTAGTCTTCCAGTCCAGTGTGAGTGATGAGGCCCTACAGGAATATTTTTTTACCCATTTGCCTATCAAAGAGGAAAAACGAATTAAAAACAAATGCACACTTTGGTATTTGATTGCTATTTTAATAATAATTCTTAGAACAAAATCCATTTTCTGGGTTTCTGCTCAGCTGTTAATAAGCAGTGAGAAGAACTTTGAGTTAAGTCAGATCCATGCAAATGAAGGGAATCCTGGCCTTGGCCTCGAGCAGGAGGTATCAGCCACTGAGCATTCAGTGTTTCTGCCCTGAGAGGTGGGAGGTCTGTCACAGCTTTCCATGTGCTGATTTAAAAACAGACCTTTTTCCACCAGACGTCCCCTCTCCCAACCGTTTTCCTTGGATTTGATTTGATTTCTGCCCATCTGTGGGGTTTGGAGAGCAGCTCTGCCCTGGGCGCCTGGGCTCTGCTCTCTCCTGCTGCCTGCTCCGGGGCACGGGGGTGTTGACAGCTTTTCCTAGGGAAATACTTTGGGAAAATACTTCTTGGTGGACTTTGGAGCTCGTTCCACGTGTTCTTGCAGCTGCAGGAGCTGTGCTGGTGTGAGCCAGGGCGCAGCAGGCGCTGCACAGTCCCAGTGTTCCCCTTGGTGTAGGAGGGAGAATCCAGGGAGCAAGGATTTACTCAGCTGAGTAAGGGCTGCTCACTGAGGTGGGATCAGGGCAGCATAAACCGCAAAGGCCTCTTGCCTCAGTGTAGCAGCTTCCAGAGCGTGAGGATTCCGCAGAGCTGCAGGTGGGTGGGAGCAGAGTCCTGCTGGTCCCCTCCACTGGCTTTTTTTTCCAAGGGGCTTTTTCTGGCATCCGTGGGGCTCCCTGGCCACAGCTCCCTCCCTCAGCCCTGCCTGTTCTCCAGGCAGCGTTCCTAGAGGAGGGGCAGGAGAAGAACCAGCTGCAAATGCAAATCCACATCTGGCTGTGCAAATGGCAGTAAGAGTCTTCCTGGGTTGGGAAGGGGCCTTAACTCCCATCCAGTGCCGCCGCTTGCCAGGGGCAGGGACACCTTCCATAGCCCAGGTTGCTCCAAGCCCTGTCCAACATGGCCTTGGACACTTCATGGTAATCAGAGGCTTTTCAGCCACGGTGGGGATGAACTGGAGGTGACTGGAGGCTGCTGTGGGTGTCTGAGCACAACCTTTGTCCGTCCCCCAGGACCCTGGGCGGCAGCTCCGCGGTGCCCTCCCTGTGCTCCGACCCCGCCTCTGCACAGGACTTGTCCCCAGCTGCGGTCACCTCTCCCAGCTTCTACCCCGAGACCTGGATTGGCATGGATCCAGCTCAGGACTTCATCCAAGTGCCTGTTCTGAAGGAAGACAAAAGCTATAGAACCATTTATAACCTGTTCCACAAGACTGTGCCAGAGACCAAATACAAGATTTTGAAAATCCTGCGAGTGCAGAACCAGTTCCTCTGGGAGAAGTATAAAAGGTAAGAGAATGCAATTCCAGTTCTTTTATAATGGATGTTCCTAGAGGGGGAATTTTGTAAGAGAGATTTGTATCTCCTCTCACAGCTCCGATCTTCCAGAGGGCGACGCCGTAATGAAAACAGCTTCTCCCCGGCTGACCTGCAGCAAATACTCACCTTCACTTCCCACTTTCTATTCCAGGAAAAAGGAATACATGTCCAAGAAGATGTCTGGGCTGGACAGGATCATGAACGAGCGGCACCTGTTCCATGGCACATCCCAGGACGTGGTGGACGGGATCTGCAAGCACAACTTCGACCCGCGGGTGTGTGGCAAGCACGCCACCATGTTCGGCCAGGGCAGCTACTTCGCCAGGAAGGCCAGCTACTCCCACAACTTCTCCAAACGCTCCCCCAGGGGCATCCACTTCATGTTCCTGGCCAAGGTGCTCACGGGCAGGTACACGGTGGGCAACCACACCATGAGGAGACCGCCGCCCGTGGAGCCCGGCAGCATCACCAGCGACCTCTACGACTCCTGCGTGGACAATTACTTTGAGCCCCAGATCTTTGTTATCTTCAATGATGACCAGAGCTACCCCTATTTTATCATCCAGTACGAAGAAGTCAGCAGCACTGTCTCCATCTGACAGCCTGTGCTGCTCCTTCGCAACCTCTCACCTGGCAGCCATTCGTGTGGGGGAAATAAAATCTGGGCACTTCCTAACTGCTGGAATGACTTGGAAGGAAGGAAATCTGAAGTGACCAACTGTGCACTTGGTGGTTGATTCCCTATGTGGAAATTGTACATATTTTTCCATTGTTTATAGTTGAAAATCTGTGCCTTTTGTTACAAAACACTGTTTATTTATGTTAGTAAATATTCGTGTTTCAGAATGTGTCTGTGGGTGTCATTTCAGTGGCGTTCTGTGCCTGTCACACTGATCTCAGAATTTCACCATGGCCATTTCTAGGGAATCAGAACCACATTTCATCCCAAGGATCTTAAATTAGACATTCTCCCAACCACTACTTTGTATTATCATATTTCAGAGAGACTGGGAGAGAGAGCACAAAACTACCCCCTGCTCATACTTTGCATTATTAAACAGGAGAACACAAATAGCTCGTTTTCGAAAATTCAGAAGAGATTAGCATGGTCAGTGGGGAGGGTTTAAAGCCTAGGACGGCTTCCCAGCAGCTGCTGGGACACACAGTCTGTCACTTGTTGGGGTGGGACTGACTCTGTAATTGTTCACCTCAAGCCCTGTGGTTTGGATGTACCTGAGGTGCCCTGTCCTCACTGGGACCTTTACAAGGAAGGGTGTCTCCCTCTCGAGGCTCCTGCAGTAGCACAGGTGTGGCCGAGGAGCCCTCGCTGCCCTCCAGGGAGCTCCTGTGGGGCTCAGGTGGCTCCCTGGGATGGGAAGGGACCTTCAGGCTCATTGTCCTGGGGCTCTCCTGAAACTCAGCTGGGCCTGGCTGGAGCTGTGCTTTGGGACAGCCTGCTCCACATCTGCTTGCTGGGGCCTCACAGAAACGTGTTCTGCCATGGGAGAGAATCCCCTGCTCCCACCAGCACCCCACTGCTGGTTCCTCTCCTCCAGATCACTCCTGGTTTCCTGTAGGTCAGCTCAGCTGCAGGTGAGCAGAGGGGGAAGACACAACCAGCTGGTTCCAGTTGACCCCAATCTCCTGGAGGCTCTTGGCAGTGCTGGGAGAGCTGACACTGGGGGTGGGGACATTGGCACGGTGGGATGGGGGCTCCCAGCTGGGGTGTGCAACCTGGAGCTGCTCCTGCCCACAGCTCACATCCCATGGGATTGCTTTGGAAAGGTACCGGGGCCAGGGAGGAGGGGTGAGGGTGGCTGAGGAAAGGTGAGGTCACTGGTGGGCTGGGGGTGTCCGTGCAGCTCAGGGGGGTCTGCACCGGGGGCTGTGGTGGCTTCAGAATGGAGATTTTGGATTCACTTCAGAGCCAAAGCCTTGGAATGAGAGTTGCTGTTCCTGTGGGTTTGTGTTGAGTTGTTCCCTCGCTTGAGGCTCCTGACCAGGCTGGGCCTGGGATGAACAGGATGGGAGTGGGAGGTGGGACAGCTGCTCAGAGGGGGGAGTTTGTCTTCCCTCCCACTTTCCACAGGCAGGAAGTCAGCTGTGGTTTTTCCTTGGATGTTGTAATGGGGTTTTGCTTTTCTGAGTCCTTCTCCTCCGCAGCCCCTGCCCAGGGACACTCCCGGGGAGGGTGTGCCTGAACCTTCCCCTTCTCACCTTCCCTGGGGCTGTGGGATGAGGGAGCTCCGTGACGCCGCTGCCAATGCACTGACAATATTTACGGTGTTTCCGTGACAACGCGCTGAGTGTCTGAGCCACCGTGCAAGGGCTGAGCACACCGGCGGCTCCTCCTGGGTGACACGGCCTGGTGTCCTTTTCTGTGCCACCTGCGCCTGCCCCACGGCTTTTCCCTGGGGATCCCGGGGATCCCGGCCGGGGCCGGGGCCGCAGCCGTGTCACCGTCACCGCGCTGCCGTGCCCGGCCAGCTGAGCACTGCTGTCCCTCCATCGGCCATCCGCAGCGCCCCGGGCTCATGTGGGATCATTCCCGGCTTCCAGTTCCCTGGGCAGGGGCAGAACGTGCCCCTAATTACGCTAATTGCCTTCTACGTGCGCCAGGGTAGCGCCGTCCGCGGCAGCGGCTGCTCGAGGGCCACCTGAGCAGAGCCCTGAGGAATTGCCTGTTCCTAAATCCTGCTACTGAGAGGGACACTGGGCCAGAACGGGCCCGATCCCGCCTTTGCCAAGGGGCTGCTCCCGCCCTCTGTTCCCGTTCTCGCTCTGTGCCTGTTAAAATGACACGAGTGCGGTGACAGCCTGCGGGCCGGGATGGTGCAATAGTGCCCGACTCCGTGCTGAGCCGGGCTCTGCCTGTGCCCACACCCGGGGCACCCTCTGGCCCTGTCCCCGAGGGCGCCGTGGAACCGATAAATCCTCCTCGTGCCTCTCGCCCTGCTCTCGGCGCTGTCACCGGTGGAGAATTCGGGGATGAAAGCGGGTGACAAAGGAGGGGCTGCGATAAGGATCTCGCTGTGTCGCTGCCGGGATCGCCGCGGTGACACACCTTTGGGCAAGGCCGTGTGTTGTGAAAAGCCCCTCGGGGAGCTGGTGGCCCTGCGGGGGTGGCACCAGTGGTGGCCTGGCCGAGAGGGACCTGCTGGGCTGGCTGGGCCATCAGTGGCGCTTCTGTTCCCGTGGGAAGCCGGGGGGCTGTGGGCTGTGGGTGTACCCCGGACACCCGGGGGGCTCCGGTAACTTCTTGGGGAAATTACCGGAGTGTTTGGGGACGGCCAGGCCAGCCCAGCTCGGCAGGCAGCAGCCGGGACAGTGGCGTGGGTGACAGAGAAGGATGAGGTCACCTCTGCCGCGGTCACTGCTGGTGCCTGGGATTTGTCATGAAACAGCCTGTTCTGGACAGCGGGATAAAGGTGCTCCAGGGGCCGGGAGGAAGGAACAGTTTGAGCAGGAGTTGATTTGGGAGCTGGGCAGAAGGGCAGGAGCTGTTCCTGGAGGAGACACTGAAGTGTCAGCAGCCCGAAGGTGCTGTGGGAACGGCCAGACCGTCCCCCTTCCCACACGGGCCAAACGCCGCTCCCGGGGAAGCCGCCCTCGCCAGGGCGGGCTCGGGGACACCCCCAGGGACCCGGCTGTGCCCTGCTCCTGCCTGGGTGATTACCTTACCGGGGGTTCTGGGGCTGTCCGGCCGCGGGACCGCGTCAGAGAACAGCCCTGGAGTGGGAAATGTTCCCTGTCCCCTCCTTCCAGGAGCTGAGGGCAGAGCTCTGCGGGGCTCTTTGGGGAAGTGGCTGCACGGAAGGTGCAGGCGGTGGGTGGGGAGGTGGGAAGGTTCTCTGGGAGGTGTCCTGTGAGTGGGAAGGAGCCCTGGGAGGTGTCCAAACCAACGTCCTGCTCAAAGTAGGGTCAGCTCTGAGGTCACACCAGAGAGTTCAGGGCTGCCTTGAGCAGGGCTGGAGCGTGCTCGGCTCCTGGACAACCTCCAGCCACGGCAATGTCCCTGTGAGGGGTAGAAACACCCTTAAACCCAGGATTATGGTGCCCCAGGCTGATACAGCCCAGCTCCTGGTGTCCACGGGCTGCAGTCCGTGTATGTGACTTCCAGACTCGGAGCAGGGGCTGTAGGAGAGGTGCTGGAGATGAGCGAGACCATTAATGGATGCAGAGAGAGGTTTCTTGGGAGCAGGATGCCAGAGCTGGATGCCTCTCCCAGAACTTCCACAGGATTTCTGTGTCTCTCCCACAGCCCACTTGAGTTTTGCCTGGGAAAAAAACCCTTTCCTCTCAACTCTGCTGGGAGAAGCAGAGTGAGATGAGGCCGGCGTGCCACAGCAGGGTGGGCACAGACTGGCCCTCGGTTTCCTCCTGCTGGAGGGGAATTTGGCACCTCGTGAGGGGCTGAGTCATGGGAGACACAGAGTGCAGCACACCACGAGCCTCCTCCTGCTTCCCAGCACCAAACCCCTGCCCAGCCTGGGGGCAGGGATCTTTTTATTTGTAGTTTTTCATGGAAATCTGAGGTTCTGACACAAGAGTGAGAACTGGGGGATGGATGCAGGGAGCATCTCTGGCTGCCCCTGGGGTTTCTCCATCCCTGCTGTGTCATCACCGTCCGACCATCACAGCACATCCTCTGCATTAATATTTATTTTTCTCTTATGGCTACAAAGTCTGTTTTTATGCGAATAATTTCCCACAGACCCAACAACAAATGTCAAGTTGACCTAAAGGGTTGTTGTTGCCTCAACTTTCTTTGGGCTCCCTCTTGTCCAACCAGCCGGGTACAAGTTGTCTCATGCGTAATTAGCCTGTGATAAATCATCTCCTGCCTTCTCCCCATGCACGAGGAGCACATTCCCATGTGCTGACCCACGCTGGGCTTTGTTTGCCTGTGCACTTTGTGCACTCCCTGTACCTCTGCAGCTGAGCAGGGCCCGGCCTCGCCCACAGCCACTCCAGCTCTCTGCAGCTGGATGGGGACAGGAATCCATTCCGTAGCCATGGATTGCAGCTGCTCTGGGATGGGCTCGTGGGGGGACATGGATTCAGCTTGGTGGAGGTGATCCAGAGCAGCTGTGGCTGCCCCTGGATCCCTGGCAGTGCCCAAGGCCAGGCTGGACGTTGGGGCTGGGAGCAGCCTGGGACAGTGGGAGGTGTCCCTGCCCATGGCAGGGGTGGGATGAGATGGGATTTAAGTCCTTCCCAACCCAAGCCATTCCATGGTTCTGTGACCCCTGATGTCCATGCAGACAGAGGGTGGATCTGCTGTCCAGCTCTGAGCCCAGCTCATGGCCCAGCCTGGAGAGTGAGCACCTCATTCCCACCTCTGGTCTCCACCAGAGCAGGTTGCTCCAAGCCCTGTCCAGCCGGGCCTGCTCATGCTGCTGTCCCCAGGATGGGTGTTCATTGAGAACCATCCCAAACACCCTCAGCCGGGTCACAGGAAGGACGGGACAGGGAAGTTCTGCAGTAAATACCACCATGGAATCAAATTCCTGTTTGTTTCCCATGAACTCAGTGTTTGCACAGTCAGACCAAAGGACTTTGGCTTTCACTCGGATGCAGCACCGAGGCCAAGGCACCAACTGATGCCTTTTCCAGATAATCTCAGCTGGGATCTGCTGAGCTCAGAAGTCTCCTGCTGACAAAGATATTCCAGGTGCTTTCTGTCTCGTTCCTGCCTATTTTCCAGAGCAGCAGGCATGGGAAGCACATTGTAGAACTGTTTGATAAAACTACACAAGTGTTTATAGTGCCCTCATTTGTACCACAGTGTAGTGAGCAAAGAGCAATAATTACTGCAAGCAGTAAACCAGGGAAAGGAGGAATAGTGGTTTGCATTCAGAGCCCCCCATGTGTCCTGGTCTGGAGCTGCTGTGGGGCTGCAGGGCTCAGTCCAGAGGAGGCCCCGGAGCTGCTCCAGGGCTGGAGCCCCTCTGGAGCCAGGCTGGGAGAGCTGGGGGTGCTCAGCTGGAGAGGAGAAGGCTCCAGGGAGAGCTCAGAGCCCCTTGCAGGGCCTAAAGGGGCTCCAGGAGAGCTGGAGAGGGACTGGGGACAAGGCATGGAGGGACAGGACACAGGGAATGGCTTCCCAGTGCCAGAGGGCAGGGATGGATGGGATATTGGGAAGGAATTGTTCCCTGGGAGGGTGGGCAGGCCCTGGCACAGGGTGCCCAGAGCAGCTGGGGCTGCCCCTGGATCCCTGGCAGTGCCCAAGGCCAGGCTGGACATTGGGGCTGGGAGCAGCCTGGGACAGTGGGAGGTGTCCCTGGTGGCACTGGATGGGCTTTAAGGTCCTTCCAACCCAAAGCATTCCATGAGGAGGCACCTAAGGCTCCCTGCAGCTGGAAAAGCGGCACCATTGTCACCCTGTCCCCATAACAGTGACCGGCTGCACCTTTTTCATCAGCTCAGAGCTGCAGCCCGAGCCCTCAGCTGCTGAGAGAGCCGCGCAGGCAGGAGCCGTGGGCTGCACTCCCTTCCCCTTCCCAGCCACGCTCCGCCGCGTCTGGCCCCTCTCCCCCCCAGGAGAACGGCGAGCAGGA
>NW_008238325.1:2542560-2543748 GCF_000691975.1 Corvus brachyrhynchos | reverse complement strand
CCCCTTCCCAGCCACGCTCCGCCCCCTCTGCCCTCTCTCCCCCAGAGGAGAACGGAGAGCAGGAATTCTCCTCGTCCCGCTCTCTACAGGGCTGGCTTGGGAACGAGCAGCTGATGGAGGAGGTTTCACTTGCTTCCCGCGTTCTGACACCTTCTTTAGAAGTACTGAGATTTTTTGCTCTGTCACCAGGCGATCTTTGTGCAGCCCGGTAAAATCTCCGAGGTGCGGGGCCAGCGGGCGCTGCCCGGGGCAAGTGTTAATGAGCAGCTCCTCCGTCAGCACCCACAAAATCGATGGAGAGGAAAGGACGTGCAAAGACAGGCGCTTTCCTGGGCCGGGGGTGACTGCTGTGCTCTGGAACCAGTTGTTCCCTGTCATCTCCTGCCCAGGCAGGGAGGGACAGGGCGGCTCCTCCCGGGGGAACACGGCCCCGACCCCTCCCCACCCTCAGCACGGGGAGCAGGAGGCTCCTGCGGGGGCTGGGAAGCCGGGCTCACCCGGGATCTGTGTCTGGCTCGGAGAGGGATGGATCTGGGCCTGGAACGGCGGTGGGAGCTCTCCTGAGCCGTCCCCGCGGGCTGGTGTCAGCCAGAGCTGTACCGGAGCTGTGCTGCTGCGGCTGGGTGAGCCCTGCACACCCGGCCGTGCCTGGGGAGGGGGTTCCTGCTCTTCCCTCCGCACATCCCGCCTCCCACGGCTCTCACTGCTCCCACTTCCCTTCTCCCAACATTTCCTGGTTTCACTTGCCCTGGGATCGATCTGCACCCCCTTGGAAGGGGTCGGAGTCCCTGCCCAGGCTGGTGATGAGGTGTGGGATATGGCAGTGGTGGCTGCCCCAGCCCGGGTTTGTGGCACCTGCTGAGAGCACCGTGGGGAGACGTGGGGGGAATGAGGAACCAGCAACAGCTTTAGCTGGGAACAGAAGCACCAAAATGCTCCCAAATGCTCCTGTTCGCCTCCCTGGGTGTGAGGAACAGAGGTTTGAAGCTTTCTTGTGAGCTGGTGCTAAAACCCATCCTGAAGGGAGACGGGAATTGCTGCACCCAGGCAGAGTTTGCTGTGACCCCGGCACTGGCAGGGACCTGCTGCTGACCCTGCTTTACCCCCGGCGGCTCCAGCTCGTGTGTGGAGCGACCTTGGGGAGGAAGGAGCCGGCAGAGCTCCGGGAGCATCCCCTGGGCCCTCCCA
>NW_008238325.1:2538884-2542415 GCF_000691975.1 Corvus brachyrhynchos | reverse complement strand
AGCCGGAGCTGCCTCGCTCCATCACCGGGGCTGAGCCTTCCAGGGAGTGCTGGCTGCTTTTCCCAGGCTGTTCCCCGTGTCCTTCCCCTCTCCACGCACTCGCAGCCTCTCCCTGCAGCCCGCCGGGCTCTCCCGAGGGGCTGCACCGCAGCTGAGGAGCTCTAATGGCTCATTTGTCACTGATAAGGCTGCGATAACACCGCCAGAGCAGCACTGGATGTACAAACGCTGCCAGTGTTTGTTCTCAGCCGCGACCTCTGCACGGCACGGGCTGCCCAGGGCACGGGCTGGCCGCAGCCTCGGCCAGGGGCACACCAGTCGGACACAAACCTTGGGAAAACGGGAATAAGGTGCCAGCGGGGGCCCAGGCTGAGCTCCCCGGCAGAAGCGGTCCCTCCACAGCCCCGGGGAGCAAAGCTCAGCCTGAACTCCTCTGAGTGTCCCAGCCAGGGGCAGAGAATGTGGTGAGGCGCCGAGGAGCTGTGGGACACCGTGATGCCTCCAAAATCCTCATCATCTCCAGTGGGCAATGCCAGGATGCAAGGAAGGAGAAGGCAGGATTCATCTCCCTGGCTCTCAGGGATGCAGCACCAAACACCCCACTCCTGCTCCAGGAGCATCCACCATCCCTGAAGTGCTCAAGATGTGGCACTTGGAGATGAGGTTTAGTGGGAATGGGAGTACCCGGTCGAAGGTTGGAATTGGCAGCTTCTCCAAGCCTGGCCTGGAAGTGCCACATGAGCATCAGCTGCTCCCGTGAGCGCCGTGCTCCTGGGTTGGTGTTGCAAACATCTGGCAGGCCGCTGTTTGTTTGTTTCTCCACCTCACACACATTTTCGTCATTTCTGCTGGGGATGCTCCAGGGAGGCCGCGGTGCTCCGTGCTCTGCAGGAAGCCAGTCTAGCCAGGGCAAATCTGGGCTTGCTTTGGGAGGGAAGTCGGGAAGAATGAATATTTGCCCTGTGGCACCAATTTCCTGTCTAGCATTCTCCAAAACACAGCTGGAGAAGGCCCAGGAACACAGATGTGTGTGTGTGTGTGTGTGTGTGTGCCTGGCACCCTCCTGGCAGGGCTGGGAAGGAACCTTTGCTCTTCCCCTCCTCTTGTCAGAGCCCTTCGTCCTTCAGAATTCCCAGAATCAGCACTTTGCCGGGGAGCTCTTCTCCTCGGGAAACACCAGTTCATTATTCTGTTTAATGTCCCATCTGGCCCACGTGGGAAAACGCAGATGCTGCCTCAGGACACGGAGTGATGCAATGGATGGGCTGGGAGGGAGGTCTGGTGGCTCCGGCCACGCGATCCCAGAGCCCCCCCGGGCTGGGCAGGCACCTCCACACTGCCTGAGCTTTAATTGACAGTGAGTTGAAATGATTTCCTTTATGGGGCTGACGAGTGGTAGCTCAGTGCCATGTCCACTGCTGACATCCCAGTGCGATGGGAGGACAGAGGAATGGATGCTTGTTGCTGTGTAGTTACAATAATAACCAAAAACCACCCCAAACCTGATTTATTTTAAGTGTGCCTTATCTATACATGAAATCTTGTTGTGGGCTTCATGTAAAAGGCTTTTGATGCCTCAGGTTTGACATGTGTCATGAGTACAGGTTTTACAGGATCACAGAACATCCCGAGTTGGAAGGGACTCACAAGCATCGTCGAGTCCAACTCCTGGCCCTGCACAGGACAATCCCAACATCCCAGCACATTCTATCTGATCACATCCTATGATTCCCACAACATCAGCTAATGAAAGCCAGCTTCATGTGGCCCCAAACAAAACCTCTCATCCACATTTTCACCTTCCTTCTCATGAAACTTATTCGAGAAAGCCTTTCTTTGTCACCTCAGAAACTGCTGGCAGTTGGTGGTTGTGGTTATGGAAATGCTTTATTTGAATAGTTATGGGAACAAGTTTCAGCCGAGGGCTTGGTTTGGCTCCAGCCCCGTCCTGGCAGCGCTGGAGCAGCTCTGGAAGCACTAGATGGATCATCCTGGCTCTAAGAGGCTCAGGGTCCAGCTGAGAGCAGCGCTCTCAGGTGTGAGCAGGGGCAGGATTAGCTGGGGAGCACAGCAGAGTGCTCAGATTAGATCTGCCGGGGGTACAGGCCCAGGGGGGAGATGCCACATCCCCGTGGAGCCCCTGATCGCTCCTGACACCGCGCTCCCGCCCGGAGCAGCCGCGGTGGCAGGGACACCTCGGTCTGCACGCCAACCACGGGCACCAACATCCTCCAGCCTCCTCCAGCAGCAGCTGGGATTTGTTCTGATCTCATCACTCCTCGAGGGCTGAGTCAGGATCAGAAACCCCAGCCTGGTTTGGGTTGGGAGCGACCTTAAAGCTCCTCCTGTTCCCTCCCTGCCCTGGGCAGGGACACCTTCCCCAGACCATGTTGTTCAGAATTTAAATCTTACTTACAAATCAAATACATGCTGAAATTCAAGTGCTCTCCTGATACCGTTGGGGGTTTGGATTTTATTCTTCTTTTCCTATTAAATCATGTGATGTGACAGCATAAATAATGTGACTGAGCGTCTTTGGCAATCTGGTCATCTGCAGCGTGTCTCGAGGCTTTTGAGGGGGGGTAAAGCCAGAATAGCTGTGGCTGTTGGACTGAGCAAGGCTGTGGAAAGGAGATCAGTACCTGGTTGCACAAATAAGTTGATTTTTTCCATCTTCCAGGGTCTGTTTTCCTTTTGCTGTGTCTCTAAGGCCAATTAACATTACTGGGAGTTGTATAAACAGACCCTTACAAGAGGACCTCATTAGCTGTTTCTTCCTGTGGTTTTCATTCCAAGTTGCTAAGTTCTATGGCTCAGCAAGAATGCTAAAAAATATGGAAAAGTAATGCTGGCTATTGCCGTACTGAAGTGCTTACTGAGTGAATTTCATGAGTCAGGTTTGGGAATGGATTGGCAGGTCCATAAGTAACCAGAACTCTGGAAAATCCATACCAAGAAAACCTGATCAGCCAGCTGTATAAATATCCCGCTGACCTCTTCCTCTTGGACAGCATAATTCCTGGGAAACTGTTTCCAAGGGAAAACCACGAGAAATTCTCACAGCCTTTGCTTTCCCAACCTGCCGAAGAGGCGTTTGCAAGGGAGTCACACACGGGCGCAGGCCCAGAGGATCTCCTGGGGTCAGCAGTGCTGCAAGGATTGCTGATTTCCTGGGATAATTGTGAGTCCCAACCATCCTCCATCCAAGTGAGCTGGGATTTTTGTGGGTGTTGTGTATTTAATTCAACTGTGAGAAACCTACAGCCCCTGACATCACTTCCCTGGCCTAGGGATGTTTGATTTTTCCCACGTTATGGTGGGATAATGAGATGTGTTTTCCTGTGTGGGAGACCAAGGGGCCCTCAGGCAGGAAAGATCCTTCCCTCTTTCCTCTTCTCCCTGTGAGTTTGAGGGGGTGTAACAGCACGAGGGACCTGGGTTGCATCAGAGTGTGAATTTGCAGGTCAGACAGTGAAATATCTGAATTCCAAATCTATCCTTGTGGCTTAATTATCAGGATCATGGGATAAA
>NW_008238325.1:2531519-2538868 GCF_000691975.1 Corvus brachyrhynchos | reverse complement strand
AATGACAGAACTGTGAGGGAGAACACGGAGGTTGGGAAATGCCCTCCTTTTTACAGGCACGTTTTGGAAATCTTAAATAAATGTAGGATTTAAACAGAGAAATGTCCCTGTGCAGTAGCTATTTTGATATTCCCAGCTCACCTTCCAAGCCCTGTTGTTTCGAAATGAGCTCTGGGGGTTGAATTTAACATCCTTGCTTTCAAAAAACCAAGCACACAAAAGGACAAGGTTTCCTTTCTCGTTTTTACTGCTGTTTCCAGCCCAGCTCTGTAATGCTATTTTTAGAACCGTGTGTTTTAATGCTGTGG
The DNA here is from genome assembly GCF_000691975.1 of Corvus brachyrhynchos. NCBI lineage: Eukaryota > Metazoa > Chordata > Aves > Passeriformes > Corvidae > Corvus > Corvus brachyrhynchos. The sequence continues at coordinate 2,538,560 of NW_008238325.1, read as the reverse complement.
CATGAATTGCTGGGTTTTCCTCTGGCTGATGTAAAATAGACGATCTGCACTTTGGTATTAGCAGTCAGCCAGGAAATCCGTGCCTGGTGCCAGAAATGGGCCTTCCTTCATAAATCTGTATTTATTTTCATTTTCTTGTGCAGCAGTGACGTGCCAGATCAGCTGTGCTGGTGTCCTGACACGTTCTGTAGTGCCATGGAACAGGGGAGGCTGGCCTGGAAACCAGAGACAGGATTTGCTTCTGATTCACTGGGGACACACACGGCTGGCAAACGCTGGTTTTCAGGGAATCAGGGATGGGACTGTTTTCTGATCCCCATAAAGAACTGGCAAAAGGCACTTCCACAGGGAGCTTCACACGTTTGCAAACATAAGTGATCAATCCTGTCTGATTGCCCTTAACCTTTTATTGATCATAGATTTATTACAAAGCAGGAAAGCTGTAATCCAGTGGGCTGAAATCAATGGAACAATCCCTGAGAGTGTCCAAGGCCAGGCGGGACGGGGCTTGGAGCAACCTGGGATGGTGGAAGGTGTCCCTGCCCATGGCAGGGTGGAATGAGATGAACTTTAATGTCTCTCCCAACCCAAACCATTCCATGATTCTATAATCCAGAGATCTGCATGCTCTTTCAGCTTGGCCTGTCTGAGCAAACTTCTCTTTCAGTGGAAAATGAGGGTTATTCTGCCAATTTATCCATTTCACCATCCCTGGAGGTGCCAAGGAAGGCCTGGCATGGCACTCAGTGCTCTGGGCTGGTGACAAGGTGGGGATTGGGTACAGGTTGGATTCGGTCTTGGAGGGCTTTTCCAGCCTCAATGATTCTGTGATTCTAGGGTTCAATCCACTTTCTGTGCAGTCTGTGAAGGAGAAAGGCTCTGTAAATATAACCTAGAATTACACTTCTCTCTGGATCCGAGTTAATTCCCAAAACTCCCATGTCCTGCTGCTGCTCTGGCTGGTCCCTTCCTCTCCACTGGGGAGGCTTTACAGGGTAAGGGTCACATTAAGCACTTTCTAAATTCTATTTTTGAGAGTTCTGAAAGGTGACACCTGTGTGGAGTCATTGCCATCCTTAAAATAAACGGGGTGGCAGCTCCGGGCACTGTGACACTGGTGGTGAGCAGGGACACACACAGCATGGGGGGAATGGGACTGGCTCTTATCAGGGTTTCAGAGCACCAGGTACCATGGAGCTTAATCCTGACAGGGCCTCAAGGTGTGACAGCTCAATAAATATTGAATGTGCCCTTAATCTCGGGGTAGGGAGTGCTGTACCCCCAGCAGGAAGTGCCAATCCTCCCTTTGTGAGCGCAAGATACTACAGTGAGTATCTCCCACCATATCAGCCCAGATATGGGAAGTGTACTCAGAGGGATATTGCACAAAGAGCAAACAGCAGCAGGGAGAGCTTTTGTTCCGCAGGCACCGAGCCCAGGTCAGCTGGTGACACGCTGCAGAGCTCCCAAAATTGCAGGCTTGGTGTCAGATCTGACTTGGATCTGGAAAAGGGAGGTTCTCTCCCCAAAAAGAGGGGCTAAGTGTGGTGCCCTCCCACAGAGGAATGGGAAGAAGGAAGAGTGCAGGGACAGTGGGACACGTTGTGTCCCTGTGAGCTGATCCCAGCGCTGAGCACCCCAAATCCTGCTGGGGGACGTGGCTCTCACCCCGCACACCTTGTGGAACAACCCACGGCCCTTCCTCTCACCCTTGGAAGAAAGGCCAGCACATAAAGGTCAGGGAGCTTAGGTTTGTGTGTAACTCTGGATTCTGCAGGGAAGACAAACAGTGCTCGTGAGAGGAGGCTGCAGTGTGGGCTGCCAGGTTGGTTTTGTGTGTGGGTTTCCCGTGGCGCAGCCGTGACTGATGCCCTGTGACAGCCCGTGCGTGGCGCCTGCTGCTCTGCTGGTGCAGCTGGGGACTCTGTCGCTTCTCACCATCACCACACGACAGCAAAACTCTTTGGGAATGGAATTTTCGGCGATGAAATGGAGGCTCATGAAAGCACTTGCCACAACCGCTGGGAATAAACTCACTTTTAGTTTATTCACAGCATTGTGAAAAAATGGTGAATTCTGTAGTGCACTGTCCTTGCGTGGTGTGATGGGGGTGTGGGGTCCTGAGTGAAACCTTTGGTTTTAAGCTATCAGCTGCTGCACTTGAAGAGGGACCCACAGAGTGTGGCAGCACCCTGAGTCCCTGTAGGAACCCCAGGTCCAGCCTGACTTCCCAGCAAAGCTTGGTCTTGCACAGTGATGAGATCACAGAATCCCTGGGGCTGGAAAAGCCCTCCCAGACCATTGAGTCCAAGCTGTGCCCGATCCCCACCTTGTCCCCAGCCCAGAGCACTGAGTGTCCAGGCCTTCCTTGGACACCTCCAGGGATAGAGACTCCAAACCTCCCTGGGCAGCCCCTGCCAATGTTTAACCCTCTCCATTACTAAATTCCTCCTCATGTCCACCCTGAGCCTGCCCTGGCCCAGCCTGAGGCCGTTCCCTCTCCTCCTGTCCCTGTTCCCTGGGAGCAGAGCCCGACCCCCCCGGCTGCCCCCTCCTGTCAGGGACTTGTGCAGAGCCACAAGGTCCCCCCTGAGCCTCCTTTGCTCCAGCCTGAGCCCCTTCCCAGCTCTCTCAGCCTGCCTCACAGGACTGCCTCTGGATGTGGGTCATTGTTGCGATTCCCTGGGGAGCAGTTTCACCCCGTGACACACCTGGGCCACCTTTGGTGTGCCCTCCCTCCTACCCTGGTGGCTGCAGGCTCCGGGGGCCTTTGGCAAAGGGCAGGCTGTGGCTGAATCTCCTCCCAGCCCTCCTGCACCGCAGCATCCCGCGGCAGGACCGGGCTCTGTGCTGGCCGGGAACCTCTTCAGCTCACAGAAACCCTCTGGCAAAGTGTTATCGCCACGGTGTGTCAACACGGCTTCGAAATGGTGGCTGCAGGTCACCAGGGATGGGGACAAAGCTGCTGGTGACATGTTGTGTAAACAGGAAGAAAATCTGCCTGTTCCCTCGGTGACTCCATAGTGATCGGGAAACACTGTCCCGTTTCACAAGCCTCCCCGGCCTCTCACAGGTCACAAACACGGTTTGCTTTCCCCAGGAGCCACGGACACCTCTTTGTGTGCCTCTGACAACACAGAATCACAGCTGCTCGGGCTGGAGAGGACCTTAAACCTCAGGGACCCCTGCCAGGGAGTCCCCACTCTTGCTCCCAAACATCTCAACAGTTCTGGGCCTTCTGCTGGCAGCTGTGCCAAGGTCATCAGTAGCTTTTATTCTGGATAAATCACAAAGAAACCTAAAGCTTTTAAAGCAATTTTATCTAAAATCTCCTTTCTTAAACCATTTAGGATACTTTCAAATAGCAAACAGCTTATGGAAACCACCACTTGCTGACAGATTCACAGGAATGGGGGCAAAGTTTGTGATGCTGAGTAGTGCTAGAGGAGACCCAAAACAACCACCCTGAGGGGTCTGCAGCTCCTTGTGCAGGGTTCTGGTGCAGACCCATCAGAAACCAGCCAGCATGGTGAGGTGGTGACTGCCACAGTCCCTGCACCTCCCTGAGCTCCACAAGCTGCCAGCTCACCTGGCATCAGAGCCACAGGTCACCTCAGGTGGCCTTAGGCCATGATGGCCGAGCTCTTGGTCAGGACAGTACAGAGGCAGAGTCAAGTCCAACTCCTCTGGCCATCACCCCCTCCCAGTATTCACCTTTAGATGCCAGAAATAACCATCTTTGCACTTCAGTAAACATTATCTATATTTGGATGTTAGCTGGGGGTCTTGCCCTTACTCCTTTTGAAGTCAGTGGGTTTGACAGATGAGGAAATGGGTTCTAAAGCAAAGCAAGAAAAACCTTATTCCACCTTATTTTCATCCCAGTTCCGCACATAGAAGGGTAGGGCTGCTTTTTAACAAGTCTGTTGTAGCAACAGCCTGCAATCAACACACATGTGCTGTTATCTCTTTGTGGGAGATAAATTTAAATTGTCGGGCCATGCCATGGAAATGCAACATTTGCATTTTCCTCTCAGGATGTGCCAGGACACTGCAGGGCAATCGCAAAGCAGGAGTTGGGCACTGAAGTGAGGTGGAGGAAGGAGCAGCCTGAGCTCCTGCCAAGCACTATATGCTGCTGTTTAAAAGTATTTCAGAGGGGATGGAGGGGAGCGCAAGCAAAGCTCCAGAACCGTGTCAGCAGTAGGTATCATAACACAATCTCAGGGCTTGCAAAGACTCTCCTCACTATTCCTCATTTGTGTGGCTAATCCCACTCCCTTCGCTGTTGGCTGGGAGACCCAGGGATTGTTTTTGCATGCTGGGTCTCAGAATGATGCACACCCGCACTGATCTTGCCTCCTGGATTCAAGTCAGCCCCACCATCCTCCTTGGGATGCTCCATGCCCTAAACGTCCTGGCTTCCTTCAGTTGTGTTTTCTCTTTATCTTTTCCTGCTCTACAGTGACTCCACAGTTCCTTCATCACTGCCTGGTGCTTCTTCCAGTAGGTCACCAAGGCTGCAACATCTGTCTTGTTTCATCCATCCCTGTCCCCTTCCAGTGGGGAGGTCTTGGTGTGCAGTTTCTGTTTTGGCAGGATTTTCAGGTTTGGGTTTTTTTAAAGCCAGCAGTAGAAACATTGCCCTCCCTCCAGCTCCTGTGTTTCAATTAGGAAAGAGCAGATTGCTGGTGGCTGGGGGGAACAGGGAAGATTGATGGGGTTTCTGCAATCCCATGGGAGTTCCCTGGCAGGCTCCTGGGAAACTGCTGAGTCCTGCACGGATGAACCTAACCCTCATGGTAACAGTTCTGTTTTGCCTAAGGAGGTATCAGGAGTGCCACCGTCACTGTCATCCAGGAGCATTAGGAGATCTTATAGATATGCCCTTGAATGTCTAAAAATAGAGAACAAAACCTCCAACCCCTCTGCACCATTTCCCAGGGGGTTGGGCTTTTGCTTCGACGTTTTGACAGGACAAGAGGAGGTTCAGGTTAGACATCAGGAGGAATTTCTCCATGGAAAGGGTTGTTCAGCATTGCCCAAGGAGGTGGTGGAGTCCCCATCCCTGAAGGTGTCCATTTCAATTAGGAAAGAGCAGATTGCTGGTGGCTGGGGGGAACAGGGAAGATTGATGGGGTTTCTGCAATCCCATGGGAGTTCCCTGGCAGGCTCCTGGGAAACTGCTGAGTCCTGCACGGATGAACCTAACCCTCATGGTAACAGTTCTGTTTTGCCTAAGGAGGTATCAGGAGTGCCACCGTCACTGTCATCCAGGAGCATTAGGAGATCTTATAGATATGCCCTTGAATGTCTAAAAATAGAGAACAAAACCTCCAACCCCTCTGCACCATTTCCCAGGGGGTTGGGCTTTTGCTTCGACGTTTTGACAGGACAAGAGGAGGTTCAGGTTAGACATCAGGAGGAATTTCTCCATGGAAAGGGTTGTTCAGCATTGCCCAAGGAGGTGGTGGAGTCCCCATCCCTGAAGGTGTCCAAGGAATGACTGGATGTGGCACTCAGGGCTCTGGACTGGTGGTATTTGGTCAGTCAAAGGTTGGACTCAGCCCTGGAGATCTTTTCCAGTTCTAATTATTCTGTGATTCCCTCCCCACATCCCATCCTGCTGACTGCTCCGTGCCCTCTGGCCCTCTGTGCCCGTTCCTGACTGCTGGAGCTGCCTGTGTGCTCTGCATTCCCTCCTCTCTCCAGCCCTGTGTCTGTGATGCTTTTCCTGGCACCCTTCCCAAGTTCTCTTGCTGCCAAGTCAGACTCAGTACAAGCGTCTTGTATTCCCTTTCAAATCCTTTCCTATCGTGGCAAATAAACCCACTGTCCTCCACACACACACTCCTGATATTATCCTTGACAGCTCTTCACTTCTGGCACTCAGCTGCTGCTTAATCATATGGTTTCTTTCTCTGAGTCACCTCATGTGCTCTTGCAGCCAAGAGCTTGACTTTGATTTGGCAATGTCACGGCAGGAGCACGTCCCTCGGGATCCCATGGCTGCCCCGCATGTTCCACTGTCACCAGCACGCTCCTCTGTGCTCTGCTCCGGGCCGGCATCGGTGCCTCTGGAGAGCAGGACCATCGCCTCCCCTCTGCCTTCCCGCACACACCACCGGCACCCTGCTCCACCCCGCTTTTCCCCATTTTATCATTTCCCTGCTGCTTTGCAGGGTTTCTGTTCTTTGCACAGAGCGACCTGCCTGACCTTGACTCCCAGGTAGCCCTGGCGCTCAGATCCCTTCTCCAAACATCCTTCCACTGAGGCCCCTCTCCCCCCACGCTCTCGTCCTCGTGACATTTGCAAAGAGGGGGCAAGCAGAGCAAACCAAACAACTCCAGCAAATATCGCTGGAAAAGGGGAACTAACGCGATGTGCAGGGAGCACCGGGAATAACCTGGCTGCCTTCCGAGCCCTGTCCTTCCCCTGACCCCTCCTGCCGCACGTCTGCTCCGCGCTGCGGGCCCGGCACGGGACCCCCCGCTCCTCCCCAAATCCCCCGTGTACCTACGGAGCGATAACCGAGCTCTGCTCCTCCTTAGGAAAACAACCGGAGCTTCCCAGAGGAGCTGTTTGCAGACAACGCTGCAAAACCGCTTCCCCGCGCCGCTCTTTGTACTGAGCAAATAAAAGGGCAGCCTAAAGCGAGAGAGCTGGGATAAAAGTTGGATTTCTCATTGTCCAGGGAATGCTGCAGGTGTGGACGCACCTATTCACCCTCCCAGCCCCTCGGCCGGTCCCGCTTTGTGCGAAGAGGGTGTTGGTGTTTATTGCCTTTTTCCCCAGCTGCCCACTGGCACGGACTTTGCTCCTCCGGGCTGGGATTTCTAAGCAGCGGGAGGCTTTCCACGTGTGTTTGAGAAGGTACAAAGCCTGCCGGAAAACAATGGAAATAGCTGCCTTATGACTGCTGCGTGTCACGCACTCGGTTCTTGCCCGTTCGTTTGTCCTTGGAGCTGCTCGCGCCGCCTGGAACCTGATCCCGAGCGGTGCCGGGCGCTGGGGCTGGCACGAACACCGGCACCGTGCCA
>NW_008238325.1:2530227-2531294 GCF_000691975.1 Corvus brachyrhynchos | reverse complement strand
CCGCAGGGGCCGGGCCTGGGAGCATCTCGGCTGGCTCAGCATGGCCCTGTCTGGTTCTCCACACCTCCAGGACAGGATCTCCGTCGGACAGGCTCCCGATGTGCAAGCTCCCCTCAGACCCCAAGGACAGGATCTCCTTTATTTCCCCTACGATAGTCTCCCCTCAGCCCCCCCCGGACTGAATCCTCTCATCCAGAGGCTCCCCTTTGTCCAATCTCCCTTCAGGTCGCCAAGCACAGGATCGCCTCCATTTCCCCCAGCACTGGATCCCCTCACCTGCGATCCCGTGCGGGGCCGGCCTGGGGGGCTGGCACGAACACCGGCCCCGTGCCATGGGGACAGACACGGCCGCGCTCCGGCCCGGCCGGAGCTCCAGGCCTCGGGCAGGCGCTGACGGACCCCTCTCGGCCCACTGCAGCCCGGAGCCACCGTGGATGTGTGGAGCGGGCCGTGGGTTCCATGAGGAGTGGGGGGTTCGTGGGGGCTTCCTGCTGGGAGGAAACAGCTGCTTCAGAGCTGTGTGCGGTGGGAGCAGCTTCTCCCGTGCTCTGCTTCCCACAGGGTCCCGGCCTGGGAGCATCTCGGCTGGCTCAGCATGGCCCTGTCTGGTTCTCCACACCTCCAGGACAGGATCTCCGTCGGGGCTCCCGATGATGTGCAAGCTCCCCTCAGACCCCAAGGACAGGATCTCCTTTATTTCCCCTACGATAGTCTCCCCTCAGCCCCCCCCGGACTGAATCCTCTCATCCAGAGGCTCCCCTTTGTCCAATCTCCCTTCAGGTCGCCAAGCACAGGATCGCCTCCATTTCCCCCAGCACTGGATCCCCTCACCTGCTCCTTTCCAGGACAGCTTCTCCTCAGCCCCCTCCAACAACAGGATCCCCAGGACTTGATCCCCTCTGGGACAAGCTCCCATCAGCCCCCCTCAACCACAGCATCCCCAAGACTGGATTCCTTCAAGTCCCTCCGGCCACGCCCCCTGGACCCCCTCCCCGGCGGGCACAGCCGCGGCGGGCCGAGATGCGGCAGGCTCCGTTCCCCCGTCCCTCGCTGCGTGCTGCCGCCTG
>NW_008238325.1:2528355-2529803 GCF_000691975.1 Corvus brachyrhynchos | reverse complement strand
GGCTTTGCATCCCTGTGTTGAGACAGCACCTCCTCACTTCTTCCCTCCCCTTGAATAGTAAAATTCACTATTCAACCCCCCTATTCAAGCAATTTTCCCCTTTTTTCACATAAGTCACTATTTTCTTCAATCCAGCTTCTCTACTCCTGCAATTTTCTTCCATTTCCCCCTAAAATTCACTATTTTCTTCAATCCAGCCCCCCTTACTGATGCAATTTTCCTTTTTTTTCCCCCCAATAAACCCTTCGTTTCTATCCCCTAAAATTCACTACTTCCTTCAATCCAATCCCCTTATTCCGCTCCCAACCTTACTGATGCTTCACCTCAGAGATGAGTCCTGCATAAGTTAAGGTCACCTTGTCTTTTTGCCATGGCCTGTTCCCAGTTTTGTGTGCGTGTCCCTAAATTATGGTTTTGGGGGTGTATTGTTTTAGATAAGACTGCAGGGAATTGCTTTTTGTGGGTGTAGGAATTGCTTTGGGGATATAGGAATTGCTGTGGAGATACAGGAATTGCTTTGAGGATATAGGAATTGCTTTGGGCAGATGGTCCATGCTGTGCCATAAAGCCGAGTCCCAACAGCGACTGGGTTTTGGAAGAAACAGGAACCCACTGGCGATGGAAAGAAAGGCAGAATGTGGAATTAATCCCGCTGGAACTCCCCAATCTCGCTGCCATCCTTCCCCGGTTTATTTTTTTTCATGGCCGTGTGTGCGCTCCAGTGGATCTCACCGGGAGCTGGCGGCATGCGGATGGTTCATCCCGAGGTTGAGCTCGCGCCTCGGGTGTGACACGCAGATGACCCAGCTGGCAGGGCCAGATTTGGGGTGGTAGGGACTAATTGGGGGGGGCAGGGGTGGCTTTGGGGTGTTAGAGCCGAATTTGGGCTGGAAGGGCTGAATTAGAGGTCTCAGGTCCAGGTTTGGGGTGTCAGGGTTAAATTTGGGCTGTCTGGGAGGGCTAGCTTGGGGGGGCAGGGGTGGTTTTGGGGTGTCAGCACAGAATTTGGGGTGTCAGGGACGGGTTTGGGATGTCAGGGCCAAATTCGGGACATGAAAGTGGCTTTGGCATGTCAGGGGTGGCTTCGGGGAGGCAGGGCCAAATTTGGGGTGAAAGGGATGAATTTGGGGTGCTGGGGGTGGGGGGGGACAGTTTTGGGGTGCCAGGGCCGAAAATGGGATGTCAGAATTTGTCCTTGAGGTGTCAGGGTTTGGCTTTGGGGTATCGGGGGGCTTTGGGGTGTCAGGGCAGAATTTGGGGTGTCAAGGTTTGGCTTTGGTGCGTCAAGGCCGAATTTGGGATGTCAGGGCCGGCTTTCGGGATGTCAGAAGTGGCTTTGGGGAGCCAGGGGGGCTTTGGCGTTTCAGGGCTGGCTTTGGGGGGCCAGGGAGGCCTTTGGGGCGAACTGAACACGGGCCCCGCTCGCCTCGCCCCCCTCGCCGCCCTCA
>NW_008238325.1:2494749-2528090 GCF_000691975.1 Corvus brachyrhynchos | reverse complement strand
CCTGTGAGCACCGGTATATTATCTGTGCGTTTTGGTCCTGGGTGAGGTCGGGTGTTGGGTTTCCTCGCTCTTTGTGCGGTGTAATTACAGTAATTCTATAGGAGCCCTGCAGAGGAGCACCTGAGTCTGTGCCGGTGTTGTCGCTGCAGGTGAGTCTTGGAGAACACCTCGCCCTGTGCCGTGTTGTCACTGCAGGTGAGTCTCAGATTTCCCCTGTTCTGACATGTTTTGCTGCCGGGAGTCTGGAAGGACTGCAGAGCATGACACGTTCCAGAGGAGTATCAACACACAGAGGCATGGAATATTCCCCGTCATCTTCTTCCCTCGTATCTTTGTGTGTTCTTTTGTTTGGGAGACAGATTATTGCCAGTGTAACAGTGCTGCTGTTTATATGGCTCAGTTTAGGAGGAGGCTCCGCTCAAGTGGAACAGGAGTCACTTTTTGTAGCACTATCAGGTTTTCACTCTGGCAGTACAACAGCCAGCTGTCCTCATTCCCCTGTCTGCAGCTCATAATTGACAAGTCATTTAAAGGCTTTGTGTACTCAGCCTGGAGAAATTCTCCCTGAATTAGTCCAGGAAATTGTTCAAACAATTTCTGAGAATTCAAGGATGCCTAAGACAGACAAAGAAAGGGAAAAGGAATACTTACCCTTAAGAAAGAGAAAGGGAAGAAGCTGGGATGCTTTCGGACTCATGAGCAGCTGTTTTGGTAGCAGGAAGGATCCCAGTAAGTTTTTTATTTAGCAGTTAGTTTTTTAGGGCCAACAGGGTAAGGTGGCCAGCAAAAATCAGTGTAAGCTTCTCACAGAAACAGTTGTACCAAACTGTTGGATGAGGGAATTCTTCTGGAGCTGGTTACTGCTTAATATTTCCTTTAGTGACTTAAAGCTGCAGTTTGGTGGCACTTGAACCTGTTTCGTGTTTGGATCTGTTCCCGAGCCAGTTCCTGATCCATGTGCTAGGCATATGCTGGCACAAGGAGGGAGCAGCAGCCAGGGCAGGCACAGAAAGGCAGTGACATTCATTCTGCCAGCAGCAGTGTCAGTGTCTGATGGTTATAATGGAGCCAGGATCTTGGATTACAATAAGGAATACACTGGTGCCAGTCAGGGAGGGGTGTGAGCACTCTGGGAACAGCATTAAACTCCATATTCTTAGAAAAAATAAGGCATTTAAAATGAATCCAATGCATTGATAGAAAATCCACAATAACCTCCTAGCAGTGAGGTCTGTAATCAGGCCATAAGCAGAATAATATTAACAAAGGGATGTTACACAGAAGGAGTCTGTTAATGTATTAGTAGTTTTAATAGATCAATAATTGTAATAGGAATCACATGTGAAACTTGGGTCTTCATTGTCCTGCTGTTCAGGGCTGCTGAGGTTTCAGTTCTGAGCTGCAGGCTTTAAAAATAATACTGTGACTGATGGGAATTTAGAAAAGAGCAAAAATAGTAAGGAGCTTAAAAATCGTGTTTCTTAGAGAGGATAATAGAGCTGGGTTTGCTCATTCTGGAAAATATTTGAGGGCACAGTACCTGCTCACAGGTGGAGGGAGATGGTGGTTCCTTTCCAGGTGAAAATGAGTCTTTTCCTCACCTTTCTAGATGTGGTTTGGTTGAATGCTCTGGAACTCTGGAGCAGCTCACCCAGGGAGTTGTGGAATTCTCCCAGTGGGACTGTGGGATCATCTTTTCCCTCAGAGTAGAGGATGGGGCCAGCAATCTCTGGAGATCCCTCCTGGGTACATGTTTAATAAAAACTCTGGTGCAGAAGACACAGAATTTCCAGAGATGTACATGGATAGACTTCTGCTGCTGTCCCATCCTCCGTGTGACACGTGTGAGCTCCAAGGCAACGACAGCCCAGGATTTGGGATGAGAAAGTGTCGGGGTTTTACACATCCTGTGCTGTTGCTCATCTCCTCCTCAGCTGACTCGTGTTGTAGCTGCAGCATCGTTACAAGATACTACAAGTCATTCTCACAATTTCCTGTCCTTGTATCTCCTGTCTTTCCTGTGCACATGTTCTCAGTCCCTTCCCATTCTCTGCTGCTCAGATTTAATAGCCTCTCTTTTGGAATCTCTCTTTCAGCTCGCTCCTGACACAGCCGAACTTGTGCCAGCTGTGGTTTGCTCTGCCAGACGGAGCACGTGCTCCCAAGATGGGTTTGCAGGCCAAGGGAACACGTGTGTGTGCAGGGAGCATGTCAGGCACTGTGACTGCGGCCCAGAGTGAGGGATATTCCCGTGCCAGGCGCTGGTTTGGGATGGATGCTGGAGGCTGGGTTGTGGTGCTCACAGGGGATCCAGGAGCTGCCTCACAGGGCAGGGTGCAGAGCTCTCATTGTTCCTCTCCGTGGAGCTTCACCAGCTGCTTATCGAGGCTTTATTTTAAAGGAAGTTTTAGTCTAGAGGGAAGGAGATTTCTTGGCATTTTGTTAAGGGAATGATGGATGGGAAGGGACATTGGTTCTTCATGTTCTGATCAAATTTGCCTCAGAGAATTGTGTAAAAACTTTTACATGTCCCTGCTTTCTTCTCTCTCTCATTCCTTCTGCTCTCACACCCGTTTCACAACAGATTCATTGCAAGATGGGTGCTAAAGGAAAAAACCAAAATCACCAGGTAAATAAAACATCCACATGTCCGTTATTAAAGTTTATAGTATTCTTTTGTATTTATAATTGCATACTTCTTGGAAACTAATTGTTAGATCAAAATCACTGGCTTTTAATGCCTATTTTTGATGTATTTTTAATGTATTTGTGTAGAGTTTCTGCAATCAAAGCCAGAGAGGTGTCACAGATCCCAGCAGGGTACAGAAGGAGTTAGTGTTTCCTTGACTCCAATGTCATGGATGTATATTTTTGGGGACTTCTGGTTTTGTTGCTTGGTTAATGTTTTATTTTGGTTTAATTTTTCCTCAAGACTTTTATATTTCACCTTGGTAGTTGTTTTTTGCCAGTGGTAGATGAATCTTTTTTTTGTGCCTGTGAACTTATTAAAGTTCTGTGGAAGTGGGGGGAAGTAGAAGGGAAGATGCAGCTCTGCACTGAAGATCTCCCTGAAACAGGAAACAGAACAGCAACAGAATGACCCAAGTCCTCCCAGCAGCAAACAAAGTTATATTTAATTTCATATTTTATTTGGCAAAAAAAATAAGCTTTGTTACCATAAATCATAATATTAATAGGGCCAAGATACCCTTACAGATTAAGAGTTCTCTCACCCCAGGAGCTGAAGAGCTCACACCAGGCAGGAACTTTGAGGCTGTTCCCCATCAGGACAGAACGTCCTGTGGTGTCCCCAGAGCATCGTGCACACCACAAGTAGCAAATGGGTGCTCAGCGCCTCTCCCACGTGTGCCATAGATCGGGCACAGTATGGGCTCTTTATGAGCACATCACGTCAGCTGTCGCTTTTCTTGCTCTCTTTGAACCTGGGCTTGGGGTTTTTTACAAAACGTCCTGGAACACACAGTTCCAGCTGTGTTTGGGAGCCCACGAGCCTGTCCCATCCACCAGGACTGGCTGGGCTGGAGTGAACAGCACAACTCTCTGTTTGGGACGTGCAGCATTGCTACCAGCAGGGATTTAAAAGCAGAAATTCCAGTTCGTGCCCTCCAGATAAGCATGGTAGAATGGCAGAGCCCTTTTCAGCATCCTGTTGGCACCTACCTTCTGAATTCTCCTGGAGATGATGTCCCCAGGCTGCTCCAGCGCCCACTGAGGTTTTCAGCACTTGGCTGTAGAATTTGGAATGTTTGGGTGGTGTTGGGGTGTCAGGCTCCAGCTGTGGGAGTGTTCTGAGGGGCTGTGGAGTGCTCTGGGAGTGTGAGAAAATCCTGGAGTGGTTTGGGTTGGAAGGGACCCTAAAGTCCCATGGGCAGGACACCTTCCACTATCGCAGGTGGCTCCAAGCCCCATCCAGCCTGGCCTTGGGCACTTCCAGGGATTGTATCCAGATGGTTCATATTCTCTGCAGTAAGGGAGACTCCACACCCTCTCTAGGCAGTATAGTCAAGCTTTTCTCATTAGACCAGTGCTGTATTCTCCATATCCAAGATTTTCTGACAAAACCAGCGTTGTATTCACTACAATCAAGGTTTTCCACCCTTTCTGCAACCAGTGTCCAAGTGTGCTGCTTGGAACTGGAATCTCCTCACATCCCACGCAGCAGCATGGGGTTGCAGCCAGGAGGGGCTTCCTGACAGTCACACCTACGGATGCAGAGAGTTAGTCAGGCAAAGGTCTGGTTAACAATGGGCTAAATTATGCTGCATCTGGTGTGTTTTGTCATGAGATGCTTTGTGGCAGCACTCGGGTTGAGTTCTAAGCTGGAGCGTGCTGTGACACGTCCCAAGGAAGCTCGGGAGCTCAGGAAGGGCTGCTGGCCCTGTGCTGGTGTTTGCAGGCTGTGTGAGTGTGAGTGTGAGCCATTTCCTCCTGACTGGCGCTGGTGCATGGGAGAGGAGGTGACAGCAGATTACCTGAGCTCCCGGTGCTATTTCGTCTCGTGGCACAGGGATTGTCCCCTGGCATGTTTTGAATGAAGCAACGTTCTGGGTTTACTCCCAGCCTGGTTCTCCACTGTTCGTGTATTCAAAGCAAGCACAGGGATTTTTATTTTGCAGCTGTGATTTTATGGGCAGGCAGCAAATAATGATGTGAACAGCATGGCTCAGCAGTACCATCTGTATTGCTTTGGGGTAGATGCTGACTGAAAACTTGGCTCATAATACACTTTGTTTCTTTTAAAAGAAGTGAAGTTTCTACTGAGACTTAAAATCTTCCTTTGACTAAGGCAAATATAAATTTCAATCTGGTAGCTCCTCATTTTGCATATGCAGCAAGAGACTCCCCTTTCTTCCTCGAAAATCAATGGTGTGGTTTGAGTCATGATTTCTTTTTGCGCAAGAGGGATTGACTGGTGTGTCAGAAGAGGGACAGACAGGATGAGAGACATGAAAATAATGTGGGAGAGGAGTGAAACAAAAAAGAAAGTAAAATTGGGTAATAAGGTAGAATAAGTCAACATACAGAAATAATTTAAGACCACCCAGCTGCAGCATAAGGATTCTTTTTTTTTTTTTTTAACTTTTATGTATTCAGCTACAAGTTTAATTTGGACAAATACAGAGTTTTTTGTTACTTGATCGGTCCTTGCTGGAGCAATCTCAGTCCTGACAGATCCACCAAGGGAGCAAGAGCTGTGGACCAAGGAGCACTGGGTGTTGTGAGGAATTTCTCCATGGACAGGGCTGCCCAGCCCTGGCACAGCTGCCCAGGGCAGTGGTGGGGTCCCCATCCCTGGAGGGATTGAACAGCCCTGTGGATGTGGCACTTGGGGCTGTGGGATGGTGGCACTTGGTGGTCTGGGAGGGCTTTTCCAACCTGAACAATTTTAGGGTTCTGTGAGGAGTGATCCATGCTCTGGATGCTGCAATACCAGAGCCCTGCCAAATGAGAGAGGAGCTCATTCTTTTTTAACAGGAATTAGTCTCTCCATCGTGGGGTGTTTGCGGGTGGAATGTGAAATTCCAGAGGAGAAGGGTAGTGGTGCACGAGCTGACACACCCTGGAGTTATTTGGTCAAGTTCAAGTGGTACAAATTCCTGTCTCATCATTCAAAAGGCTAAAAATGGTCCAGACCACCTTTTTTTTTTTTTTTTTTCTTTTTTCCCTTATAACTTATGCTCTGCAGATGGAACTGAGTCAGACAGATGTCATTCGAGTGATTATCCCTCTTGGCTCAGCCCTCCCCTTGCCTTGGTAGCTAAAGAAATCTTTGTAACCAGGGGATAATATTTTCTTCCAAAACCAGCTGCAGAGTGGAAACTGCTCCCCCAGATGCTTTACAGCATCTGTGCATCACAACTGTAGCTCAAAGCCTTATGGATAAATATCTTCCCAGTTCAAGCATTTTGTTCTCAGCAAAATTGGTTTTTTAATTCCTAATTGATTTTTTCTGTTCACTGCTTCTCCTCAGTGCTCAGGACGTGCAAGTCCCCTTTCTACTCAGAGCTCTGTTTCCTTTTCTGTTCCTTCCAAACTGTTTTTCCCCTCATTTTTTTCTGCTTTGAAGTTAAGATGACAACAGTTTTTTTATCAAATGGAAATGGTGAAATACGGAATGTGAAACCATGAACTTGTATTTAATACACATCCTTAGTGGTTACTCAGCAATGTCATTGTTCCAGAAAAGGTAATTTGTAAGCATAAGAACTGATGGCAGTTCGTTTCCTACAGACTTTTGTGTAATGGTTGGTCAACGTTGGTGTCTAAGAGACAAGGTCTAATGGGGCTTTTCTCCTGGAAAGACCATTTATTCATAAGGCTGCCAGAGGGCAGGGCTGGATGGGATATTGGGCAGGAGTTGTTCCCTGGGAGGGTGGGCAGGCCCTGGCACAGGGTGCCCAGAGCAGCTGTGGCTGCCCCTGGATCCCTGGCAGTGCCCAAGGCCAGGCTGGACATTGGGGCTGGGAGCAGCCTGGGACAGTGGGAGGTGTCCCTGCCCACGGCAGGGGTGGCACTGGATAGGGTTTGATGTCCCTTCAACCCAAACCCTTCTGTGATTCCATGAGAGAGGAACCTTGGATTTAGGGTGGGAGGTCAGGTCAGTGCCTCCCTTGCCCTATTCACTTTCAGCTGGACCCTGTTGATTTTCCAGGTACATTGGATAGATGTACTGGGTTTAAATTAATCATGGTTGGCATCACTCAACATGTGCCAAATCCATTCCTGGTGGCAGGGAACTGTTCCATACATTAAGATGGATATTTGGAAGCTGTTCAATCTGTACACTTATTGCAGTGCTTGCAGGGTAATTATTTATGTGCAGAGCAAGGTCCTGATTTAGACAGAATTTCCTATTCTGTGATTTTTTGACTTCATAGCAAATACTGTAAAAATCCAACCTGATCTGAAATCCCCCCAGATGTTCTTTTCTCCTGAGGAATGGATGGGAAGGAGAGCAGGACCCACTTCCAACTGAGCCCAGACAGAGAATATTTATTGTTCTATGACTTCATTTATTTTGAAAATCAGTAACAAAACTGACTTTGAAAACTAAGAAGTTTTGGTACTTGCACAAACCGTTTTCAGTTCAGGCCCCTGATGATTCTATCTTGTTTTTGATTGGAGAAGCCAGTGAAAGTTCTGAGCTGTTTGTGTGAGCAGCAGCAGTGGCTGTGCTGCACAGAGCACTGTGTCCTCTCTGTGATAAGAACCCCTCCTGTGCTCCCTGCACAGCTCATTTTGTCCTTTTTCAATGCAGTCATTTCAGTGCTTTGGAACTTCTGGGTACTTATCCTGAATAACAGTTTCAGGTTTCCAAGCACAGACTGCAATTGCCAGGAAAAATAAACTTGCATTTTCAGCTCCTTCAGAGCAACTGTAACCAGGGGGATTTTAAAGTGGGGCAACACTAAGAAATGGGGAAATAAAGCTTGTCCAGGGCATCCTGGTGTTTCCCATTTATATCAAGATATATTTAAAGTGCTAAAGGTTGTTGTATGAGTCTTTAATTTACAATTTTTGAAAGCTCTTTTCTTTCCTCTGGGTAGGATTTCTTTCTGTTTACCACAGTGTCTCAAAATGTCTTTTTTTTTTTTCTTGTTCTGTAAAACAAGGTTCCTTAATTGGACTTAAACTGTTTGAGCAGGTGCTTGCGTGTTCCCTGCTTCAAGGTTAATAATTGGATCACTTGGAAAAGTCTGTTTCCCAATTTGATAAATGGCCTTTCTATTGGATCTGTGTTACATGCTCTGTGTTTTTTAATCTGTCCTGAGTCCTTCATGCCTGGCGAAGGGGTGACATGTTCCACAGCACCCCAGTGCCATGGACCCCACATCAGCATCAGTCATGAATTATTTCTGTAGAGATTGCTGGATTACATCACCTTATTCACTCTCCCTCAGCTTGCCTGCTTCGCTTGGATATGAGTTGTCAGAAACCCACAGAAATAACATTTTTCTGGCACAGGCGATCTCAGATTCATTAATGAAATAACTTGATAAAACACAGCATTTCATTTTCAATGAATACATCAAACCTAACTCAGAAGTACTTTTGCATTTCAGTGGGAGTTCCCACATATCAAATTGCCAGAGTTGGTGTATCTTGAAAGTTGCCAGTAGGGGAAGGTGCTGCTATAGCCGGGGTTCATTTTGCTAATGCGGAGTTTGTCTTTATTTGTTAAAGCAACAACATCATCTGATCTTAAATGTTCCAAGGCAGTAAATGGTTTAAATTGTTTGGATTTCTTATTATTTCTTAGTGTCACTGAGGGTTTTTTAGTTGGACTTGTTTCTTACAATCTGAAGCATTTTCTCTCTTTGTAGATGCCCCGGGAGCAGACAGTGTGCAAATACTGCGGAGTCAGCTACCTGACACTCCACGAGTTTAAGGTGATGGAAGACAAAGTAAAAGCAATGGAGAAGGAGATTAAAGTTTATAAAGGAAGTCTAGAACGGGAGCAAAGGCTTCAGGCAGAATTGCAGGCTCTTCACCATGACCTTGAGCGCTGTCGAGCTGAGAGCGAATCCAAAACAGAAAGGTCAGAGCACATCATCTCCTCTGGTGATCCTCTCCTCTGTGTGGTAGGGAATTTCAGCCCAAAGCAGCTTAAAATACAAATAACATTTGTCTTTCTTTTCTCAGATGGCCCATATACACTGTAATACTTGATTTAAATCATCTTTATAGTATCCTTTGGAAGCAGGTTTAGAATTCCTGCGTAGTTTAGAAGCAATCAACATATTGAAGGTGAAGGAAGGGCCAGAAGGTACTCAGAGGGATTTCCCCTGCACACACTCTCAAAGGGAAATGATAAATATTTCATCTTATCATCTTGTAATAAAACTGTAACATTCCAAGTGAAATGCCACAGGACTGGGAGTTCCACAGTTCTGAAATTTGGGGTTTCTCTCTCCCAGTAAGAATTCTCAGTGATACCTGGGAAGCTCAGAGTTCACTCTCTGCGGGCTGGTACAGAATGCTAAAGCAATGAGGAACCGTTTGGGTACTGCTTGGGGCATTTTGCTTCAGAAAAAGGAGGTTTCAAATCCTTACAGCTGGGAAGGCCCCAGTTAACGGGGCAGTTTTGTACCTTAAGAATTCCAGTAATGAACGACACATCTCAGAGCCACGTTTGAATTTTCAGGGCACAATTAGAACCTTCGAGTGTGTTCTTTCAGCTCATACTTACAGGGTTTGTGTCCTTTTCCATCCTCATATTTTGGAATCTATTGTTATGGTCCAGTAACTGATTACAGTAGGGCTATAAACAGTTGATGTTTATCATTAACGAGTAAAAGATACTTTAGAAAAATGCCATTTGCTCAAGTTTGCTACTGATGGATCGAGGCCAGAAACTTCTGGGTAATTTCTTGCTCATCTGACTCAAACTGCCAGAAGTTTTTTGTAAGAATGAGTTTCTGATTTTAATTATCAGCTCAGTTTGATTTTTGGGATCCCCAGGAGGGGTGTTCCTTGTGTGACTGACTCACGCCAAGTGATCTAGAGCTGAAGGTGCTCTTGAGATTGGACTGAAATGCTTTGGAAACCTGCTTTTTTTTGGAGAATCATTCAAACACTGCTAAACATTTACTTTGTTAATAGATTTAGTTAGGCTTTTGCTTGCTAATATTACTAATAAAAGATTCATTTTAGAGCACAAGTTCCCACAAAAGAGAACAAAAAGCATTTATCTTGTAAATTACTCATAATGTTTCTTGCAATATCTTTTTCATTAAAATTTAACACCTTCCACCCTCTCCTTCCCAATATTTAATATTTTCTGTGGTTTAATATCTATTTTTAAAGAGTGTGTTTGCTCCTTGTCCCTTTAATGACCCTGGGTGGCAGCTCTGGTGGCAGAATCCAGTGTGTGAGCAAATGCACTGACAGCACCTTCTTCTTGTTGAGGATCATTTGCCAGAGCTAAACTTTAAATTTTCATTGAGCCGACTTTTTGTAGTAAAGCTGGAACAGTTAATAAAATTTTTATCTCTGCACTTTTCCCCCCAAGGCTCCGCTTGATTTAAAAGCTGCTGAAATCAAGTGGAATACTTGCAGTAGGCTTCAGTTCCAGCCATAAATCAACCATTGTGCCTTGTTAAGTAACTTGTCTGAATATTCCTTATCTCCTCCTTGCTGTCCTGGGCCTCTCTGACTACCTTGTGCTTTGGCATAAACTATTCAACATCCAGGGTCTGGCCAGGCTGACAAATCACTGCTCCCAGAAGCCAAACATGCCTTTTTCTTACTTTTATCTCTGCCAGACAAAGGGACTGAATCTCTCTTATCAGTTGCAGACTGTTTCAGTTTTCTGCTCCCTCTAGGTTCAAGTAATCCTATTTGTACCTGTGGTTAACCTTGAAAGCCACCTGGGAGTTTACCCATCCTCTCCTTTGGGATCCTGGCAAGAGAAGGGGAATTAACTGCACTGATTGCACTCAGCTGTTCAACCTGATTCTGTGTTAAAATCACTTCAGTCGTGATAAGCAATTGAATTATTATTAATTTAATTAGCAAAGTTCTTGCCACGTCCAGTATAGGAAATGGAAAGTAGGTGTAAATGCCAGAGATGTCCTCAAGTGCCACATCCACACATATCTTGGGCACTGCCAGGGGTGGTGACTTCATCACTTTCTGAAGTGAAAATGAGCAGCTCCTGGCTGTGAAATGAAAATGAGCAGCTCCTGGCTCTGGGCAGCTCCCAAAGTTTCATGGAAGTGAAAATACTGTGGTGGAGCTTTTTTTGGACAGTGTGTTCCAGGCTCCTCAGTGCATCCTGTCCTTGCTGCCAGTGCTCCTCCATCCCACAGGGGTCCTGTGCCAGGGAGTGCAAGGGTTATTTCTTGTGATTATTTCTTGTGGTGTGAAACAACACGGGAGTGGCTCCTCATTGCTTTGGGACAATGAGGGCGTTTGCAGCTCCTGCTGGATTTCCTCGTGCTATTCTTCTCCTGTCAGCACTGGGAGTGAACGTGTCCTAACCCACCTCCCACGATTCCTCCTGTATTCCCCAGGAACACGTGCTGGATGCAGGGATGGGCTGTGAACTGTAGGACGGGGGATGAGATCGCTGTGTTCCCACCATTCTCTAAATGCCAGCCCTTAATGATCCATTGAACTTTTCCTTTTTGCTAAAAAGCCTCAAAATAACGTGTTTATTTCCCTTCCTTCTGATGGTGACAGTGAAGTGCAACTTTCTTGCCTTTTCCACCGGTTCTCTTGTGTGTGACTGACCAGGACATGCTGAAAACATCCCTTTAATGTCAGCTCTGGAATGGAAAGAGGAAGAAAATGTATCTCTCCTTATTTACCAGTTTCTTTTTAAGCCAAAAGATCTTCAAATACTGCCCATTCTAAAACAAGAATGGAAAATGAGCATCTGGCTTTCCCTGATTCCGAGAGTCTGGATTTGTTATTGGTCAGTGATAAATCACTGCTTTTTTCCTCATCTGCAAACACAGATTTGAATTCCTGTAGCTGTTAAGGGGATGGACATTTCCTTGTGAGTGGCAACACTTCTGCTCCCAACCACAATCCAACAGATTTTATTCTCTCCCCTCCTGCTCTCCACCTCCTGGAAATTTGCAGGTAGCAATGGGTAAAATTTCCTAAAAATGTAATGCCAGAAATGTCTTAATTTTTTTTTTTGTGTTCCAGTGATCACAATTGAGCCCCAAAATCTTGCTTTTTAATCCCCAGATGTTCAGTTCTGATTTTGTCAGAGCTCTGCAGACCCAGGTTTCTTAACCAGACTAATATTTTTTTAAATGTGCATTTTGATGCTGATCTATGTGATAACAGTAACTAATGCACTGTCATAGTTTGGTTTAATTTTTATATATATTTTTAGTATGAATCAATCTCATTCCCTTCTGCTGCTTAAAATTGAAGCCAAGGCTGATGTAGAGCTTCTGTGAGCCTTTGGTTTTGTAAAATACTTGTCTATTCAAATATTATTTATTTACTTGTGGCAATGAGTCACTAGTAGACAAATAGATCATTTTCTCTGCGTGAAGAGTAAGTGTTGAAAGCTTAAGCAGGGGCTGGTTTAAACAGTTGCTTGTCACTGGAGTTGTATTTTTGGGGCTGGAAGGCTGCTTTAGGATGGTTATCTACAGAAAACAGCTGGGGCTGATGTGCTGTGTGGGATTCTTCCCTCACATGTACCACAGGAAGGGAATTGGATTCAGCTCTTTTATTCCCGTGCAGTTCCATTCATTTCCTGACAATTACGGCAGTAAGTGCTGAACTGTTGAAAGAGCAGAGTTTAAACTGTGTTTATTTACACTGTGGGAGCTGTGCCTGAAAAACAAACCGGTGCTGTAATGAAAAGTTCCCAAGGTAAATGTTAGAGGCGAAGAACGCCGTGAGGGGATGGTTCTGGAGGTGTTTGCTGTGCCTGAGGCCAGGGAGAGGACTGGGAAAGCTGAAACCAAAGTTGGAGGCTGATTATTGATGCAAACAATTCTGATTATTGTATTTACATCTATAGGATAAAAACCCTAACAGTGGAACTTAAAACCAAGCAGGAGGAGATGAAAACCGTGAAAGCTGATCTGCAGTATTTCCAGGAGGAGAAGGAAGCTGCCTACAAGCAGTCACAGGTCCTCAGGTGAGAACGCAAAAAGAAATGCTGATGTTGGAAATGCTCTATTTCTTACATATATATTGTTTATAAAGATTCACCAGAAACCTAGTTAAACATGATTACTCTGATTTCTCAATGAAAAATGATTGTACAATTTCCTGTCCAGTTTTCTTCATTTATGCATAAAAGCTCTAAATATTTAGATGGTGAAACTTATTATACATACATTCAATACACAGCACCTTTCAAACACTGAATTATTGTAACCCAATGCAGTATAAATTATCAGAGAATGGGAAAGGAGTTGTCAAGCTTTGTCTAATTCTCAAGTTTTATTTATAAAATAATTTATAAATATATGTTGGGGTCCCTCCCCTGCCATGTAGCCTGGGAGATACCATGAATCTGTCCATATATACTTCGTTTTCCATGGGACTCCTGGTTTGAAATATACTTGTTGCAGTAATCCCCGCTGCAACAAATATACATCTGGTGTTTTTTCTCTCTTGCAGAAATACCTTGGAACACCACTGCTCCACTCTGAACAAGGCTGTCTCACTGTTCCCTTTCATTAGAAGTGAATTAGACAGTGTTAAAGAGGTCATCTCCACCAACCTGGAGAACTTTGCTGCCATGAAGGAAGAAATTTCTCTGCAAATAAAAGCCATGAGCAAAGAAGCTCTGACAGGTAAAGCATCTTGCAACCATTTTGGGCAAGAGAAAATAGGATACTCCAGGGTGATGGTCCAGCATCCTGCTGGGAGCTGCTGGAGTGTCCTGCAGTGCTGCCTCCCAAACTGGGCAGGCTGTACCCCTTCACTTGGCCAGGGAGCCACGAGCAAACCCACACCCAACATCAGCAACTACTCCCCCCTGCCATTTCTGAGTAAGAACAAACTTTGCCAGATACAGCCTTCCTTATCTGAGGGGTCTCTGGGCCTGGAGGGGTCACGGAGCAGCCCCTGGGTGGGGATCATTCCCTTGGCCCCCAGCCTGCTTCCTGCTCCAACAAGGGCAGCCTTCAGGGAAAGGGGAGCTGGGAGCGAGGCACAACCGAGGGCTTGTTCAGGAGAGGTCGTGCCCGGCCTCAGGCTGAAACTCAGACTGATCCTTGAATGCCACTTGTGCTGTGCCTCAGCTGAGATTGGTTTCACTCAAGAGAGTGTGCAGTGCTGCAGTTACAGACTGCAACATCCAGAGCTTCCCCACTGGCCCTGTGCCTACTTCTACAGCTTTACAGGCCTTTAGACATATTCCCTTCCTTGTAGTTGTTCAGTGTGGATGAGTGGATTGAGCTGCTGTTTCATAGAATCACAAAATCACAGAATATCCTGAGTTGGAGGGGATCCACAAGCATCAAGTCCAGCTCCCGGCCATGCACAGGACACCCCAAAGATCCCACTGTTGACCAAATTAACCTCTGGGGATCGGTTTGGTCAGGGTTATCAGGCAGTAAAGAAGGAGGTGAGCTGATGTCATGCTTTCCTTCCTTGGAGAAGGGCTTTGAGGGCAGGGTGGGGGATGTGCATCTCCCACCTCCCTCTGTCCCTGTGAGTTCCAGTGCAAATCCACAGCTCCAGTGAAACCTGTGTGCAGGGAGCAGCTCAGGAATCCCAGAGCTGTCTGACACAACAGCTGCCCGGTGGGACATGAGCAGGGAATTTTCAATGATTGCTTTGTTCCCACTGGAAGGACTCCGGGGGCAGCTGTGCCTGGAGTGGCATGAACCCACTGAGGCAGCACCAGCAGGGAGCTGGGGGCCCTGGGCCCCAAAGGGCTCCTGCCTGCTGGAGATAAGTGTGACCAGAACATCCCTCCCTGTTATTCACTCTTTGTGAGACCAGTGGATTGAAGTGTCAATTGAAGGTTCATATGTTCTGAGGATTCCCCTCTTCCTGGGCTCATTCCCTGTCTGCTTCTGGCTGAAGGGAATGGCAGCACATGTCCCTGCAGGCATCTTCAGCATCAGAGGGATGCACACATTTCAAAGCTTCTTTTCTGGAGTATTCCTTGTTCTGTTTGCTGTAGTACTCCAAATACACAGAGCACCTGTATGGATGCAGGAGTGGAGCCTTTCTTACACAGGCTGTGTATCTCTCATCCAACATATCCCACTTCAGACTAGTGCCACACCAGGAATATCACATCCATCCTCAAATCCAGCTTTCTAAATCAGAACAATTTAGCCCCACTTACTTTTGTTGGCCTATGAATGCCAGTTAAAAGCTTTCATGTTCTGTTGTATTGCTTTTTCATTATTAACATAAAATAGCAACAGTCTACACGGATTTGTTTTGCCTCCTCAGAAATACCCAAATTGAACCAAAGATTGGCAAAATCCCAGCGGGAGAACGAGTGTCTCCAGGAGAAGGTCAAACACCTCACTGGAGTGGCTGACACAGTCGAGCTGAAAACTCAACAGCTCCAAACTTCCCTTCAGCAGGTGAACGAGCTCCAGAGCCGGTGCCGTGAGCTACAGAAGGAAACTCTGGGTAAGAGAAGTTTTTATCCTTTCTAGCAAAAAATCCGAGGAAAAAAATGCAGAAAAAAATGTTTTTAAAAGCACCAAAGTGGTGGTTGTTAGTGTGAAAAGACTCAATAGGCCTGAATAAAAGGTGGGTGTTGTGCAGTCAGAAGGAGGGACTGTCATTCCAGGGAGTCTGGAACCCTGCTGGCAGCACCAGGCAGCTGGCAGGGAGGGCACATGAAGGAAAAGAGGAAAGTGATGAAGGTGGTGGAATACAATCCTGCTGTGAATTGTCCATCTTAGGTAGAACATTAGGGACAAGGCTCTGAGGGTAAAATTCAAAGAATTTGTCTCATTTTGAGGGCAGGACCAGGAAGGACTTCTGGCTCTCAGAACAGGACTCAAAAGCAGGCCAGGCCCTTTTCTCTGAGAGTCACTGAACAGGAGACTCTCTAATGATCCACCCTTGATTGTGTCTCAGGAAGCAGAGAATGCTCTTGAAAAGGGTGAGAGCAGTGACAGCACTTGAAATGATATCCTGGGAGCTCTGTGCAGAGAATAACTCACTACAGAAGGGTTATTTATATTGGTATCTCTTGGATCTCTTTTTCCTTGCGCTCACAGCCCTGGCTCAGAGGTCTTTTAAGACCCTGGGAACACGTTTGAGGTTGTGCTGTTCAGGCATGGTTTGGAGTCCCCAGGCTGGCACAGCAATCCCCATCTGCCTTGTGCTGAGTGTGGGCACACATGGAAAGGAGCAGCAGGTCACAGTGGTGGGCATGGTGGGGGAACTTCACTGGTTCTCCAGAACCAGTGAGAACAGCAGATGTGAGATCCC
Organism: Corvus brachyrhynchos; assembly: GCF_000691975.1. Lineage (NCBI taxonomy): Eukaryota > Metazoa > Chordata > Aves > Passeriformes > Corvidae > Corvus > Corvus brachyrhynchos. Next base: position 2,512,175 of record NW_008238325.1, on the reverse strand, counting down.
ATCCACCGAGTTACCAACCCCTGGTGCTGAGGATGTGCACTGTTATCTATTCTTATATTGTAATAATATAATAATATCTTATATATTAATATCGAATTGGTTTATTTTTATAACAATACTGCCAAAGAGCTCCAGCAAAGACATCTTCTGTCTTTGTAGAAATAATAAGAAGCAGTGGACATAAAATCTCATCAGATGATCTCTCACACTGAAATAAGTGAGTTAGCATCATAACATCAAACAGTTGTATTGTTATATTTATGCTGATACAAAAGCTGCCCTTGGCTCGAGTTCCCTTTTCCCCTCTGTTTACTCCAGAGGTTCCTGCAAACAGTGAGTTCTGGGTTTGTTCATGAACATGGCAAGCAAACACTTTCATTTTCAGCTTTGCCCCCCTTTAACTCCATGCAGAATTGCCTTGTTCTTCTCTTAAAAGAGAAGTTTTTGCATTCTCTATTTTATTTTGGTTTTTTGAGATTATTCAATGTGTTCTACATTTTTGGGGGGCCTGCATGTATTTTTGGCCTCCTGGATCTTCTCAAAACCTGCATTTGCTTCCCTAAATTGGCATGTTGCATCAGCCCATCACAACTAATTATCACAGAATCCTGGCATGGTTTGGGTTGGGAGGGACCTTAAAGCTCATCCATTCCCACCCCCTGCCATGGGCAGGGACACCTTCCACTATCCCAGGTTGAAAATTTGCAGTGAAATATAAAATAACAGAGATTTTATGGAGAAAACACAGCTAAAACATCATGTATGGCATTCATACAGAATATTAGGACCCTGCAAAATCTTAATGATGAGTAAAAATACCATCTAAGCTGGTTGATGTTTTATGTGAGACATTTTTAAATGTATTAATAAAAACGTAGCAGTCACTTGCTAATAAATCAGTCATTAAGAAGCAGTAAAACGTTTGATTTGGGTATCCAGAAGGAGGTTTCAAGGCAGGAAAGCTGCTGGCTCAGGCATTTGGATTCCACCCTTCCTGAATGGATCAGTAAAACACAAATCCAGGAGGATTTGAAGGGGTCTGGCTCTTGGGAACACGTTGCTGGAGATAAAAATGGTTCTCTTTGAAATACCAAACATGATTTTGCTCATGAAACAAGCATTAAATATGAAATGAGTTTCCCATTGAGTTAAAATAAATGAGTGGGAACAAACATCTTCCTGGAAATCAGTCCCAGGGAGTGGATTTGCACTGTCCAAAGTCAGGGTGTAGGAAATCAGCCACATCCAGAGTGTCCATGCTTTGGGGGGAGCTTGGGGGTTTGCTTTATTTCGCTTTTTTCCCTCCCACAAACTACTCCAACATCCCTCTTTGGTACTGAAATAGTTTGACACTCCAGCAACAATAAAAACTACCAGGATTTGTGATTTCTGTGTCTTTAAAGGATTTTCCTTTCTGTAACCAGTATTTTGAGGATTTTTCTGTTGCATATTTCTCACAGAATTGTAAAGTTGGGATTATTTCCCATCATAGCAGGCATTTGCAAGAGCAGGAACCAAGCAGTTGTTTCTCCTGTTGTTTTTTGTTCTCGTGCTTGGTGTGACTCTCTGAAGATTCCCTTTGTAGGGGATTTGTGGGATCAGTTTGATTGCTGGCTTCAAGCCACTTTTCAGCCTCGTGGGGCATCACCCAGTTAGAGGGAGGTGACAGGTCTGGACAAATGCTCAACACAGGGCGAGGTCTGCAGCATAATTGTCTAATCAAACAGACTCCCCAGATTAAAAATCAATAATGGTGATAATGTGTCCGTTCTTGGTGCTGGGAGCAGCAGGGCTGCAGTAGCACATGCTCCTAAAAGATTTCTGCTTTCATTTTATTACCAGCCAAATCCTTTACTTAATCACAGATAAAGAATCATTTTTCTTCCCCAAGTCCTTGTGGTTTTTCTTTAGCCCATCACAGCTCTGGCCTTGCTCTGGGCGGGTTGAAATTGCTGGTGATGCTCACGAAATCTGAATTTTCAGTCTTTTGCTGCTCCTGCTCCATAGGCTACTTCAGCCCCTAAACAGAAACTTCGTGGTGTGCTGCCATAGTGAGGCTGATGGGAGATGATGGAAAACTGCAGGCAGCTGGAGGAGCTGGGGGGCTGGAGAGGGGAATGTTAGCACTCCTCATGGAAAGGAGGTGTTTTCATCTCCTGAAGTGTATTTAGTGGCACTTTAAAGACCACTTGGAAGAGCTTTGAAAATGCAAAGGGGGAATAGTTTCCTGCAGTTTTAGGTAGGCTACAGTTCAAACAGCCCCTGTTCATGCTACAAGTGCTGTTGAAATGTATTTTTTTATGAATTCCAGCTGCGGTGGGAAGGCTTGGAAGGGTGAGAGCTGGGAAATGCAGGGCTGCTGTTGGAGCAGAGTGTGACGAGGCAATGGCTCATTAGTGCTTTTCAGCAGGCTGAGTGCAGGAGGAGACACAAGAATGGATGGAAAACAGTCCCAGTTCCCTGCCACGAGGGGTTGGGATCAGGCTGCTTCGGAGTGTGACTTAGAGAAGGTCCACACTTTGCTTCTGGAGGAAAAGCAGGAAGCCAGGTTCTCCTGTGGAGCCAGGCTGGGAAAAGGGAAGGCTCCAGGGAGAGCTCAGAGCTCCCTCCAGGGCCTAAAGGGGCTCCAGGAGAGCTGGAGAGGGACTGGGGACAAGGCATGGAGGGACAGGACACAGGGAATGGCTTCCCAGTGCCAGAGGGCAGGGCTGGATGGGATATTGGGCAGGAATTGTTCCCTGGGAGGGTGGGCAGGCCCTGGCACAGGGTGCCCAGAGCAGCTGGGGCTGCCCCTGGATCCCTGGCAGTGCCCAAGGCCAGGCTGGACACTGGGGCTTGGAGCAGCCTGGCACAGTGGGAGGTGTCCCTGCCCATGGCAGGGGTGGCACTGGGTGGGCTTTGAGGTCCCTTCCAACCCAAACCATAATTCCCATAATTCTATGTTAAAGGACATGTCTTTATTGTATTTTGTTTTGTCTGCTTGGCCTAAACACTGAGGGTAAAAAATTGTCTCCAAGGAAAATTAAGGTCAGAATCTCTTTTTTTTTTCCTGTTCAGTTTTCCCAGCCAGTAAGTAAGGACAGTATTTCAAAGCAATTTTAATGTGTAGGAGATGCAGGTCTGTAGGAATTTTGACATATCCCAAATAGCTTGGCTTCAAAAAGGCAGGAATACAGGCAGAAAAATTCAGGCTTTAGACCCAATCCTTTGATGCTGGAGTGTGAACTCTGGCCATGGGTGAGCAAATCCAATCCTTCTGAATGCAGGAGTGCTTGTAATGTGTCACTGGGGGACTGGGAGGGGAGCAGGCTTTGCCAAGATAACATTTGTTCCCTTCTTTAAAGATTTTTTAAGGTCTTGGAGATTGTCATGTTTGCATGGTTGCAGTTGTTGGTTTATTCTGTTGAGGGCACCGAGGCTGCCCTTGATTTGTGTCACTCAAAACTATTTAGAATCTGGTCCCTTTTTCTGCTTTTTCTCTGCTGGTTTTCTCTATGAAGGTAAAAGAATTGAGCAGAGGGCCAGAAAGCCCAGCCTGGCAGTGGTCAGCAACATGTGCTGGGGGAGATAAGCCCCAGTCCCTCCTTTCCTGGCACATCCTCCTGGTTCCTGGCAGCTTTCAGTGATTTGGACACTTCCTGATGGCACTGGTGAGGTCTCCAGAAGGATGTAAATCTGGAGTCCATCCCTGGGCTCCTTCCAGACTTTTGTGAGTCACAAATAAAAAGAAGGACTTTCTTGTACAGACAAAAAAAAATATCTTAGAGAACACAGTACATGAAATATTATAAATACAAATAATTAGTTCTGTTCTGTGCAGGGACTTGGGGTGTTACTTCACTTCTTTGGTCTCCTTAGAAACACGTGGTGAGGCCACGTTTTCCTGCTCTGACACAGTAATTTTTCATGGATGTATTTCATATTTCTCACAGATTGTCTGCTATGCTCTTTAAATAAATGTACTGGAAACTGTGTTAAGTGTACATCTGAATTTGGGCTGGCAATAATGCTCTGAGAAAAATGAAATATTTTTGCCCCTTTTGACACAGCTCATTGGCCAAACTCAGGGTCCATACAAGGGGTGTTATTTAGTAGGTTTTAAATAATTGCTGCAACCTCCTGTTGCCCAGAATACCACAGAAATCCAGCAAGAGGGGCTGGGTTCCAGTCTGCCTTGGCCAGGGATCTGTGAGCTCTCTATTCCACTTCCTCGACCATCTTCCAGGTTTGAGCTTCCAATATTTTCCAGGCTGATCCCTGATGGCTGAGAGAGGACCCAAAAGCCTGGGAGTGCCTAGAGCAGAGAGGAAAGTGGAGGATCCAAACCCTCCTGGGAGATGGCAGATGGCTTTGAGCCTCAGGCAGTGTCCCAGGCCAGGCTGGACATTGGGGCTTGGAGCAGCCTGGGACCCTGCCCATGACAAGGGTGGCACTGGAGAGGCTTTAAGGACCCGCCCAACCCGAACCAGTTTGGAATCCTGTGACACTGGGAAGAGGTTTTCAGCAGAGGTTGGTGCAGCGTTGGTGAGCTGGGGTCCCTGCAGCCTTGGGGCTGAATTAAACCCCAGGTAACCCAGTCTGGTTTGGGCAGAAGGATCAGCTTTGCACCCCAGGGGTCCCTTCCAGCCACCCTCTGTGAAACCATGCCTGATTTGGCATGACAATTTCATAAAGCCCGATGAAATAAAACGTGTTTTCATCTGTGAGTTGTGCAGCGTGCTGCTGTCCCAGAGCAGTGGGGGCTGTGGGCAGCATGGGCAGCCCTGGGCCTGCCCTGCCAGCAGGGCCCGGAATGGTGACTCACAGCTGCTCCTGCTCACACCAAAACCCTGCCAGCTTCCCCCAGACCACGCTGAAAGAAAGGGAAAATGAAACTGCTCCCTGTGCCGCTCTCTGCGTGCTGCAGGGAGGTGGGTGCCACCAGCAGATCCTCTTGTTTGCAGTGCCCAGCCGGGCAGTCAGGCACAGGCTCGACTCCTGACCCTGGGAGCAGGTGGGGTTTGCAGCCCTGCATTTATCTGTGATCTTGGGGGCAGGTGGGGTTTGCAGCCCTGCATTTATCTGTGATCTTGGGGGCAGGTGGGGTTTGCAGCCCTGCATTTATCTGTGATCTTGGGGGCAGGAGGGGTTTGCAGCCCTGCATTTACCTGGGGCAGGTGCAGGCATTTCAGCCCAGAGGCTCGGTGACACACACCAGGTTTGTGCCGTGGCTGCCCTGGACCTGCTGTGCTGTGCTGTTTCTGTCCAGCAGCTGCTGAGGCACTGGGGGCTGAGGGGCTGACGGGGTCTGCGTGTCCTCAGTGGCCAATCTGGGATCCCCAGCAGGAGAAGGACAGGGAGCTGCTGGAGTGAATCCAGAGGAGGGTCTGGAGAGAGAAGGACACCTCTGCTGTGAGGAGAGGCTGAGAGAATTAGGATTGTTCAGCCTGGAGAAGAGAAGCTTCAGGGTGACCTAACTATGGCCTTCCAGGGCCTGAAGGAGCTACTGGAGACACAGAGAGAGACTCTGGACAAGGGCCTGGAGGGACAGGACCCAGGGAATGGCTTCCCAGTGCCAGAGGGCAGGGCGCTTCCCACTGCCAGAGGGCAGGGCTGGATGGGATATTGGGAAGGAATTGTTCCCTGTGAGGGTGGGGAGGCCCTGGCACAGGATGCCCAGAGCAGCGGTGGCTGCCCCTGGATCCCTGGCAGTGCCCAAGGCCAGGCTGGACATTGGGGCTGGAGCAGCCTGGGACGGTGGGAGGTGTCCCTGCCCATGGCAGGGAGTGGGATGGGATGGGATGGGATTTAAGGTCCCTTCCAACCCAAACCATTCTGGGATTCCATGATCTATTTGAGCTGTGCTTATGAACCTTCCCATAAAGTCTTAACTACAGGAAAATAATCTTCCTTTTTGTGCACATGTATAAAACATTGGGGTTTTATTTAGATTACCCCCAAATTGTCAGAAATGATATTGGATTGGATTTTGTAGGTTTTGCAGGAAAAACAGAAAATTACACAGCTCTACCACATGTGCTTCTGGTCTGATCTCACTGGGAATCTGTTAGGAATTAGCTGTGGAGTTGATGGCTTCCAGAGTGGCTGCTTACCCAATGTGCTGCTTGTTATTTTTATTTTTCACTGAAAACTTCACCGGTTGTTGCTGTTTCCAAGTAGGAGCTGGGGCACTGTGCCCTTGGATGCAAACTGGATGGTTAAATTCCTGAAAGCCAGCTCTGGGCAGGCTCTCCTGGGTGTTTTGCACATGCCAGGGGCTGCAGTGATGGTAATTCAGCCAAGGAAGAGGAAACAGTCCCCAGTTTTTTTCTGTGCCCATGGTTCATCAAGTCCTCGTGTACGTTCGGGCTGTGCCCCTCAGTCTCTGTCCTTGTCACAGCATGGGCTCACTGAAAGGTTGCTGGAAGGTTTCTGACTATGGTGAGAGCCATTCTGAGTCACAAAAATAAGTAAAATTAAACATGAATGAAACTGAGACGGATTTGGCCTGGTGAGACTTTAAGATGTGGTTGTTCTTGCAGCATTGAGCCCAGTATCAGTATTACAAAGTGTGACTTCTTTCTGTTGGCTTTGCATGTTTTGCAATAGGCTTTATTTTCATTACCAGAGAACATTTTTACATAAGCATTTGAATACATTTTCCTCTGTTCAGCAAGTTTTCAGCACAGGTTTCCATTTGTATTACCATTCTCCTTATTAGTGTGCACATTTTTACCATGTTTTTCATTGAAATCTGCTTCCATGGATGTGGGACTTGGTGCTCACCAGCTCCCATTGACTTTGGTGAGAATTCTCTCCAGAGAAGACTTGCAGAAACCATCTGTATAATTAAATCCATCTATTCCCTCATGAAAAACTCCTGTCCATGCTCAGTGTGCATGAAAACTTCTGAAACCAAATTGAGTGAAAGAGGAAACAGCATTGAAAGAGACCACCCAAAGTACAGAACCAAACCAAGCATCATCCCTCTCCTTTTCCTTTATTCCAGAACTTGTGTCCATACTCCCACATCGAGGAAGAAGAAAAAATGCCACATTTATTAATTACTGGCAGAGATCTTTTAAATAACAATTTTAAAAAGGTCAGAAAGAGCTGTCTGGGAAAATCTTCTCCACAGCAGCCTGCAAGGATGGGCAGAGGGCTCTGCTCTTTCTGGTGTCCATCCACACTAATCTGGGCTTAATCTGTTTTCACAGAGTCACGTTCCTGCTGTCAGGCTTGGCTGGTTCCCAGTGTTGTGCCTCACATCTGCTTGGCAGCTGGAGCCAGAGCTTCTCCCTTTTCTGTAGGAATTCTGACAGGCAACGGCAGGATGAATGACAGGAAATGGGAGTTGGATTCTTTAGCTTTGGGAAAGTGCAGGACAATGCACTGCTGAGGAATGCCCAGTGAAGGGACCAGAAGGGACTGCAGGTGGCCTGATGTGTCCAGAGGGTGCTTGGCCACCACTGTGGCTCGGAGCCAAGGGAAGGTGCCACCAGTTCTCGCAGCTTGGAGCTCTGCTCACTGCAGTCCACCTTCCATCGCTGGCACTGACATCTGAGCTCTTGGTACCACAGGTGCAGTACACAAAAATGGGTTTGATTGGTTTTGGCACCCATGGCAGGTGGTGGAGAAGGTGCTTTGACAATTAACTTCCATGATTTTTGCAAGGGTTTAGTCGAGTCCAAAGAAATCGTACCTTTCTCTTGAAAAAGCTGTTTATAAATGCTGATAGTTTGGGAATGGATCCAACAGGCCCTGTGTGTTTTACCTTGTATCATTCTCTCCCTGGTTTTTTTTGTTGTAGTCTAATGACCAACTTTCCTTTTCCCTTTACTGAAAAGAGAGGACCCTTCCAATTGTAGGATTTACCAGAAAAAGTGTGGCTGGCGGGAAATCCCACGCTGGGATCATCCATCAGCATTGCTAGAAATGACTGAAAGAGATATGTGGGAAAAGTTACAGAAATTCAGGAAATTGTGGCGAAATGATAAATTTAAGAACAGGAGTGACAGATTTGGCTTCTGGGAAGATACATCAGAGAACTTTGATGGACTGTCTTGGGAGCTGTCCTTCAGAGACAAGGTCACCTCACTTTGTTTGCTGTTGCATTCTGAGGAAAAATCATGTTTTTTCTTTCACTTTTAGATCTGTTGCAATGATTTGTCATTGGATTTTTTCCCATGTAGTTCACGGTGCTGCCTTTTTTGGTAGAAACTTTGATTTTAAATAATTCTTAGGCTTTCTAGAAAGGCAGCTCTTGTTCACAAGCTTATTTAGAGATGCCCAAGTTGATGTGGCTGCCCCATCCCTGGAGTGTTCCAGGCCAGGTTGGATGGGGCTTGGAGCAACCTGGGATAGTGGAAGGGAGTTGGGACTGGATGAGCTTTAAGGTTTCTCCCAACCCAACCCATTCCATGATTCTGTGATATGTTCATGGAGATGAAAATCAGATTAAGCCATGTGCTGTTGTTTCAGTTTATGGGGCTTCACATCTTCAAGTTATGGCTTTTCTTAGGATTTAAAAACATAGAAAAGGATGATATAAAGGCACACAAAACCAGATGAGATAATTAAACTAAGAAAACTGGGATATGTACTGGGGAAAAAGGCAGTGGCTGATTGGAGCTGAGGTGGTGCGTTCTGACAGATAACATCTGGAGAAGCACGTAACACCACTACCTTAGTGCCAAGGTTTCAGGTGAAGTAAATTCCAGGCGAGTTTTGGGTCCACCTTCCTGCATGTGTTTGCTCTCAGCTTTATGTACAACCCATATGATTTAAAGCATTTCATGTGTCAGTGTAGTTGAACTTGATGTTTTCTGGTGGGATAAAAAGCCCCGAACAGACAAAACCCAGATTTTTGCTGTAAAGGTACTCTGCTCGTGTGCACCACTCTGCCTGGGAGCAGGGAGCTGCAGGTCTGGCATGGAAACAAACCACTAAAGTGAATTCATTTAGTGTAAACACAGACACAACCTCGTGTTTTTGTTTTCAGATTTAACAAATCAGGTGGAGACAGCTGGCCTGCAGCTGCAGAAGGTGACAGCAGAGATGGACCACTACAAGAAGCTGTTACTGTAAGAATCCTGTTCCTTGATTGCTTCCCACTGCACAAAAAACACATAAACCACTTTTTTTTTCCAGCAAGTGCTGCTTGTCACGATGATCTGAGAAGGTTTTGGCCAACAGAAGAACTATTTTATCTTCATGTTATTATTTCTAAGCACCTGCCTGAGCCAGCCTGGCTGTGGGAGCAGGGCTTCCTATCTCCAGCAGGCATTAATGGAACTGCAGAGGAGGGATAATGAGCCTGATCCAGTGCCTCACATAACACACAGGTGTAGGATGCATTTTGGGAAATCCACATAAATTCAGGACTGAAAATGTGTGTGGGAAGTAGTGTGTACTGACAGAGCAAGGGGGAATGGTTTCCCACTGCCAGAGGGCAGGGTTAGGTGGGATATTGGGAAGGAATTGTTCCCTGGGAGGGTGGCGAGGCCTGGCACAGGTTTTCCAGGGAATTTGTGGCTGCCCCTGGATCCCTGGCAGTGCCCAAGGCCAGGTTGGATGGGGCTTGGAACCACCTGGTCTGTGGAAGATGTGAGTGGAACAAGTTGGGCTTTAGGGTCCCTTCCAACCCAAACCACTCCAGGATTTTGTCACACTCCCAGAGCACTCCACAGCCCCTCAGAACACTCCCACAGCTGGAGCCTGACACCCCAACACCACCCAAACATTCCAAATTCTACAGCCAAGTGCTGAAAACCTCAGTGGGCGCTGGAGCAGCCTGGGGACATCATCTCCAGGAGAATTCAGAGGGTGCCAGAGGATGCTGGAAAGGCACAGGCCCTGCTCCAAATGTGAAGCTCAGGAGTCAGGAACTGGCACTGCCTGGCTCAAGACCATCCAACGTCACTCTTCTCCCACATGTTCCTGAAATTTAAGCAAAGGATTCCTGCCTTTCTGCTCTGCACTTTCTGGTTTCAGTTCCTTTATTCAGGGGGGCTGACCATGACCAAGTTGCAAATATTTGGGATGCTTAGCAACAAAGTATTTCAGAGATAATGTAAGGATTGAGTGGGAAACAAAGATGTCATGAACACAGTTAAATAAACACTGAGGGCTTTCCAAGTGTAAATTAACATTTCAGTGTAATATGGGCAGAGTTTAATAAAACAACATATTCTATATCTGTTTAAATGTAAATATGAAGCTTAACCATGGTTATTAATTGGTGAAATGATGACATAATGACATGAAACCTGCAAAGGTTCCAGCCCTTTTATCTCCAAAATTGGGATTTGTTCCATTTTATTCATTTATTACTCCAAACTGTCATCAGTGTTGCAAGATCTCACTTCTTGTTTGCAACAGTTGTGATCCAGGTCAGGCTGAGATGACACTGGAAGTGTAACTTCCAATTGTTAACAACTTTGCTAGAGCTGACAGAACTTTCTATTCGTGGCCTTTCACCTGGAATGGAAAATGCAAGGTGGGAAATGCACCAGAAGTGATGTCCAGGCTGCTGCAGGAGTAAGGGCTCATTTCTTTGGATAATACCCTTTTATTTCCAATGTTTTTCAGGGTGAAGTCAACAGAACTTGATGTCTGTCAAAATGAACTGAAAAAGATCAAATATGAAAATGGAATTGCTGAGGCCAGGTAAATGCTGAAATGATATTTCATTATAGATATTTTTGAGCAGTGAGAGCAAAAACTTTATGATTTTTAATGCATTTTTATACAATATTTTTTAAATTTTTCTTTCAAATGTCTAGATTTTACTTCATGATGAATATGGGGGGTTTTGACTGATGTTTTCTTTTCTAGGCATTTTTATTTCTGTCTATAAGTAAGAATGTAGTAACTACAATGCTGCTACTCCTTTATTTCATCTGTAGACTTACAAAAGAGCTGAAGGAAAAGGAGGAATCCCTTCTCATTTGCCAACAAGTCTGCAAACATTTACAGGAGGAAGTGGCTGAGAAAGAAAGGAAAGAAGAAGATCTGAAGAGAAGAACTGGGAGATCAGAGAGTGAGCTGGAAACCCTGAAAGCTCTCCTGAGCCAAACAGAGCAGGAGCTGCTGATGCTGAAGCAGGAAAGGTAAAGGGAGCTGAGCTGGACTCAGGTTCTCCTGAAAATTCTGGAGATTTTGGAGGTCATTGGATTGGTTTTTTAAATTATTACGGGATAGAAAAAACTTGAATGGAAGAGAAAAAAAGAAAAGGTCCTATAAAAAAATAGGAGTAGAAAAGTTCTGCTTGGACTGCAGGGCTTCAGCTGGAGTTTAATCTGAGCCCAAATCCCATTTCTTGCAGCTGTTCAGCTGCTCTTTGTGCTAAAGGTGCAGGGAATGTTCAAACCCCTGAAATGCAGAACAGTTGGTGCCTCCTGGCACTTTCAAATGCTGAAAACAAGCCCGTGGTTGTCAGGAGTAAAACTGGATACGGAGATTCTAGTGCAGGTAATTAAAAAAATACGGATTCAGGTTGGTGAGTCCAAAGCAAAGGCACTCAAACTCAATCCCAGTCCAGGGAAAACAGTCCTCAGAAGCCCAGTGCTTTATTTTCCACATCTCAAAAGCAGTTCCAGGGACAATGGCAGCTTTGTTCATAGCTGAGACCCTTCAGAGCCAGACTGAACTGGTGAAGAGTTGCTCTCACACCTCCCCAAGCACCAGATCCTATCCAAGACCCTGGCTGAGGAATACTGATGGCATTTTTGTGGTGGACAAGTTGTTAACAACATCAATGACAGGAACTTAACCTCTCCAGGAGTCTTGCCCTACAAGCCCCACGTAACAAACAGTACCTTGAACAACAGAAAGCACTCTGGGGTTTTCATTCCAAACCCATTACAATTTGTAAATTAATGATCCTAACATTCCAAGTCCATGAAATACAATTTCTGGTTGGAATATTTTAAGTTTCTCTGTGTTCTTTGAAATTTGTCTTGAGAAATATCAAAAAAATATTAAAATACCATTTGAACTGGCAGGCCAAGTTCTGTATTTTCTTTGAAACACGAAATTCAGGAAGCAGGTCAGGGCATGGTGGAGATGCCAAGTGGCAACTCCTGCCCTGCCTCCGGGCAGGATTCCTGGGATTTATTGCAAATATACAAATATACATACTGAACAAAATATAAATACTGAGCAAAAGGGGAAGGAGAAGCAGGACTTCAGTGCAAGGAAATGGATTGCAGCAGTGTGGGCAGGGCCCAGCTTTACATGGAATTTTTGTTTTTAGGGAGCTGCTGCTGGTGTCGCAGCAGAGCAGGACGGAGCAGCTGCAGGAGGCGCTGAGGCAGAAGGTGCGGAGTGAGGACTCCTGGAGGGACAAGGTGACTCTGGGGGCTCTGCTTTGGGGCTTTTCAGTTTCACAAAGGGCACAGGAAGGCAGGGAAGGACCTCCTCAGGTGCCACATGTGATGGAATCATGGACTCATACAAAGACTGGTTTGGAAGCCACTCAGCCAAAAGTTCTATCAGGAACACACAAATCTTGTTTGCCTGGGACCTCTGGGTCTGCTGGGGCCCCAAATGCAGAAATTTACAGGGAAGGGTTTGTTTTGGGGTGCCTCCTATTTCTAAAAGCACATTTAATGTTTGCTGAAGTTCATGGAATCACAGGATCCCAGACTGGTTTGGGTTGGAGGGACCCTAAAGCCCCTCCAGTGCCACCCCTGCCATGGGCAGGGACACCTCCCACTGTCCCAGGCTGCTCCAAGCCCCAGTGTCCAGCCTGGCCTTGGGCACTGCCAGGGATCCAGGGGCAGCCACAGCTTGTCCAAAGTATCCTTTGTACAAGGAGTTCTCCTGCCAGCCTCGTCCAGTGGGGTTTGGGAAGCTGTTTCCCATAAACAGCTGGCACCATGTCAACTGTGTTTTCATCTGCAGCTTTTTCCCTTGAGCACCAAAAAACCCTGAACTGAATAAGAAAAAAAAATATATTTATATATTAAAAAAAATTATATATTAAAAAGAATAAGGAATTAAAACAAATGTATATATCCGTGAAAGAAAATTTAAAAGCAGAGTTGAACAATAACTGTGACTTGTCTGATGTAAGCCTCACATAATTGATGACTGAAATTACTGTATTTTTTGTTTCAATGTCTGAAAGCTTTATTTAGTCCCAGGAAAATCTGGGGACTGGTAGCAATTAGGATCAGTTACATTTCTTTGAAAACACCTTCACTGCCCTGTCACAGGATATAATTTGGGAAGGGGATCATGCTGCTCCATAATCACAGAGTGTTTTCAACCTGACATGAGAACAAGATAAAGATTGGTGGGAGGGAGAAGGAGCAGTATCAGCTTTGGTGTCCCAGCCATTAAAATGCAGCCGTGGCAAGGCCCCAAAACCAGGCTCAGCAGCCAAAAAAATTCAACAAAGTGACAACGTTGCCTTTGGTTTGTGCCACTGCAGAGTATCAAGGGCTCAAGATTTCTGTCTAAAATACACATAAACCTTAAGTTGTTATAGTGGAACAACAAAAAAAATCACTTTTAGGAAGTAATTTAAGAAATGACTCCATTGGAACACACCATATTTAGAGAATCCCAGAATTACTGAGGTTGGAAAAGTCCCCCAAGACCATCGAGCCCAACCTTTCAGTGACCACCCATCACCTTGTCACCAGCCCAGAGCCCCGAGTGCACGTCCAGTCCTTCCTTGGCCACCTCCAGCTGTGGTCCATCCTTCCAGTGCTTGACCACCCTTTCCGTGGAGAAATTCCTCCTGCAATTCCTCCTGCACACATTTGTTTTCTGGACTTTAAAAATATTAATTAATGAGGAGCATGTAAGTGGGTTTAAATCAATTAGTGGCCATTATGCTCTCTTGGAACATCAGCTTCCACTTTATTTCCTGTCCTGGTTCTCAGCTTCATTAATTTCAAATATTAGATGTGAAATGTTTGTGTAAATGAGCTCAGGTTTCTCTATTGCCTTTATTTGTGTAGTCTTTGTAGTCAAGTAGCCTCCAACAAGTGGTCAGGATCTATAATAATAGGTAAAATTAATAAATTTGGGGAGTTATGTTCAGAATCCCAACTCTTATCTAAGAATATAGAAATAATAATAATAATAATAATAATAAAATAATAATAGTTTACTTTGAGCATCTTACAAATACAGCAATTTTAAGCTAAACCTTAATGGGGCATTTGCATCTCTTCCACACCCAGAAGTGGGTGTATTTTGGTTTAAGAAATGATGAAAATATTTCCAGTTTCTCTTTTCCCCCTAAAGAGTTCAGGGAGATTTATTATACTTCTGCTCATAATTAATGTGTGAAATTAGATAATTGTAATTAAGCTCATTGTGGGCTTTTGTGCTTTTAATCACTTGAAGTAATGAGGTTTGAGTTGTGCATTTAATGTGCCTGTTGTGCTCTCAGCCTGCTGCAATTAAATCCATTAGAATCAGCCTGCACAAAGGGAATGGGAACATCCTGGGTTAGGAAAAGCATTTTCCTAAATGCAGCCTTCAGGGTTTCCTCCAGAATCCAGGCTTTTCTGTTGGGGAAATTACGGCTGAATTATTGGAGAAGCTGTACGGACTGGGATATTTTACCCAAAACTCCAGCCTGGAGAAGGGTCTGGGATGAACTTCCAGGGCCTGAAGGAGCTCCAGGAGAGCTGGAGAGGGACTGGGGACAAGGCATGAAGGGACAGGAGCCAGGGAATGGCTTTCCAGTGCCCGAGGGGAGGGCTGGGAGCAATGGCCCATCCCTGGAAGTGCCCAAGGCCGAGTTTGATGGGGCTTGGAGCAGCCTGGGACAGTGGGAGGGGCCCCTGCCCATGGCAGGGCTGGCACTGGGTGGGCTTTGAGGTCCCTCCCATCCCAGACCAGTGTGACAATGCCACTGACACCCTCTTGTCCCGCAGCTGGAAATGGACCTGGCCAAAGGGGAGGCTCGGCACAAAGAAGCAATTCTGAAAGTCAGGGAAGAGGCCAGAGTGGAGCTGGACCTGGAGAGACAAAAACAGCAGGAACTGATCACAAAATATCAGAGAGAACACGAGGAGCTCCAGCAGAAGGTGTGCAATGCTCAAGAGAAAACTTGTGGCAGAAGATCACATAAATCTGTGAATGTGAAGGAATAAAACCTTCTCTCTGTGTCGTCCTCTATCTGGCTGATACAGTACTTTTTCCCACTCTTAGTATATGTAATTTTTTTTTAATGGAACAGGCTGAAAATAACTATTCCAGTCCAAGTTAATTGGTGTGGAAGTTCTTTCTCATCTCACATTTTCACCACCAAAACTCCATCTATGTCCCCAGACTAGTTGTTAATTATATTTAATCTGACATCATCATTTTTTTAAAGCTTGGGACTGTTTCAGGCTGTGATGAGGTGCCACAAGCCCACCCACATTTTTCCCCCTTCCCAAGTGAACCCAGCAGCTCCAGGGTGAGGGGCCAGTAAAGCTGGGCTGGACTGGTGCTGCCACCACAGGGGGTTGGGGGCTCCAGATCCCCCTCCAGTTTTATACAGAAATTGAGAAACTGTACCTGCAACCTGAGTTTTCAAAAGGTTTGAAACAATTCCTGAGAAACCTGGAAAAATTAAAAGGAAGTGATGAGGTTATATTGTTATTTAAAATCTGGGGCATTGTGCAGTGGTTTAGAGATGAGAATAAGGTTGGCTTTGTTCACTTCACAAATATTTAACCATGAGTTTTAAACCCTGAGGAAACACCAACTTGCACTAAATTTATCTTGAAGTTAAATTTTCCCATTTTTACCTCAATGTCTCTGTTTGATCCTGAACACTCTAATTAATCTCTGTGTTCTCAATGAGTGGTGATTAATTTGCAGCTCTCTGGTGTCCTCTGAGGGTATTATGTAAATTCAGAGCTTTTTTTTCCTCTCTGAGGACCTGTAAGTTTAAATTTGTTGGTTTTTTCCTCAAGTTAACATTTGTCTGCTATTAATTCTCCATATTTAGAGGTACTGAGTGGAGATTAATTCCTGTCTGATCTCACCCAGATCCCAGGTTTAATATCTAGTGCCACCAAGAGCTTGAGGATGGAGACGGAAATTCTGGAGAAGAAGCTCCAAGATGCCCAAATGAAACTGGCAGAGAAAGATGGAGACAAGGAAAAAGAAATCCAGAGCCTTAAAAGGCTCATCAGTGAGCTTGAATTCCAGCTGACCATGGAAAAGAGCAACAATGAATCATTCCTGGATAAACTGAGGAAAGAAATTAAGCACAAGTCAGATGAACTGGAAAAATTAACCCAGGAGAGGACACAGCTGATTCACAGTTTGAATCAAGTTCAAGAGGAGGTAGGAACATAACCCAGGAAATGCCTGGTTATTTTTACTTGGAGACATGTGATATCTAAAATCATTCAAAGTTCTGTGTTTCAGACCAGAAAATCCATTGACATGCAAAGATTTCCCGAACAAATCCATTGTCATTTCCTAAATATGGTAGATCACAAAAGATGGGAAGTTTTAATTCAGCAAACACTTAAATTAGTGTTTTATAGGAAAATGTATCTATTTTTCAGGTCCTGCAAGGCCTGCCTTAGTCTGTAGCCTCATGCCCCACTGCCCAAACATTGAGTAAACAAAAATGAATTCCCAGTTCTTAGAGTAGAAAACATGGATATTTCTCATTCCTTGGACTGGTGTCCCAGCTCCCACCAGTGCAGCCACGTTCCCTAACTCAGGAATGCATAAAAATGAACTAAATGCAAAGAGAAATTTGACTGATGGATGTTCTGACCACAAGCGTTTGCTGAATGCTTGGAATATAATGGGAAGGGAGGAGAGAGCTGCTCCATGAGAAATGTGGAGTCAGGGACTGCAGATAAGATTAGGCTGGAATGTCCAAAGCAGTTAAGTGACAGGAAAAAGAACTGGTCAACAGTGAAAATAAAACTCTTCCAAGTGAATTAGTGCTGGGGCTGGTACTGAGTTACTCCTTGGAAAGGTGGGAAAGCTGTGAGTGGAATTACAGTGAGGTTGTGCCCAATCTGTGCCCAGTCCAGGGTGGGGACACGAGGTAGAGGGGCATTGGCAGTGCTGGGACAACAGAGGGACTCCATGGCCTTTCCAGGAGTGATTCCATGATTCCAAGTGTTCATACCTGATTCCACACCTGATTCCAATCCTGATTCCATGGCTCCATGCAGGTTGTGCTCTCCCACTGCAGAGGGTTCAGGGAAAAGCAGCTCTGACTCCCTTCGGTGTCACTGCACCTCTGTCCTTTACCTTTCCTTCCCAAGAGCAGAAATACCTTCTGAGCCCTTCCTTGGGATTTCCCACCGGCTCCCGAGGGAACAGGGGGGCGGTGCAGGGCAGGTCCGTGTCCCGGGAGTGTCCAGGTTTGAGGGACGGCGCTTTTCCCGGTGTTTCTCTTTGCAGAATGCCCTGCTGCAGGACACGGTGCGCCGGGAGTGCGAGGAGCGCTTCGAGCTGAC
>NW_008238325.1:2491305-2494713 GCF_000691975.1 Corvus brachyrhynchos | reverse complement strand
GCTCCATGGATCCCATCCCTCCCAAGGGAAGGGCGGCCTCGCTGAGCGAGCCCCGGAGCCGGGTTCTTGCCGAGATGAGGCGCCGGCCGAGCCAGCTCTGACAGCTCCACCTGCGAAACCATTCCAGCCTCCAACTCGTCCATTTCTACAACTTAAAGTCCAGTTAAATTTTTATTTATTTTTGATGCAATAATGTTTACCTGTCCGTTAACTTATTCACGGTGTAGTGAAATGCTGGGTGCATCTCAAGATGAGAAAAGTAAAAAGAGTCTCTCCAAGAGGAGCACAAAGAGCAGCACATCTTCAATGGGTGGGATTGAAATCAGAGAAGCCCTGGATCCAGAAGGTTTGGGTTGGAAGGAACCTTAAAGCTCGTCCCGTTCCAATGCCCTGGCCCTGGGCAGGGAATAATGGCCCATCCTCACAGGATCCAGGATGGATGGGGCTTGGAGAAGCCTGGCAAAGGGAAGGTGCAACTGGACGAGCTTTGAGGTTCCTTCCAACCCAAACCAGTCTGTGATTCCATGATTTCAAATCTGGGCTCTTACCCACAGCCCCCTGTTTGTGTCCTGCAGCAGCAGCTGGAGTAAAGGGGAGTGGGCCAGAGAGGAACAGCACGTAAAATAACGGGAGCAGGAACGGGATCATGGTTCTGGCATGAGGGAGTGGCCAGGTCCTGGATCCAAACCAAGTCCAGAACAAATATTTCCCTTCTCCCCCTCCCTCCCAGAACCCAGAGCTCCTGCTGCTAAGCAATAAGCAAAATAGGGAAATGTCAGGGACCCTTTTTTACTGGCTTTGAAAACAATTTAATGGATCTCACCACGTCAAGGAAAGTTTACCAAGTGTTTTCCATGGTGGGATGAAGGGCAGCAGCACAAAGTGCCACAGAGGATGTGGACACCTCATTATAGCCCTGAAATTTTAGGAAATCAAACTTCCTGAAGGGAGTGTTTCTTGTAGGAGTGGTGTCAGGGACCTTGCACTCCAGGACTTGTGGCACGAGGCAAAGCCAAACAAAGCTCCAGGCTTGGAACAAACCTGTCCCTGTGGATCCTGCCCTGCTGGCTGTGGGCAGCATTCCAGCCCTTCCCTTGGACAAAACATCCCATGGCACGGGGCTGTCTTGTCCTTCCCTGCTGGAAAGGCTTCAGCTTGCCCATGGCAGAGCTGGGCGTGCTGCCTGCTCTGGAGCTCCTGCAGTCCTGAACCTTTCCAGAAAGGATCAATGCTCTGTGCCAGGCCTGATTCCTGTGGGCAGGAAAATGGGGCTCAGGGGATGGGTCTGATCCTTCGTGTGAGCCCCAAACACGAGCCATGGTGGGGTCCATCCCTGCTCCCAGCTAACGAGAGACAGCACAAGAGGAAGCCACGGAACCTCAGTCAGTGCCTCGGTGTGGCTCACCCTTTTTCCACCCAAAGTTGCCCAAAACATAATGTTCTCCACAGATAATATTGTGGAGAGCCCAGCCCACGCGTGGTGCTGCTGCTCCTTCCGCAGGAGATGGGATTAGCCCTGGCCATACACAGCTTGCCATGGATATCACTTCCCTCCCACTGGGATATCACAAACCAAAGCTGGGATGATCACTAGACCTTGCTCTGAGGTGTGTGTAGGATCTGGGATCCCGACTGTGCCTTGCAGATGGAGTTTTTCTACAAAAGAAAAAATTGGACTGCAGGAAAAAGCATCTTAGTTCCTAAGCAGTGTTAAAAGTGCATGGAAATAGAAACTGATGCCACAGATCATTAAAATATATTAACCAGAACAAATCAAGACTGTCTTGCTTTGTACTGTGCATTTTCAATACCAGAAAAAGAGCAGGATAATGAAATTGAGGGAATTTCCTTTCTCAGACAAGCCCCCACTGCTGCATTTTTAGTTATTTAAAAGAGGCCCTTATTTCCTTCATGAAAATTCGATGTTGGGTTTTGTCCTTGGTGGTCACAGGTGGTCGAGAGTGTCCTGCTGGAGGAGGAACAACCCCCAAACAGCCGTAATGGTGTGAAACCCTAATCCAGGGGTGTCATCCTCACAGCACGGCACAGAATTCACTTGGGTGGGATGATGAAAAGGGCACTGCCAGGGATTAATGTTGAGGGGATTTTAACACCAGAGATAAAATTTGTGTGGAGCATCTGGCACTGCCCTGGGAGCTGTGCCCAGATCATGATAAACCTTCCCTACCAGCTCCCATGGATTGTTTTCCTTGGCCCTTCAGGCTCTGGATCCCTCCGTGCTCCACCCCGAGTGGGGACAGGGATCAGTGCCAGGGTGGGACTCTGCTCCTTCCCAGTGAACCGAGGGATGGGCACAGGTGCCACCAGACCTCTCAGGGGATGGAGACCATTCCAGTGAGGGGGGTTTGCCCCTCAGTGTCTCTGAGGCCACTTCTCCACTTCTCCACCCTCCCTTCTGTTCCCTGCAGTGGGATTTAGTCAAGAATAGCAGGACCCAGGCACTGGTGCCAGGCACGGAATGAACACAGGGTGGGAAATGTCAGGGAAAGGGGGGAACAACCCAGGGGGTCCGGGATGGGAGGAAAGGGCTGACATTTGGGAAAGTCTCAGTGCAAGAGAGAGGAAAATGCCCTCCCCCGGGCAGTGGTGGAGCCCCTTGCTTGAGTCATTCAAAGTGGGCGGGAAAAATCCATGGAAAATGTCCTGTCAGGAGCAGCCCTGAGCTGCAGGAGTGGCTGAACCGAGTGCCCCAAAGGGTGTTTTCCATCTCCTGATTTATGTGACATGGAAAGTGGTTTGGTTTGGCCTGGCACCACTCCAGGGAGTAATGCCCAGCTGGCACCTACCTGCCTTGTTTTTTTGTCCTGGCAGAAACCTCTGAGCACAGAGGAAAGGAGCCTGGAGAGCCACAGAATGCAGCAAGCTCTTCTTCCTGCTGGAGGGTCACACTCTGTGCTGCCCAAATGTCCTTCACCATCATCATCATCATCATCACAGGCTGGGTTGAGTTGGAAGGACCTTAAAGCTCAACCCGTCCCCTGTCCTGCCCCCTACCCCAGGCTGCTTCCAGCCCCATCCAGCCTGGCCTTGGGCACTGCCAGGGATCCAGGGGCAGCCCCAGCTGCTCTGGGCACCCTGTGCAGGGCCTCCCAGGGAACAATCCCTTCCCAACATCCCATCCATCCCTGCCCTCTGGCACTGGGAAGCCATTCCCTGAGTCCTGTCCCTCCATGCCCTGTAACACAGGCACTGCCCTCTCCTGACATCCCTTTTTCCACATCCAGGGCAGCTGAACACCACTTCACTGGCAGCAGAAAGTGGGGGTGAAGCATCCCCCCAGGCTGTATTTTGGGAGTTCGGCTGCTCTGCTCCATGGCTGGTGCCGGGGCGGGCACGAGGAATTCGGGAGTGACCCAGAGCGCGGCTGGCTCTGGAATCGTCTCCATC
>NW_008238325.1:2485444-2491280 GCF_000691975.1 Corvus brachyrhynchos | reverse complement strand
CGAGGCTGACCCCGCTCACTGAACGTTTCCATGAATCATCGGCTTTTATGGAAATCCCGGCGTCCTCTCCCAGCTGTTTCCTGTGCACTGCGCTGCCCGCAGGGGTTGGTTTCACTTACCAGGACTGAGCGGTCATTTTAATCACCGTGAAGTTCTGAACAAAGAACCGCATGTGCCTTTGGGGAAACGTACCCAAAAAAGGATCCTCGGGAACAGCTGGAGGGCATCCGGGAAGGGTCAGACGTGGAGCAGGATTTGGGTGTAACCAAGTAGCAGCACGGCCTCAGTGGCTGCCAACGCCATTCTGTTTGCTGATGTCTGGGTTTGGGGGTTGTTTTTGTGGATTCCTTCTAAAAATAACCCCAGCACCTCCTTGGAGAGTGATGGAAGCAGTAGCCGGAGCTGGATGAGGCAGGAATTCACCCGCTCAGACACAGGGAGAACTTGGATTTCTGATCCCCAGGTAAAAGGTTGGTTCAGGAGACCAGGATTTTCTGTGAATTTGTGTTCACAGAAATCCTTTCCTCTGGCTGGCTCTGGGTAAGGAGAGCCTTACCTGTTCCAAACCTGCTGAAGATCCACCTGACAGGGAAACTGTTTCTTGCCCACAGGACTTCCACTGGGAGAGGATGTGTGTGTGTGCCTGGCCCCGGCAGCAATGGAGACGTGGGGAATCCACAGCTGGGCAGGGCCATGCAGGAGGGCTGTGGAACATCCCCTGCCCGGGATCTGTGGAACAGCCTCTCCCCCGGATCACAGCACGAGTCGGGGTTCATGTCATGAGCATTTAATCCAAAGCCAGCACCTGAAATGCCTGGAGAGCAAAAACCCAGGCAGGCTCCTGGCACAGAGCAGGATGTGTGGAGGAGATGCACACATCCCAGAAGGCAAAAGTCTCCAAGGATCCCTCTTAGCCTGACCCAGGGAAAATGAGGCCGGGACCTCAAACCTCATGATCACCATAGCCCTGAGAGCACGAGCAGGACACTCAGTGCTCAAGGTGTCCTGCCCCTGGATCCCTGGCAGTGTCCAAAGCCAGGTTGGATTGGAGCAGCCTGGGATAGTGGAAGGTGTCCCTGCCCATGGCAGGGCTGGGATGGGATGAACGTCTTAAAACCTCTCACCTGGGGGGTTGGAAGGTGGGTGAGGACACGTTCCTGCTCTCTGGCCCGTGTCAAGGTCAGCGCTGGCTCTGCTCCGTGGCTGCTCAGAGAGGAGGGCAGAGGGGAAGGCTGGAGGTGCTGCCTCTGTGTCCCCAGCTCTGGAATCCCTCCTTTGGCTTTGCTGCTGCCAGGGGAACCCCAGAGGAGTCCTGAAACAAAAAGCAGCCGCGGGCCATCCCGCGTCCATTGACAAAGGCAGACGGAGCTCCCTGATCAGAGCCAGATGTCAGAGATAACATCTCTGCTTGCTGCTCGTGGTTTCCTGGACGGCAAAGCACCACCGTGCTCTCACCCCGCCCGGCCACGCGTCCTGAGCATCGTGCTGGGTAAAAGTGTGGAATCCTGGAGGGCTGTGCTGGGGCTGGGCTGGTGCTGAGGAGGGAGGAAGGAGGGTGCTCTCTGCCCAGGGAGGATGAGTTTTATTCCCTTGGGACAGCGGTGGCAGCGCCAGCCTCTCCACTCTGTGCTCCTTCAGTCACAGTCACCCCACGCGTGTCCTCAGGCCAGGTGTCTCCTCAGCATGGAGGGCAGGCTTTGAACCAGCTGGCAGAAAGATGCTGAAGATGTTTCCTGTTTTAGAGGTGTTGAGGCATAGAAAAACCTTCAGGCTTTGAACAAAACCTCAGCTTCTCAGCCTCTAAATCACTTTAAAATGGGACCTCAGGCATTTGGGTCCCAGCTCCTGATTGCTCCATACAAACCTGGGGTCCCGAGTCATGGAGGAATTTTGGGAAGCTGCACCAATCACTGATCAGGGGTAATTAAATCTGTGAGGGCCCTTCAGGAGATTCACTTGGTTTGAGATAATTTTGCTGTGGATTTCCCCTCTTGGCTCCTGAGCACAGGCCCTGGGGCTGCCCAGCACCTGCAGGGCCTCAGAGGGACCAACATTCCAGGGATGGGGCAGCCACAGCTTCTCTGGGACACCTGTGCCAGGGCCTGCAGGAGCTCAGGCCATGGTGAGAAACCCTCATTTTCCCTCCCCCCTCTGGGGTCATTCAGGGCTGTCCCCCGGAGCTGTCCCAGTAACTGGCTACTCCTGGGGAATCATCAGCTGGTGGCTAATGCCATCCCTCGAGGCTTTGATCCATCCTCAGCTCCCAACAGCTGGAATTCGGGTGTTCAGCCGAGGCTGAGACTGCGGGGATGGGGCTGCTCTGTCCCCATGGCCCAGGGCAGGACATTTGTCCCCTCCTCACCTTGGTGGCTTCTGGTGTGTCCAGAAGAGAGACAGAGAGCCGTGAGTGCAGGGGAGGCTCGGCTGGGCTCTGCAACACTTCCACCTACAGAGGAAACCCAGAACGGCAGCAGGAGCAGCCGCGGCATCCCGGGAATGAGGAGTCCAGAATCCCTGGGAATGAGGGGTCCAAAGAACCCCCCGGGAATGAGGGGGGTCCAGAACCCCTGGGAGT
Source organism: Corvus brachyrhynchos (assembly GCF_000691975.1). Classification (NCBI taxonomy): domain Eukaryota; kingdom Metazoa; phylum Chordata; class Aves; order Passeriformes; family Corvidae; genus Corvus; species Corvus brachyrhynchos. The sequence continues at coordinate 2,488,705 of NW_008238325.1, read as the reverse complement.
GAGGGGTACAAAGAACCCCTGGGAGTGAGGGGTACAAAGAACCCCTGGGAGTGAGGGGTACAAAGAACCCCTGGGAGTGAGGGGGACACAGAACCCCCCGGGAATGAGGGGGACACAGAACCCCCCGGATGATGGGGACACAGCATCCCTGGAGCCCCAGGGGATTGGGAAGCTGGAATGTCTCTGCAGGGTGGGGACACGAGCCCCTCACCCTCTCCAGCAAACCCATCCAGAAGGATTCTCCATCCTGGGACAAAAACGGTTACTTCTGCCAAGTTTTTTTCCTTCCACTGGAATATAAAGACTTTTTTCTTCAGGCCAGCTTTACTAATTTTAACTTCCTTTTTTTTTTTTTCAATGGCCCTGCTGGGCTGTGGCCAGGCAGGAGGAGGGGATGGAAAGCTGTTTCCTCTGCAAGAGTGTTTTTTCCAAAGGGGGATGTGATTGCCAGCCTGGCCAGGGGGGTTTGCTTCCTGCCCCAAGGAGCTTGGAAGCAACAAGGAGCATGGACAGGAGAGTCACAGACTTGGCCTGATGTGAAGTCATGGATTTCATGAGCATTTCCTGGCAGGAGCAGCAACCAGGGAAAGATTTCCTGGAAAAGGGGCCCTTATCACCTCCCCTGCTGCCACTCACCTGTGGGGTTTGGGGGGGACTGAAGCCCTAAGAGGGACCTGTTGGGCCGATTTCCATCAGAAATGTTCTCACATTGTTCATTTTGTCTCTTCCCAAACCATCCAAAGCTCCTGGCCCACGCTCATCCTTCTGATATCTGTAACAAAGCTGAAAGTAAAGGACAAGCAGAACAGTTTGCATGAAATGCCTTGAAACCTTTGCATCTTTTTGTTGAAAATTAGTAAAAAAATTTTAACAAAATCCTTTTCTCAGAGAAAAAGCAACTCTGAGACCCACCCAGGCAAAGCCCTGTGCCCAAGGAGAGCTGGCTGGGACATTTTTCTGTTGCTGTGGGTCTCAGATGTTCAGAGCCCAGTGGCAGCACCTGATCTCCAGCAGTGTGGCAGAGGCTGCAGCACCACCCAGGGCAGGAATACTCCAGATTTCCCAGGAAAATTGTCTCAGCTACTGAGATACGAGCAGAATGTGGCCTCAGGTGACTCCTGGAGATCGGTACAGGTGCTTGAAGTCCATCAGCCCTGTCAAATGACTCATTTCTGTGGTTCAGAGCTCCATGAAAATACAGGGACGCTTCAAAATTCAGGGACATTTCCAAGTCCTAGGAGAGACAGGAGCTGTGGTACAGGGACATTCCGGTTGCTGTGCCCAGCAGCTCCCCTGATGAGTCCTGCAGGGAATGGGGCATCGAGGGGCCACAGCCCCTCAGCACTCTCACCTGCCTCTTGTCTCCCTGCAGAACCCACACAGGCCCTGAGGGCCAGGCTGGGACTCCCAGCTGGGAGCTGCTGCTTTCCCCTCAGGAAGTGCCTCCTGCACATCCCAGCGCTGGCACAGCCCTGCTGGGGGCCAGGCTGCCTGCCATCCATCCCTCCACCCACCCATCCACCCATCCCTGGCTGGGGATGGGATTTTCCCCCAGGGAAGAACAAACTCTGAGCTCCCTGCTGGGTTGCCTGGGGCAGCAGGTGCTGCCCTCTGTTCACAGCTCCAGCTGCTCCAGCTGCTGCTCAGGGGAGCAAAGCTCTGGAAGCACGGAGGGGTCACTGGTGCTCCCACAAACCCAAGGCTGAGCCCTCCACGGGTCCCTCCAACACAAACCCCAAATCCAAGACAGTCAGCGGTGCTGCTCCTCCAGACCCAGGGTTTTCTCTCTGCTCTGGACTCAGCATTTGTGTCGGGGGGAAAAAGCTCCTTCAATTTCCGTAGCAACGAACACATTTTCCTGAAAGCAACACACACAAAACAGTTGTTACAGATTGAAAAACAGTGGTAACCAAGGAACAGAAAGAGACATTTTATCTTTCCCTCCTCCAAAATATACATTCACTTTCTGCATTTCCAGAGCAGCTGCAGAGGGGCCCAGCAGGACACAGGGCAGACGTACCAGCCACGGGGCTCCTGCTCAGATTTCCTCCCCTCTCTGAGGTCTGCAGAACAACTGCCCAGCGAGACTGGCACTGCCCTGGTGCCAGGGACCAGCCCGCAGCACTGGGCTCTGCAGGGGGACACTGCGATCAGCCTCGGCACGAACGGGGAGAGGCCTTTTGGGAGAGCCCAGGGGCTCCGGGTGCAGGACAGCCAACGCCTCTCACCTGCGGCTCCAGGGCTTGGCACCACCTGGGCAGCAGCTGGAGAACCAGATCCGAGTCCTTCGCTCCCTTTCCAGCTCTCATTTCCCACAGCAGGCACAGCTCCAGGAACGTCCCAGCAGCTCCTGCTCCCAGCGCAGCACAGGGAATGTCTCCCCTTCCCCAGATGGGCCACAGGGAAGGGGTGGCTCAGCCCCAGGCTGTGTCAGCATCACACCTGCAAGAGGATCCCCCCTTCCCTGCCAGCATCCTGCCACTGCAATGAAAGATGGGGATAAAGCCCTGAGACCTGAGCCCTCCAGGAATGGCATCTGAACAGCTGAGAGCAGCTCCAGGGGAGAGGGGCAGGGCAGGGAGACTCCAAACTCCCCAGGGGCAGCTGAGAGCCAGGGGACAGCAGCAGCCCCTCCCTGGCTCATCCATGACCATTTATTGCAGCTGCTGCATGGCCGCCCAGCTGCACCCCCAGGACACAAACATCCAAAGCTTCCTCAGGTTTGCCCTCCCAACAGTAGCACATGCACAGCCCCTCTCCCACTCTGGCACAAGGGTCAAGCCACGGCGTGTAAGAAAACCAAGTTCAGTTTCCACACATTTGGCATCCAACAGGCAGTAAAAAAAAAAAAAAAAAAGCTTTATATTTTATTTCTTGTAAAAATCTTTGAACACATGCAGACTAAAACCAGTGTAAGAAAGTCTCCACCATGTTTAAACAAATAACTATACTTAAATATAAGCGTCTGCAATTGACTGGTATAAAAATAAGGTACGTTTTGCTTTTTTACAGGAATCCTTTCTCCAGTTCTCAGCTCAATAAACAATACACAACTCTAATACATACAGTGAACCTGATCGTTTGCCACCTCTGGGATACTGCTAAGGTATTATGTGCAAAAGTTGATAACAGTTTCTTTCCCAAAAGAAAAGTCTTCTACACCTTTCAGAAACCGAGATTTGGGTTGAAGCTGCCCCAGCCCCGTGCAGTCCCCGTGCCGTGCCGCAGCCCGTGGGCTCAGCGCCGGTGCCGGCCGTGCCC
>NW_008238325.1:2473958-2485337 GCF_000691975.1 Corvus brachyrhynchos | reverse complement strand
GGCCCCGGGGGGGGCGGCGCGGGCGGCTGGGCGAGCGGGAGCTGTACGTGCCCGACAGGCTCCGCCGGTTGTTGTAGCTGCGCGAGAGGAAAGGGTTACAGCGTGTGCCCAACACCAGCAAAGTCAAACAGAAATCAGCACTCAGAGCTTCCAAGCTACTGGAAGAAATCAGACTTTGCCCCACAGGGATGAGTGAGGGAGGACAAAGAATGTCTCGGGACACACAACCTGCCCCATGGAAGGCTGGGGTCAGTGATGTGGCATTTAAGGTCCTTCCAACCCCAACCACTCTGTGAGTCTTTTAGCTGAGCTCATTTGAAAACAAACAGCTCAAACTAAAACCAGAATGCAGCACCTTTTGTCCACCTTGTCAAGGGTCTTCCCTCAACAGCAGATCACTAACTGGGTATTGCCTTTTTCCTTCAGCAATGCTTTGGGGAACACTGAGATCCAAGCTGGCAGCCTCCAATTTAGATGTGAGCCTGAAGATTCTTCGAATATTCCCATCTAAAGGCAGCAGCTCTCACTGCATCCCCCTCTCCCCGTCCCAGGAGAGGGGCAGAGTCCTGAAGAGCCAGGCACTGCACCAGGGAGCACTGACACAAGGAAGCTGCCACACCTGGAGCACTTCTCCCCCTTCCAAGGGCACTGTGCTCCCAAAGACTGCTCTCACTTGTAATGGTATCCTTGTGAAGACTATCCAATGAGGGAAGACTAACCCCAGCCCACCTCAGACTCCTCAGGTACAGTGCAGTTAGGACAGGCTTAAGCTTCCATTTTACAGCCTGAACTCTTAAGAGCTGCTCCACACCCACAACCAAGAGCCTGAAGTCAAGCCAAGCCTCCCCCCTTTTGCTGGGCAGCACTTGGGAGTGCCCCTGGCTCTGAGAAGTGCAAAGCCCTGCTGAAATACCCTGTATTTACAGGACTAAGTGTGACAAAACCCACGAGCCCCCCAGTGCAGCCCCCCAGCCCCACTCACTGCCTGCGGGGGGTGTGGGAGCGGGAGCGGGACTTTGTCCGGGAGCGGGACCGGCTGGCGCTTCTGCTGCTCCGGCTCCTCTTGCTCTCCTTCCGCAGCCTGCGGGACAAACCAGCACTGCTCAGGCACTGCCACCCCAGCGAGAGCTCCCCAGGAGCTCCCTGGGCTTCAGCTGAAAGCACTGCTACTGAAGCCTTCTCTTACCAGGAGGGGAGTTTTACCTACCCATTGTAAGGGCTCTTTGACGTTTGCTGCCTCTCTTCTGGCTCTTTTTTGATGGTTTTGGTATTCACAGACACTGGAGATTTCTCCTCAGCTTTTACTTCTCTTGGGGAAGCTAAGAATTAAATTTCAGCTCAACGTTAGCTCTTTATTCATCCTTTGTCATAAACACACTGTACATCCCTGAGACACCTTCACCAGGACTTGCACTAAGTGTAGATATGAACTCCACAGCTATTATTTCATCCCATCTCTCCATTTATATTCCCTCCTGGAATGGGATAGTCATGGGGACACCCTCTGCCCATGAAGGAGGAGCAGCACTGTGACCTTCAGAGCACACAGCCAGGCTCACGTGGGGCCAAAAGGTACAAAAAAAAGCTGCCCTCGTGGCCCACAATACAGAATTGTTACCCTGATACTTATTTCCAATGCTATAGAGAAAGGATTAAGCCTGCCCAGCAAAACTACAGATTTCATCTTTACATTAATGGCACAAATACAAATGAGCAACAAATAAAATCATCTAGTCAGGATGTCAGTGTGTCTCTAGACAGTTGGTACAGCCCAGAGGTGGATTCCCCTTTCATGGAAGGGCTGTTAAGCCCACCACAGCTCCTGCTTTCAGACTCTCCCAACCCTGGCTCCCTCCTCACAGAAATGAAACACTTTCCTTGTTCAGTGAGAAATTCACACTTCCCAGCCCAAAGACCTCTGAAAACTCAGGACTCTTCAGGAGAAACCATGAGAGTTCAGACAGACTGGCAGTTCAAAATACATGCTCCAATTCATTCCCTCTGATGCCAAGGCAGTGCTGGGCCTGTCCCTCCCCCATTTCCTGCCCACCAGCTGTCTGCCCTCACTGCACCACACAGTTGCCAAGTACATTAAAAACAACCAGTGGAGGGAATTTTCACAGATACCTGCTGCAAAAAGGGGCCATGAAGGCTACTGCAGCACCCTCAAATCAAATCCAGACAGGCTCTCTTCACATCACAGAACACACAGCAACTCCTGCTTCAGTCTCTTAAGGGTGCATATTATTCATGTATCACTCTCTTATCTGGGGAAATATGGCATAAAGCATCCCTTTTCCCTCTAATCTGGTTTTAAAATCTATGTTAAAAAAAAAAAATTGCCTTGCTGCTTCATTCTGTGAGAAAACCTGAACTGTCTAACAGCTCAAAAAGCAAACCTCCTTTATTTTTACACAAATACTTATCACACAGTATCATGCAAGTTTCTGTTCAGAAAACAAGCTTACATGGTTTGGATGCAGGAGAAAAGCCACCCAGCGTTGAGAGTGCTGGAGTTCCATCTGGATTTAAACCTTTTGCCTTCAGTTTTGCTTCCTGTAGTGCCATTTTCCTCTTTTCTACTTCTTTATCCAGAAATTCGTAATTGGGCTGTGGAAGTAACAACCAGGTAAGAAGCTGAACTAATGTAATTCATATTTTCATCTCCTTTTACTGAGTTGGCTTTTAATGATCTGTCCAGTAATGTAACTTCCAGAATTTGTTCTCTCCTTCGAGGAACCTTCCCCATTAGTACATCTGTATTAGTCATTCCCAAACTTTTCTGGACCACCGTAACTCAGCTCAAGCTGCACTGAGCCTCAAGCAAGAAAATCCAAGATGTCAAACTCACCTTCTTTCTGGTATAAAGCTTCAGAGTTGTTAGGCAGATCTCCTGAATCTCCTCTTCTGTGGTGCCAAAGAGCAGAAACCAGTGGGGACGGGTAGGCAGTGGGATCTGAAAATCGAACAAGGGGAAGCGTAATGGAGATTTCAGGCCAGGTTTTGCTGAAGTATTTCCATGAATTTTCTTTAAGCCAGACCAGCAGCAGTGCTCAGGGCAGCCAGTGCTCACCTGCAGGGCTCTAGCAGCGAGGTAAATGCACGCGCACGCGATGGTCTCCGGCTGGAAGCGAACGAACACGTTCGTCCGGAGGCTGTCGTTCATGTAATTCCTAAAAAACAAAGCAGCAGAGGTCGGATCTCCGGTTTGCTTTTCTTTTAGAGGATAACAACACTGGAGACTCAATTGACTTTATTATTTTTTCTGTTGTTATATGAAACATGTGATTTCTTTTGGATGACTGTGTTGGATGTTTACATGTGTCACTTCGTACCAGTATGCACCACTGCCACTGGTTTAAACCCAAGGCAGTAACGTACAGCAGTAAATTCAAGAAGTGTGGAATGGTTACTCCCGAGGTTAAATTATCCTGGGAAGTGTCCACTGAGTTACAATTTAACTACTTTGCATCCGTCCAGCTGATTGTCTTAAACACCAAAGGGTTTGTATTTAAAAATCAATGTAGAACTCAAGTGCCACCAGGAGAGCAAGGTGTATTTTCAACCTACCATGTTCCAGAGGCTACGTGCAACCTACGGAGTTCATAAAACTCCGACTGCATTTTAATTTTGTGTGCCTTGAGTCACATCAACTTCATCCAGGGAGATGCATCCCATTTGCTCACTATTGGAAAAGACCTGTGAGTTAGACCTGGACCCCCACTCCCCTGAGCTCCTGTTCTTGCACAGGGCTGGCACTGCCAAGCAACACACGCCCAGAGATACCGAGAACAGCAGAGTTCCACGGATTTCTAAATTCCCAAGCTATGGGAAAGAGGAACAGCAGTCAGTCAGTGAGGACTCTACACCCCCATGCCCAGCCTGGCTGCTAAGTGAACATGCTGCATGCACTGTCCTCCTCTGTTTAACTCAAGTTTAAATGTTAAATCAACTAAAGAAATGCTGGTAGAACCGTCCCCCACGTGTCCTTTAACATACAGCAGGTAGGCAACAAAGACATCGAGAAACAGTTGTAACAGTTACTTCTAGAACCAAATATACAAATCCTGGCGCCAGGACAGAACTAGGAGGTGCTGCCCGATGGCAGTGAACTCGCTGAGGCTTGCACTGGCTTGGCTGGAGAGAAGGGCAGCCAAAGCAGCCATCCCCAGGTCATGGGCTGAGGTGCAGAGGGCAGAGCTCTATGACTTACCAGCAGGGACTACCCTTCAATCAAAGAGTAGAAAAAAGAACAAAGTTAAATTGAGTTCTCCATTGCTACGCTGGAATCAAGCCATGAAAATAGTAAGCAGAAACAAGCACCACAAGATTTTCCAAATGTATTTGGGTGGTAACTTACATCTCATTGCTTTGCATAGGGATCGGTAGGCTTGTTATTTCTGCTACTATTTTCCTGGCTAGGAAAAGAATGGAAAACAGCAAACTTACCAGGCTGTCTGTACCAGGGTTTGATTACGTTCACATTCTAGGACTTGTAAATACATAACAATGATCTGAGGAATAAGGGGGGGAAGAGAAAAAAGACTCAGTTTCAACATATAAAGCAGGAGTAGGGAAGTAAATATATACATATGTTAAAAAAAAAAAAAATCAAACACTATGCCCAAGCAATGGGGGCTCCTTCTCTCCAAGCACACACTCTCATGTTACCCACAGACAATTCTTATTTCACTACTTTTCCGTGCTTTTCACACCAGCCACCTTCACCCTTTCTAAGGGAAATGACTTCTACTAAAGTCAACAGGGCTGTTTGCCCAAGTACTCTGGCAAAAACACAATTAACTACAGAGGAATAAAGAGAAGAATCCAGGTCGTTCTGACACCTGTGTTTCTTGTTCCACAGCTCCCAGTGATGCCACCAAGGTAGAGTAAGAATTACAATTACATTATTGTTGAGAACTCACCTTATGAGGATGCTTGACATGAACACAAAATCCCAACTCCTTCAGTACCCTCCTTTCTGCTTTGATTACTTGATTTTTGGTGTTTATGTAGTTCTGATCAAGTATCAGGGGGCTTGGAGTCCTATAGTTTGCAAGAAATAAAATCAAAACTGTTTTGCATATCCAAAAATAACGGCAACTCTGTTTTCCCTTCCAACCAACTAATGGCAACAGAAACCGGTTTTCAACTCCTGCAAGCAAGTTTAAGCATTAATCTTGTGCTGTCCAAGTTTAGATAAACTAGTTTAGTTGCTGCTTTTGGCTAGCTAAAGATTAGATGGCTGAGATTAAAAAAAAATAACCTTCTGCTCCTGTGTATGCAAACTGCACTGCTCCAGCTGCTGGAAGGAGTTGGCTTGATGGGGCACGCCCAAGAACATTTCCTCTCTGCGGCAGAGGTGGCAGGAGTCCTTTGCCAGGCAAGATTTCAAAGCAGAAGTAAACCAGAACAGGGTTCTTACTGGTATTAAAGTAGCAACTCGTGCTTTAGAAATGGCAGTTTCCTATGCAGCTGGAAGAGCAGCTGAATGACCCTTCAGAGAAGCCAGCCCTGCCCTGATGTGCGAAAAGCTGAGTGAAGCACAGAATCACCCTGGGAAATGGGGACAGATCTGCCTGGGACTCTGGGCCTGCACCCTCTCCAGCTGTACCAGGGATGTTCCTGCTGTTTGCATTTGCAAAACAACAGCTCATTTAGAGAGAGATTTCAAACTCCAGCACAGTCAAGCCCTAATTCCTTCCAAATCCAACCCCTGAACTGTCCAGAGCATGTTTAACCACAGTAACCTTCTGTACACTTTATGCACAGGTGTCACACGCCATTGCATATTCTTTGCTTTGTCCGTGCTTAGACTCGACCTTTCAACATTCCACATGGGATATTTTAATCCACTTCCTCCTGAAGACAGATCAGCTTTTTCCCTGTAATATGCCTCACACATTCCATGTGCTTTCCAAAGCAGAATAATGTATTTGCAGCTCATTATGCTCTAATAAACCACAGTCTGTACATGATACACCCCAAGCACTGGTGACAAATTTATTTTACATTACCTTCAAAAGAAAAAAAAGTAATGCAAAGTGGATTAAAAATACAGTTTTTGTTGTATCAGACAAAATATTTCACTGCCAACCTGCAAATTCCACGAGTGGATCTTACTTCTCTTCCCTGATAGGTCACAAAGCAGAAAAAACACTCAAAAAAACAAGGTTCCCACCCCAGGAAGAAAAGGTCAATTTAATGACAAGGCTGGATGAGCTCCCCAACTTCAACAATCCAGTTTATGGCATGACCTCTGCAGTCACCTGGACAGACACGGATTGCCACGGGCAAAGGACACAACAAACCTCCCTAATAAAAGCATCTTGTTGTACAACCATGCACGTGAAGCATGAGCTGTCCCTGCTCTTCCCAAGGGGCTGAGATGCAGCGCCCAGCTCTGGAATGAACGACTGCAGCTTCCTGGTACAATTCAAGTACTGACTCATTATACAAATTACCAGGTTTTCCACGTTCCATCAGAGTAACTTCTCTAGTTAAGTGTGTTACTCTCACTCATCAGGAAAAGTTAATTTTCAGCTCCTCTAAATAAAACCAGACTTGGGGGATTTTTTTGTTTTGTTTATGGTTGGCTGTTTTTCTTTTCTCCCCATAAATTAACTGAAAAAGAAAAGGTTTTCAAGCCTCTTTAAGGTAACTACTTCAGTGAGGAGCTGATTTTGTCTGAACACTCCAGTACTACAGAGATGGGCTGAACACAGTGCTCTGGAGTGGGACAATGGAACAACCAAGCTCAGTTCTTCCCATCAGTGAAACTGATTCACTTCCAACCCATTCCTGTCAATTTTACTTGTGTTGATAATGTTTCCTTCAGTATTTCTCTCCTCAGTTTCATCTTGAGATCACTGGCATTAACAGGATCTGCAGAGCAGCATCCAGAGTGAGTTCAGGCATCCAGGCTGTTTGTTAGCAGAAAACTTCATCACAGGTAGGAGATCTTGGGTTAAACACTTAGGACAGCCATGACTTCCAGTCTATTAAAAAAATCTCCAGTGGGACTGCACAGGACCATCCAACACCCCCACCTTCCACAGGACCCTGCATCCCCTGAGAGCTCTGAAGTTAAGGTGGCTCCAAGTGCAGCAGGACAGACATGAGCCTTTACTGTAGTTTAAGTTTTCACTGTCCTCACACAGGGCCATGGGATCAGCACCAACAGTTCACACTTGGCACATGTTCCACAGCACAGGGACAGGAAACCCAACATACCAAGTGTGCTTTGCTTTACTCTGCTGTCCCACATTCCTTTGGTCACAAGTCCTAGAGACCTACAGCCCTAAGGAAGCCATGAAAACCATCAGTTTATCCAGACAAGATTTCCAAACAAATGCAACCTTTTATCCACTTATGGAAGAACAAAAATCCCCAGAAGGCTTAAGTGGTTTACTGCACCTTATTACTGGCAAAAGTCAAGTTCTCCACTGCATTGATTCGTTAATTTAATACTTTTGCCATAAAATCCGCAAGGCTGGTAAATAATCATTTACAAGTCAGAAACTTCAGAGATTCCCCTTTGAAAAACTTCTTTGCTTTCTACTAAGAAAAAAGAGGAACTCTGCCACTGCATTTGCTGCACTTAATTCTCAGTCCAAGAATTATCTTAGGGTCAAGTAAGAAACCAGAGAAAAAGAATTTGTAAACTTATATATGAAATATAAGCTTCAAACCCTGTACAGCCAAGGAGTCTTGCAAATTCTTACTTGGAATCTGTTCCTACAGACCAGCACTAGAGCTCCAGGCAAGACTTTATCTTTAAGAACAGAGCACACAGTGGCCCCTCTGGGAAGTCAATCAAACACTTAAGATGCAAAACTTGATTGGGATTTAGATTGTGTAACAACCCAAAAGATTAACACACACTGTAATGTGTTTGTAACAGTAAATAAATTAAAAATACCTTTTTTTAAAATCACTCTGACAAATGAGACCTAAGTTCTCCACACAGCCGCAGCTTCATTTGGTGCAATAATAAACTTTGATGGCTTTGACGTGACTAATACTTGGAGGAACAGTGCCCTGCGTGGAGTTTTGTTCCTAATGAGCAAAGCACTTGTGACAAGTACAGCAGAGCACCAGCACCTCATTTCAAAGAGCAGATATCTGTTATGCTGGTCAGCAAAAGATCACCAGTTCTCTGTTTGTCTCCAGGATCACAAACACAAGCAGCACAGGTTTGCAGGACAGTCTGAAGGCACTAAGAATGTGTGTCATTAACGCAGCCCCACTGCAGGGCCCCTGAGTGAGGAACAGCTGACTGAGCACCTCAAAGCACCATGTGAGATTACAGCACCACACGAGTCACATTTCCAGTCTCAGGACTTTCTGCAGCTTTCAGGCACAGTTAAAAGAAATATAATCAACTTCAAACTACATTCTACAAGTTAAACAACAGTTGCACTTTGCTCAGAACACAGAGGTTTTGGCACACAGTTATTTAAAAAGCAGTTTTTCCATAGTACGAGCTTTTCTCCATGCACACAAACATTTTTACATGCAGTTCTACATCACATATGCTCGTCAAAGATCCCAAAGAAAATATGCTTGTCCAAAACACTTATTTAGCTTTTTCTTACTTCTCAGCATTAGAAATACCACCTCAGTTGACTACATGTCTCATAAAAAGAAAATTCCAATGCAATTCCCAGTTCTGCAAACAGGTACATAGAAGGGACTGCTTACATCATAATTGATAAAAACGTACAAATTCAAGACTTCCGCACCCTTGTTTTACTGTGAATTCAAACTGCAATTATACAGAGCCAGAAAGTGGAACTAAGAACCCAAAACTGGTTAAGAAAGAAAGCAAAGCCTACCCAAACTACCCCAAATGTGTGCAGGTTAAGAGCTTCAGTTAACAGAAATGCTAGACTGAAAAAGAAAGTACAGCAGCCTGTTTCAGTTCTGGGTTGTGTGTGAGAGACTAACTATAGCCTAAGTGTTAGCTTCAGTAAAAAATAAAAAAGATTAAGCTAGTATTCTAAAAACCTGGACAGCAAAGAAAAAAGCTTATAACAAGATACAGGAGTTCTTCCAAATGGTTCACCAGCGGCCAACCTGTTAGTCCCCCGATTCCAGTGACCTATGCTCAGAGCACTGGCTTCTCCTTGGGGATTTTCGATACTTCACTCACTGTTGCCATGACGACAGCTTCATCTTTATGTACCACTCCACATCACCCAGGCTTTGGTAAATGTAGCTGGTCGCTGTATAGTCGGTTGCAAGGGAAAAAAGAGTTGAAGTTAATAACGTGTACAGGTGATGGAATTGTCAGCTTGTAAAAAGTACAGAAAAACGTTTACATCCTGTTTGCTAAAAAAAAAAAAGGGGAGGGGGTGTGCAAGTCTGAATGTCAGACTGCAGCATTTTTAAGGTTCATTTCATGCAGATTCACTCAGAATCGCAGAGCAACAATACCCATTTCTCCCGAAAATAATGGGTAGCAGTGCACGATTTCTCTGGACATGATGCACTTTAGGCACCACGTAACATGCACAAGTTGGGATTTGGAACAGGCTAGCTGGAAAGATTTAAATTCACAGGTTAAGTTCAGTTTCTCTGATCCTTCACACAGCACAAAGAAACAACTAATTTGTATTCTTGATGCAAAGAAAAGCAAGGCATATGATTAATTAACCTTCACTGCCTGGATGGAGGCCAGAACGTTACTAATCACTGAGCCTGCTCCAGTAATTCCAATAACCAGACTCCCTTAATAACTGCGAAGACAATCCCACTGAATTCACACCCGGCATAACTCCACACAGCTCTCTTGGGGCCATCAGGGATAACAGCTTTAAAAGCCAGACAGAACAAAGCTAAATTCCAAAGGATAACACCGACTCTTTCTTCTTGGATCTAAAACTAACTAGAACAGCACCATCAGGAGGCAATAAAAGCCGAAACTCTGGCTTCAACAGAAGCATAACCAGGATAAAGACACCAACAAACAGCTGGTTTCCTTCGGGATTTCTACTCTGTTTCTCAGAAAAGGTTCAACAACACTGAAGTTTAAATTCCTGCCGTAACCTGGTGACACACGGCAGAGAAATAAAGTATGAATTTAACAGCGTAGCTGAAAACAAAATCCTTTTGTAGCTACAGAGTACCTAGAACTTTAAGCAATCAGCCACCAGAGGCAAAGTTGAAGCCTCCAATCCCAGACTGCAATACTGCTGCCAGACAAAATTAAGGAGATTTGTGTTTAACAGCAACTTAGAGAACTCCTTCCCTTCAACCACTCCTTGCTCCTTTCAAGGCATTGTTAATTTGCTTTACACATGAAAAATGTTGCTTTACACACAAAAAGCAGCATTAAGTCCTCATAACTTGGACAGCTCTACACCACCTGCACAGGCGCACGGCACCAGAACAACGCAGCTCACACTTTCTGCACCTAAAAATGCCTTCAGCCTCCCATACTCAATGGCACATTCCTCACCATTAAAGCTGCAAACACTGCAGGCCAAATCAGACCTTTCTTCAGGTACTCTCTAAAATGGCTTTTTTTTGAAAGTAACACTATCACCACTGAAAATTCAGCTTCTTCTTAACAGGTACTTTCTTAGCACCACAACCACACTTGGGCAGCCACAGACTAATGACAGAAAAGCATCACAACTGCTGAATACGCTTAAAAATCTGGAGAATACGCAGCAACTTGCTAACTGGCCACTCACACCTAAGACTACCTCACAACAACTACAAGACATCAAAAAAATCAACAAACAGACCTGAAACCACAACCATGAATGTAAAACTAGAACAATACCTGTCAACCATAACCTGTAGCTAAATCAACAACGAAAACGGGTCTACCACGTGAACAAAAGCAGAAGCAGCCGGGATTGCACTGTACTGCCTACACAGCAGCCAACGGGCACTCCCTTCTCAATTTTAGGTCGTTGAACTTAGCCTGGAAAAATACTGTGAATTGAGAACTGCGACGTACATTAGTGGTAACAGGTGCTTATGCTCATAACGAAGCTGATCTTACCTTTTTGCTCTTAACTGCCGCAAGTGATGGAACACGTTGATCACGTCCCTTATCCGACGAGGCGCCTCTTCGATTTTGGACGCGAGATTGATGCAGGCCATAGCAACAATCTGAAAAGAAGCCCCGTTTCCGTTAAGCAAATAGCTTTTAACCCAGATAAAATCAGAATTACATAACTAAGAAGCAAATCTGCCGGTCTGGAAGCGAGCGGCCTGTGTAGCGCGTGGCCGCCCCATCCGCCCTCCCCCGGTACCCTCGGGCCGCGCTCACCTCGAAGCTGTGCTTGACGAAGGACTTGGAATAGAAGAAACGATGGAACAGCACCTGCCCCGTCGCCATGGCCACCTGTGAGGGCAGAGGAG
>NW_008238325.1:2472791-2473591 GCF_000691975.1 Corvus brachyrhynchos | reverse complement strand
GCGCGCGGGGGACGGCGGGAAAAAAGAGTCCGCGGGACACGCCCCGGGACCGGGAACAGGGAACGGGACCGGGACAAGGGATCGGCAGCGGGACAGGGATCGGGAACGGGACCGGCTTTAAACCGGTGCAGAGTAACTGGGTGTGCGCCGCAGCAGCGAGGGAGCGGGAACGATGCTGGATAAACTGCGGTGTAATCACAGCTGAAAAGGATCGTTCAGGGTCAATCCACTGCAGCCGTGTCATGGGCGGAGACACGGTACAGAATAGGTACATAAAACACAGAAATAGCGCTTAGGTGGTTAAGCAGGCCTCGTGTCCTGGATCAAAGCCCTGTCTTAGAGCTTTTGGAGCTCGAAATACGTCACATAACGATGCTGGATAAACTGCGGTGTAATCACAGCTGAAAAGGATCGTTCAGGGTCAATCCACTGCAGCCGTGTCATGGGCGGAGACACGGTACAGAATAGGTACATAAAACACAGAAATAGCGCTTAGGTGGTTAAGCAGGCCTCGTGTCCTGGATCAAAGCCCTGTCTTAGAGCTTTTGGTGCTCGAAATACGTCACATAAACAACAAAAAATCCCAAAATCTGAATAAAAAGAAGGTGACTGTGGGCAAAAGGTGGGCTGCGCCGTTCCAGACGGGAAACGTCCAGCGGAAAGCTACCTCCAACTTCATTTATTAAGGAAAAGCAAAATAAAAATGAACCAGCTCCTACAGTTTTAAACGCTGTGGGTAATAAATTCACAATAAATGAAACATTCCCACATGGAGCAGCCGCTTACCGCCCTCACGGCGG